>NC_090447.1:1546279543-1546579543 GCF_031143425.1 Pleurodeles waltl
GGTCACGGGGGGGGGCGGTGATGTGCCCAGGGTCACGGGGGGGGGCGGTGATGTGCCCAGGGTCACGGGGGGGGGGCTCAGTGGTGTGCCCAGAGTCACGGGGGGAGGGGGCAGTGATGTGCCCAGGGTCACGGGGGTGGGGTCAGTGGTGTGCCCAGGGTCACAGGGGGGGGGGTCAGTGGTGTGCCCAGGGTCACGGGGGGCGGTGATGTACCCAGGGTCACGGGGGGGGCGGTGATGTGCCCAGGGTCACGGGGGGGGGGCGGTGATGTGCCCAGGGTCACGGGGGGGGGGCGGTGATGTGCCCAGGGTCACGGGGGGGGGCAGTGATGTGCCCAGGGTCACGGGGGGGGGCAGTGATGTGCCCAGGGTCACGGGGGGAGGGGTCAGTGGTGTGCCCAGGGTCACAGGGGGAGGGGGGGGGGGGTCAGTGGTGTGCCCAGGGTCACAGGGGGGTCAGTGGTGTGTCCAGGGTCACGGGGGGAGAGGAGGGGTCAGTGGTGTGCCCAGGGTCACAGGGGGAGGGGAGAGGTCAGTGGTGTGCCCAGGGTCACGTGGGGAGGGGAGGGGTCAGTGGTGTGTCCAGGGTCACAGGAGGAGGGGAGGGGTCAGTGAGGTGCCCAGGGTCAGAGGGGGGGGGGGGGTCAGTGGTGTGCCCAGGGTCACAGGGGGAGGGGAGGGGTCAGTGGTGTGCCCAGGGTCACAGGGGGAGGGGAGAGGTCAGTGGTGTGCCCAGGGTCACAGGGGGAGGGGAGAGGTCAGTGGTGTGCCCAGGGTCACGTGGGGAGGGGAGGGGTCAGTGGTGTGTCCAGGGTCACAGGAGGAGGGGAGGGGTCAGTGAGGTGCCCAGGGTCACAGGGGGAGGGGTCAGTGGTGTGTCCAGGGTCACAGGGGGAGGGGTCAGTGGTGTGTCCAGGGTCACAGGGGGAGGAGTCAGTGGTGTGCCCAGGGTCACGGGGGGCGGTGATGTACCCAGGGTCACGGGGGGGGGGCGGTGATGTGCCCAGGGTCACGGGGGGGGGTCAGTGGTGTGCCCAGGGTCACAGGGGGAGGGGTCAGTGGTGTGCCCAGGGTCACAGGGGGAGGGGTCAGTGGTGTGTCCAGGGTCACAGGGGGAGGAGTCAGTGGTGTGCCCAGGGTCACAGGGGGAGGAGTCAGTGGTGTGCCCAGGGTCACGGGGGGGGGGGGGTCAGTGGTGTGTCCAGGGTCACAGGGGGAGGGGTCAGTGGTGTGCCCAGAGTCCCCGGGGGGGAGGGGGCAGTGATGTGCCCAGTCTGCAGCTGCAGCCTCGCCTCCTCCCGTGGACTCGCCTCGTACCCGCTTCCGTCCTCCCCCCGGGGTCTCAGGTCCCCGGAGCCTCTCGTGCTGTTTGGTTCAGAGCTGGAGTCCGAGAGCAGCGGAGGGGAGACTTCAGGGCGCTGCCTGTTGAAAAAGGAGGCCAAGTTCTACTTCCGGGTCACTGCGGGAGGGACGGCGGACGTAGCATCTGCAGCAACGGAAGGAGCTGTAGTAACACCACGTTGTGCGCGCGCGCACTAGCACTTCCGGGTAACTGAGGGCGGAGACAGCACAGCGCGGAGGAGAGCGGAAGGAGCCTCAGCCTGGTCTGTGACCCGGAAGTGGAACCGCGGCTTCCGTGATTGGCAGACGACGCTCTGTGCTGCCGCCTCTGCCCCCAGTGACTCGGCCCGTGGAGCCGGCGCTGTTAATGGAGGTGAGTGAGTGAGTACCCCGGGGGGGTCACCCAGTGACCGTGCCCTCGAGTACCTCGCGCGTGACGCTCTTTTAATGCGGCCTCGCTCGCCGGGGCCGCCCTGGTATTTCCTTTCCGCGCTTTCATAACTTTCCCCTGCACTCGCGGGTTTCCTCCGGTATCTCTCGGAGGCTGTGGCCGCCCCCGGCCCCGGTCCGTGCAGCCTCATCCTGGTCTCCTGGAAGTCCAGTGGTGGCATCATGCATTCATGTACGAGTACTCTGAGCTCAGTGTCTCCGAAGAGCAGAGAGAGCACCGCGGCCCTGGGGGTCAGTCACAGGCCCCGCCCTGGGGGTCAGTCACAGGCCCCGCCCTGGGGTGTCAGTCACAGGCCCCGCCCTGGGGGTCAGTCACAGGCCCCGCCCTGGGGGTCAGTCACAGGCCCCGCCCTGGGGGTCAGTCACAGGCCCCGCCCTGGGGGGTGTCAGTCACAGGCCCCGCCCTGGGGGTCAGTCACAGGCCCCGCCCTGGGGTGTCAGTCACAGGCCCCGCCCTGGGGTGTCAGTCACAGGCCCCGCCCTGGGGTGTCAGTCACAGGCCCCGCCCTGGGGGTCAGTCACAGGCCCCGCCCTGGGGTCAGTCACAGGCCCTCACAGGCCCCGCCCTGGGGTCAGTCACAGGCCCCGCCCTGGGGTCAGTCACAGGCCCCGCCCTGGGGTCAGTCACAGGCCCCGCCCTGGGGTCAGTCACAGGCCCTCACAGGCCCTCCTGGGGTCAGTCACAGGCCCTCACAGGCCCTCCTGTGGTCAGTCACAGGCCCTCACAGGCCCTCCTGGGTGTCAGTCACAGGCCCCGCCCTGGGGGTCAGTCACAGGCCCCGCCCTGGGGTGTCAGTCACAGGCCCCGCCCTGGGGTCAGTCACAGGCCCCGCCCTGGGGGTCAGTCACAGGCCCTCACAGGCCCCGCCCTGGGGTCAGTCACAGGCCCCGCCCTGGGGTCAGTCACAGGCCCTCCTGGGGTCAGTCACAGGCCCCGCCCTGGGGGTCAGTCACAGGCCCTCACAGGCCCTCCTGGGGTCAGTCACAGGCCCCGCCCGGGGGTCAGTCACAGGCCCTCACAGGCCCCGCCCTGGGGGTCAGTCAGAGGCCCCGCCCTGGGGTCAGTCACAGGCCCCGCCCTGGGGGTCAGTCACAGACCCCGCCCTGGGGGTCAGTCACAGGCCCTCACAGGCCCCGCCCTGGGGTCAGTCACAGGCCCCGCCCTGGGGTCAGTCACAGGCCCCGCCCTGGGGTCAGTCACAGGCCCCGCCCTGGGGTCAGTCACAGGCCCTCACAGGCCCTCCTGGGGTCAGTCACAGGCCCTCACAGGCCCTCCTGGGGTCAGTCACAGGCCCTCACAGGCCCTCCTGGGTGTCAGTCACAGGCCCCGCCCTGGGGTGTCAGTCACAGGCCCCGCCCTGGGGTGTCAGTCACAGGCCCCGCCCTGGGGTGTCAGTCACAGGCCCCGCCCTGGGGTGTCAGTCACAGGCCCCGCCCTGGGGTGTCAGTCACAGGCCCCCCTGGGGGTCAGTCACAGGCCCCGCCCTGGGGGTCAGTCACAGGCCCCACCCTGGGGGTCAGTCACAGGCCCCACCCTGGGGGTCAGTCACAGGCCCTCACAGGCCCTCCTGGGGTCAGTCACAGGCCCTCACAGGCCCTCCTGGGTGTCAGTCACAGGCCCCGCCCTGGGGTGTCAGTCACAGGCCCCGCCCTGGGGTGTCAGTCACAGGCCCCGCCCTGGGGTGTCAGTCACAGGCCCCGCCCTGGGGTGTCAGTCACAGGCCCCCCTGGGGGTCAGTCACAGGCCCCGCCCTGGGGGTCAGTCACAGGCCCCACCCTGGGGGTCAGTCACAGGCCCCGCCCTGGGGGTCAGTCACAGGCCCTCACAGGCCCCGCCCTGGGGTCAGTCACAGGCCCCGCCCTGGGGTCAGTCACAGACCCCGCCCTGGGGTCAGTCACAGGCCCCGCCCTGGGGTCAGTCACAGGCCCCGCCCTGGGGTCAGTCAGAGGCCCCGCCCTGGGGGTCAGTCACAGGCCCCGCCCTGGGGTGTCAGTCACAGGCCCCGCCCTGGGGTGTCAGTCACAGGCCCCGCCCTGGGGTGTCAGTCACAGGCCCCGCCCTGGGGTCAGTCACAGGCCCCGCCCTGGGGGTCAGTCACAGGCCCTCACAGGCCCCGCCCTGGGGTCAGTCACAGGCCCCGCCCTGGGGTCAGTCACAGGCCCCGCCCTGGGGTCAGTCACAGGCCCCGCCCTGGGGTCAGTCACAGGCCCTCCTGGGGTCAGTCACAGGCCCCGCCCTGGGGGTCAGTCACAGGCCCTCACAGGCCCTCCTGGGGTCAGTCACAGGCCCCGCCCGGGGGTCAGTCACAGGCCCTCACAGGCCCCGCCCTGGGGGTCAGTCACAGGCCCTCACAGGCCCCGCCCTGGGGTCAGTCACAGGCCCCGCCCTGGGGTCAGTCACAGGCCCTCCTGGGGTCAGTCACAGGCCCCGCCCTGGGGGTCAGTCACAGGCCCTCACAGGCCCTCCTGGGGTCAGTCACAGGCCCCGCCCGGGGGTCAGTCACAGGCCCTCACAGGCCCCGCCCTGGGGGTCAGTCAGAGGCCCCGCCCTGGGGTCAGTCACAGGCCCCGCCCTGGGGGTCAGTCACAGGCCCCGCCCTGGGGGTCAGTCAGAGGCCCCGCCCTGGGGGTCAGTCAGAGGCCCCGCCCTGGGGTCAGTCACAGGCCCCGCCCTGGGGGTCAGTCAGAGGCCCCGCCCTGGGGGTCAGTCAGAGGCCCCGCCCTGGGGTCAGTCACAGGCCCCGCCCTGGGGGTCAGTCACAGGCCCTCACAGGCCCCGCCCTGGGGTCAGTCACAGGCCCTCCTGGGGTCAGTCACAGGCCCCGCCCGGGGGTCAGTCACAGGCCCTCACAGGCCCCGCCCTGGGGGTCAGTCAGAGGCCCCGCCCTGGGGGTCAGTCACAGGCCCCGCCCTGGGGGTCAGTCACAGGCCCCGCCCTGGGGTGTCAGTCACAGGCCCCGCCCTGGGGGTCAGTCACAGGCCCCGCCCTGGGGGTCAGTCACAGGCCCCGCCCTGGGGGTCAGTCACAGGCCCTCACAGGCCCCCCTGGGGGTCAGTCACAGGCCCCCCTGGGGGGGTCAGTCACAGGCCCCGCCCTGGGGGGGTCAGTCACAGGCCCCGCCCTGGGGGGTCAGTCACAGGCCCCGCCCTGGGGGGTCAGTCACAGGCCCCGCCCTGGGGGGTCAGTCACAGGCCCCGCCCTGGGGGTCAGTCACAGGCCCCGCCCTGGGGGTCAGTCACAGGCCCTCACAGGCCCCGCCCTGGGGGTCAGTCACAGGCCCCGCCCTGGGGGTCAGTCACAGGCCCTCCTGGGGTCAGTCACAGGCCCTCACAGGCCCTCCTGGGGGTCAGTCACAGGCCCCGCCCTGGGGGTCAGTCACAGGCCCCGCCCTGGGGGTCAGTGTAGGAAAGTACCATCTTGCCTAGCATGTTACCCCCATTTTTCACTGTATATATGTTGTTTTAGTTGTATGTGTCACTGGGACCCTGGTAACCCAGGGCCCCAGTGCTCATAAGTGTGCCTGAATGTGTTACCTGTGTAGTGACTAACTGTCTCACTGAGGCTCTTCTAATCAGAACCTCAGTGGTTATGCTCTCTCATTTCTTTCCAAATTATCACTAACAGGCTAGTGACCATTTTTACCAATTTACATTGGCTTACTGGAACACCCTTATAATTCCCTAGTATATGGTCCTGAGGTACCCAGGGTATTGGGGTTCCAGGAGATCCCTATGGGCTGCAGCATTTCTTTTGCCACCCATAGGGAGCTCTGACAAATCTTACACAGGCCTGCCACTGCAGCCTGAGTGAAATAACGTCCACGTTATTTCACAGCCATTTTACACTGCACTTAAGTAACTTTTATAAGTCACCTATATGTCTAACCTTTACCTGGTAAAGGTTAGGTGCAAAGTTACTTAGTGTGAGGGCACCCTGGCACTAGCCAAGGTGCCCCCACATTGTTCAGAGCCAATTCACTGAACTTTGTGAGTGCGGGGACACCATTACACGCGTGCACTACATATAGGTCACTACCTATATGTAGCTTCACCATGGTAACTCCGAATATGGCCATGTAACATGTCTATGATCATGGAATTGCCCCCTCTATGCCATCCTGGCATTGTTGGTACAATCCCATGATCCCAGTGGTCTGTAGCACAGACCCTGGTACTGCCAGACTGCCCTTCCTGGGGTTTCTCTGCAGCTGCTGCTGCTGCCAACCCCTCAGACAGGCAGCTGCCCTCCTGGGGTCCAGCCAGGCCTGGCCCAGGATGGCAGAACAAAGAACTTCCTCTGAGAGAGGGTGTGACACCCTCTCCCTTTGGAAAATGGTGTGAAGGCAGGGGAGGAGTAGCCTCCCCCAGCCTCTGGAAATGCTTTGTTGGGCACAGATGTGCCCAATTCTGCATAAGCCAGTCTACACCGGTTCAGGGACCCCTTAGCCCCTGCTCTGGCGCGAAACTGGACAAAGGAAAGGGGAGTGACCACTCCCCTGACCTGCACCTCCCCTGGGAGGTGTCCAGAGCTCCTCCAGTGTGCTCCAGACCTCTGCCATCTTGGAAACAGAGGTGCTGCTGGCACACTGGACTGCTCTGAGTGGCCAGTGCCACCAGGTGACGTCAGAGACTCCTTGTGATAGGCTCCTTCAGGTGTTAGTAGCCTTTCCTCTCTCCTAGGTAGCCAAACCCTCTTTTCTGGCTATTTAGGGTCTCTGTCTCTGGGGAAACTTTAGATAACGAATGCATGAGCTCAGCCGAGTTCCTCTGCATCTCTCTTTTCACCTTCTGATAAGGAATCGACCGCTGACCGCGCTGGAAGCCTGCAAACCTGCAACATAGTAGCAAAGACGACTACTGCAACTCTGTAACGCTGATCCTGCCGCCTTCTCGACTGTTTTCCTGCTTGTGCATGCTGTGGGGGTAGCCTGCCTCCTCTCTGCACCAGAAGCTCCGAAGAAATCTCCCGTGGGTCGACGGAATCTTCCCCCTGCAACCGCAGGCACCAAAAAGCTGCATTACCGGTCCCTTGGGTCTCCTCTCAGCACGACGAGCGAGGTCCCTCGAATCCAGCGACACCGTCCAAGTGACCCCCACAGTCCAGTGACTCTTCAGCCCAAGTTTGGTGGAGGTAAGTCCTTGCCTCACCTCGCTGGGCTGCATTGCTGGGAACCGCGACTTTGCAAGCTACTCCGGCCCCTGTGCACTTCCGGCGGAAATCCTTCGTGCACAGCCAAGCCTGGGTCCACGGCACTCTAACCTGCATTGCACGACTTTCTAAGTTGGTCTCCGGCGACGTGGGACTCCTTTGTGCAACTTCGGCGAGCACCGTTTCACGCATCCTCGTAGTGCCTGTTTCTGGCACTTCTCCGGGTGCTACCTGCTTCAGTGAGGGCTCCTTGTCTTGCTCGACGTCCCCTCTCTCTGCAGGTCCAATTTGCGACCTCCTGGTCCCTCCTGGGCCCCAGCAGCGTCCAAAAACGCCAAACGCACGATTTGCGTGTAGCAAGGCTTGTTGGCGTCCATCCGGCGGGAAAACACTTCTGCACGACTCTCCAAGGCGTGGGGGATCCATCCTCCAAAGGGGAAGTCTCTAGCCCTTGTCGTTCCTGCAGTATTCACAGCTCTTTAGCCTAGTAAGAGCTTCTTTGCACCAACCGCTGGCATTTCTTGGGCATCTGCCCATCTCCGAGCTGCTTGTGACTTTTGGACTTGGTCCCCTTGTTCCACAGGTACCCTCAGTTAGGAATCCATCGTTGTTGCATTGCTGATTTGTGTTTTCCTTGCATTCTGCCTCTAACACGACTATTTTGTCCTTAGGGGAACTTTGGTGCACTTTGCACTCACTTTTCAGGGTCTTGGGGAGGGTTATTTTTCTAACTCTCACTATTTTCTAATAGTCCCAGCGACCCTCTACAAGGTCACATAGGTTTGGGGTCCATTCGTGGTTCGCATTCCACTTTTGGAGTATATGGTTTGTGTTGCCCCTATCCCTATGTTTCCCCATTGCATCCTATTGTAACTATACATTGTTTGCACTGTTTTCTAAGACTATACTGCATATTTTTGCTATTGTGTATATATATCTTGTGTATATTTCCTATCCTCTCACTGAGGGTACACTCTAAGATACTTTGGCATATTGTCATAAAAATAAAGTACCTTTATTTTTAGTATAACTGTGTATTGTGTTTTCTTATGATATTGTGCATATGACACTAAGTGGTACTGTAGTAGCTTCACACGTCTCCTAGTTCAGCCTGAGCTGCTTTGCTAAGCTACCATTATCTATCAGCCTAAGCTGCTAGACACCCTATACACTAATAAGGGATAACTGGGCCTGGTGCAAGGTGCAAGTACCCCTTGGTACTCACTACAAGCCAGTCCAGCCTCCTACATTGGTTGTGCAGCGGTGGGATAAGTGCTTTGAGACTACTTACCACTCTTGTCATTGTACTTTTCATAAGAGAAAAATATACAAAACAAGGTCAGTGTATATACACATAGCCAAAAAGTTTTGCATTTCCTCTTTTTCACTCTTTTCTAAGTGCTGAAAAGTACTTCTAAACTTTCAAAAAGTTCTTAAAAGTTTAAAAAGTTTTTTCTGTCTTTCCAAAAAGTTCTGAAAACTTTGTTCTCTTTGTCTATCACTTTAACTCTCTCTAAAAATGTCTGGCACAGGCCAAAAAGTTGAACTGTCCAAACTTGCATATGATCACCTTAGCTGGAAAGGAGCAAGGAGTCTCTGCATAGAGAGAGGTTTGAGTGTAGGGAAGAATCCTTCCTTAGAACTGTTAATTAATATGCTTAGAGTACAGGATAAGGCCATAAGTGCCCAATCTGTAGAAAAAGTAGCTAATGGTTCTCAATCTGATCCAGGGACTCCCCCAGGAAAAGGTTCAGGAAAGAAACTTCTCAGCCTGCCCATTACTAGACAGTCTAGCATAGTTGGTACAGAGGTTGAATCACATCATACTGATGATGTGCTCTCACATTATGCTGGTAGCCAAGCTGTTAGGGTGCCCTTGGTAAGGGACAGGTCTCCTTCTGTTCATTCCCATCATACCTCTGTATCTAGAAATGTCCCTCCCACCCACCCTGATGACAGATTGTTAGAAAGGGAGCTCAATAGATTGAGAGTGGAACAAACCAGACTGAAGCTCAAGAAGCAACAGCTGGATTTGGATAGACAGTCTTTAGAAATAGAGAGGGAAAGACAGAAGATGGGTTTAGATACCCATGGTGGCAGCAGCAGTATTCCCCATAGTCATCCTGCAAAAGAGCATGATTCCAGGAATCTGCATAAGATAGTTCCCCCTTACAAGGAGGGGGATGACATTAACAAGTGGTTTGCTGCACTTGAGAGGGCCTGTGCTGTACAGGATGTCCCTCAAAAGCAATGGGCTGCTATCCTATGGCTATCATTTACTGGAAAAGGTAGGGATAGGCTCCTTACTGTAAAAGAAAATGATGCTAACAATTTCCAAGTTCTTAAGAATGCACTCCTGGATGGTTATGGCTTAACCACTGAACAGTACAGGATAAAGTTCAGAGATACCAAAAAGGAGTCTTCACAAGACTGGGTTGATTTCATTGACCAGGCAGTGAAGGCCTTGGAGGGGTGGTTACATGGCAGTAAAGTTACTGATTATGACAGCCTGTATAACTTGATCCTGAGAGAGCATATTCTTAATAATTGTGTGTCTGATTTGTTGCACCAGTACTTGGTGGACTCTGATCTGACCTCTCCCCAGGAATTGGGAAAGAAGGCAGACAAATGGGTCAGAACAAGAGTGAACAGAAAAGTTCATACAGGGGGTGACAAAGATGGCAACAAAAAGAAGGATGGTAAGTCTTCTGACAAGGGTGGGGACAAATCTAAAAATGAGTCTTCATCAGGCCCACAAAAACACTCTGGTGGGGGTGGTGGGTCCAAATCCTCCTTTAATCAGAACAAGGAAAAGAAACCATGGTGCTATTTATGTAAGATAAAAGGCCATTGGACAACAGATCCCAGTTGTCCAAAGAAAGGCACCACAGCTCCTACCACTACAACCCCTACTGCTACACCTAGTGTCCCTACTAATAGCAGTGGTGGTGGGAGCAAACCTACTAATAGCCAATCCAAGGGAGTAGCTGGGCTCACTTTTGGTAATTTAGTTGGGGTTGGTCTAATTAGGGAGACCACAGAGGCTACTTTAGTCTCTGAAGGGGCTATTGACTTAGCCACTTTGGTTGCTTGCCCCCATAACTTGGAGAAGTACAAGCAACTAACCCTAATAAATGGTGTTGAGGTCCAGGCCTACAGGGACACAGGTGCCAGTGTCACAATGGTGATTGAGAAACTGGTGCACCCTGAACAACACATACTTGGACACCAGTACCAAGTAACCGATGCTCACAACATAACACAAAGCCACCCCATGGCTGTTGTAAATCTCAACTGGGGGGGGGTATCTGGTCCAAAGAAAGTTGTGGTAGCTTCAGATTTACCTGTAGACTGTCTATTAGGGAACGATTTGGAGACATCAGCTTGGTCAGATGTGGAGTTGGAGGCCCATGCAGCAATGCTGGGCATCCCAGGGCATATTTTTGCTTTGACAAGGGCTCAGGCCAAAAAGCAAAAAAGACAGGGAAGCTTGGATCCTGGAACAATGGACCAAGTGCTCCCTAAAGCTAGGGCTAGTAGAAGCAAACCACTTCCTACTATCCCTCCCTCTACAGTGGATTCTACTTCTGAGGAAGAAGAATTCCCTCCCTGTGCAGAACCTACACCAGAGGAGCTGGAAGCAGACACTGCTGAGCTTTTGGGTGAAGGGGGGCCTGCCAGAGAGGAGCTGAGTGTGGCACAGCAAACCTGTCCCACATTAGAGGGTCTCAGACAGCAAGCTGTCAAACAGGCTAATGGGGATGTCAGTGACTCACACAGAGTTTACTGGGAGGACAACCTCTTGTACACTGAGCATAGGGATCCTAAACCTGGAGCTGCCAGGAGATTAGTGATTCCTCAGGAGTACAGAAAGTTCCTCCTAACACTGGCACATGACATTCCCCTAGCTGGGCACCTGGGTCAAATGAAAACTTGGGACAGATTGGTACCATTGTTTCATTGGCCTAGGATGTCTGAGGACACAAAATAATTTTGTAAGTCCTGTGAAACCTGTCAAGCCAGTGGCAAGACAGGTGGCACTCCAAAGGCACCCCTTATCCCACTGCCTGTGGTTGGGGTTCCCTTTGAAAGGGTAGGGGTTGACATAGTTGGCCCCCTTGACCCTCCTACTGCTTCAGGCAATAGGTTTATCTTGGTGGTAGTGGACCATGCCACAAGATATCCTGAAGCTATTCCTTTAAGGACCACTACAGCTCCTGCAGTGGCAAAGGCCCTCCTGGGAATATTTTCCAGGGTGGGCTTCCCAAAGGAAGTAGTATCAGACAGAGGAAGCAATTTCATGTCTGCATACTTAAAGGCCATGTGGAAGGAGTGTGGTGTAACTTACAAGTTCACAACACCCTATCATCCACAAACAAATGGACTGGTGGAGAGATTTAATAAAACTCTCAAAGGCATGATTATGGGACTCCCTGAAAAACTCCGCAGGAGATGGGATATCCTTCTACCATGCCTCCTTTTTGCCTACAGGGAGGTACCCCAGAAAGGAGTGGGCTTCAGCCCCTTTGAACTTCTTTTTGGACACCCTGTTAGGGGTCCACTCACACTTGTAAAGGAGGGTTGGGAACAACCTTTAAAAGCTCCTAAACAGGATATTGTGGATTATGTACTTGGCCTCAGATCAAGGATGGCTGAGTACATGAAAAAGGCCAGTAAAAACCTTCAGGCCAGCCAAGCGCTCCAGAAGCAATGGCATGATCAGAAGGCTGTTTTGGTTCAGTACCAACCAGGGCAGAAAGTGTGGGTCTTGGAGCCTGTGGCCCCAAGAGCACTCCAAGATAAATGGAGTGGACCCCACACAATTGTTGAAAAGAAGGGTGAAGTCACCTACTTGGTTGACTTAGGCACTGCCAGGAGTCCCCTTAGGGTGCTCCATGTCAACCGCCTGAAACCCTACTATGACAGGGCTGATCTCACCCTGCTCATGGCAACAGATGAGGGACAGGAAGAAGACAGTGATCCTCTACCTGATCTCTTCTCTTCCACAGAACAAGATGCTCTTGTGGAAGGTGTAGTTTTGGCTGATTGTCTTACTGCTGAGCAGAAAGATAATTGCATAAATCTCCTAGGACAATTTTCAGAACTCTTCTCCATTGTGCCAGGCACCACTTCTTGGTGTGAGCACACTATAGATACTGGAGACAGTTTACCTGTCAAAAGTAAGATCTATAGGCAGCCTGACCATGTCAGGGACTGCATAAAGCAAGAAGTTCAGAAGATGTTGGAACTAGGAGTGGTTGAGCACTCTGACAGTCCATGGGCTTCTCCTGTGGTACTGGTACCAAAACCCAATTCTAAAGATGGAAAGAAGGAAATGAGGTTTTGTGTCGACTATAGAGGTCTCAACTTGGTAACCAAAACTGATGCTCACCCTATACCCAGGGCAGATGAGCTCATAGATACACTGGCATCTGCCAAGTATCTAAGCACTTTTGATTTGACTGCAGGGTATTGGCAGATCAAATTGTCAGAAGATGCTAAATCTAAGACTGCATTTTCTACCATTGGAGGACATTACCAGTTTACTGTAATGCCTTTTGGTTTGAAAAATGCACCTGCCACTTTTCAGAGGTTGGTGAACACAGTCCTGCAAGGGCTGGAAGCTTTCAGTGCAGCATATTTGGATGATATAGCTGTATTTAGCTCCAGCTGGGATGATCCCCTGGTCCACCTATGGAAAGTTTTGGAGGCCCTGCAAAAGGCAGGCCTCACTATCAAGGCTTCAAAGTGCCAGATAGGGCAGGGTAAGGTGGTTTATCTGGGACACCTTGTTGGTGGGGAACAGATTGCACCACTTCAGGGGAAAATCCAAACTATTATTGATTGGGTTCCCCCTACCACTCAGACTCAGGTGAGAGCCTTCCTAGGCCTCACTGGGTATTACAGGAGGTTCATTAAGAACTATGGCTCCATTGCAGCCCCTCTTAATGACCTCACATCCAAGAAAATGCCTAAAAAGGTATTATGGACAGCAAACTGTCAGAAAGCTTTTGAGGAGCTGAAGCAGGCCATGTGCTCTGCACCTGTCCTGAAAAGCCCTTGTTACTCTAAAAAATTCTATGTCCAAACTGATGCATCTGAATTAGGAGTAGGGGCAGTCCTATCACAACTTAATTCTGAGGGCCAGGATCAACCTGTTGCTTTTATTAGTAGAAGGTTGACCCCTAGAGAAAAGCGTTGGTCTGTCATTGAGAGGGAGGCCTTTGCTGTGGTCTGGGCTCTGAAGAAGTTGAGGCCATACCTGTTTGGCACTCACTTCATTGTTCAGACAGACCACAAACCTCTACTTTGGCTAAAACAAATGAAAGGTGAAAATCCTAAATTGTTGAGGTGGTCCATATCCCTACAGGGAATGGACTATACAGTGGAACATAGACCTGGGAGTAGCCACTCCAATGCAGATGGACTCTCCAGATATTTCCACTTAGACAATGAAGACTCATCCGGTAATGGCTAGTCTTATTGTCCTTCGTTTGGGGGGGGGGGGTTGTGTAGGAAAGTACCATCTTGCCTAGCATGTTACCCCCAACTGTATATATGTTGTTTTAGTTGTATGTGTCACTGGGACCCTGGTAACCCAGGGCCCCAGTGCTCATAAGTGTGCCTGAATGTGTTACCTGTGTAGTGACTAACTGTCTCACTGAGGCTCTGCTAATCAGAACCTCTGTGGTTATGCTCTCTCATTTCTTTCCAAATTGTCACTAACAGGCTAGTGACCATTTTTACCAATTTACATTGGCTTACTGGAACACCCTTATAATTCCCTAGTATATGGTACTGAGGTACCCAGGGTATTGGGGTTCCAGGAGATCCCTATGGGCTGCAGCATTTCTTTTGCCACCCATAGGGAGCTCTGACAAATCTTACACAGGCCTGCCACTGCAGCCTGAGTGAAATAACGTCCACGTTATTTCACAGCCATTTTACACTGCACTTAAGTAACTTATAAGTCACCTATATGTCTAACCTTTACCTGGTAAAGGTTAGGTGCAAAGTTACTTAGTGTGAGGGCACCCTGGCACTAGCCAAGGTGCCCCCACATTGTTCAGAGCCAATTCACTGAACTTTGTGAGTGCGGGGACACCATTACACACGTGCACTACATATAGGTCACTACCTATATGTAGCTTCACCATGGTAACTCCGAATATGGCCATGTAACATGTCTATGATCATGGAATTGCCCCCTCTATGCCATCCTGGCATTGTTGGTACAATCCCATGATCCCAGTGGTCTGTAGCACAGACCCTGGTACTGCCAGACTGCCCTTCCTGGGGTTTCTCTGCAGCTGCTGCTGCTGCCAACCCCTCAGACAGGCAGCTGCCCTCCTGGGGTCCAGCCAGGCCTGGCCCAGGATGGCAGAACAAAGAACTTCCTCTGAGAGAGGGTGTGACACCCTCTCCCTTTGGAAAATGGTGTGAAGGCAGGGGAGGAGTAGCCTCCCCCAGCCTCTGGAAATGCTTTCTTGGGCACAGATGTGCCCAATTCTGCATAAGCCAGTCTACACCGGTTCAGGGACCCCTTAGCCCCTGCTCTGGCACGAAACTGGACAAAGGAAAGGGGAGTGACCACTCCCCTGACCTGCACCTCCCCTGGGAGGTGTCCAGAGCTCCTCCAGTGTGCTCCAGACCTCTGCCATCTTGGAAACAGAGGTGCTGCTGGCACACTGGACTGCTCTGAGTGGCCAGTGCCACCAGGTGACGTCAGAGACTCCTTGTGATAGGCTCCTTCAGGTGTTAGTAGCCTTTCCTCTCTCCTAGGTAGCCAAACCCTCTTTTCTGGCTATTTAGGGTCTCTGACTCTGGGGAAACTTTAGATAACGAATGCATGAGCTCAGCCGAGTTCCTCTGCATCTCTCTCTTCACCTTCTGATAAGGAATCGACCGCTGACCGCGCTGGAAGCCTGCAAACCTGCAACATAGTAGCAAAGACGACTACTGCAACTCTGTAACGCTGATCCTGCCGCCTTCTCGACTGTTTTCCTGCTTGTGCATGCTGTGGGGGTAGCCTGCCTCCTCTCTGCACCAGAAGCTCCGAAGAAATCTCCCGTGGGTCGACGGAATCTTCCCCCTGCAACCGCAGGCACCAAAAAGCTGCATTACCGGTCCCTTGGGTCTCCTCTCAGCACGACGAGCGAGGTCCCTCAAATCCAGCGACACCGTCCAAGTGACCCCCACAGTCCAGTGACTCTTCAGCCCAAGTTTGGTGGAGGTAAGTCCTTGCCTCACCTCGCTGGGCTGCATTGCTGGGAACCGCGACTTTGCAAGCTACTCCGGCCCCTGTGCACTTCCGGCGGAAATCCTTCGTGCACAGCCAAGCCTGGGTCCACGGCACTCTAACCTGCATTGCACGACTTTCTAAGTTGGTCTCCGGCGACGTGGGACTCCTTTGTGTAACTTCGGGTGAGCACCGTTTCACGCATCCTCGTAGTGCCTGTTTCTGGCACTTCTCCGGGTGCTACCTGCTGCTGAGAGGGCTCCTTGTCTTGCTCGACGTCCCCTCTCTCTCCTGGTCCAATTTGCGACCTCCTGGTCCCTCCAGGGCCACAGCAGCGTCCAAAAACGCTAACCGCACGATTTGCAGCTAGCAAGGCTTGTTGGCGTTCTTTCGGCGGGAAAACACTTCTGCACGACTCTCCACGGCGAGAGGGATCCGTCCACCAAAGGGGAAGTCTCTAGCCCTTTTCGTTCCCCTTGTTCCACAGGTACCCTCGACTGGAAATCCATCGTTGTTGCATTGCTGGTTTGTGTCTTTCCTGCAGAATTCCCCTATCACGACTTCTTTGTCCTTTGGGGAACTTTAGTGCAATTTGCACTCACTTTTTAGGGTCTTGGGGTGGGCTATTTTTCTAACCCTCACTGTTTTCTTACAGTCCCAGCGACCCTCTACAAGGTCACATAGGTTTGGGGTCCATTCGTGGTTCGCATTCCACTGCTAGAGTATATGGTTTGTGTTGCCACTATCCTTATGTGTCCCCATTGCATCCTATTGTAACTATACATTGTTTGCACTGTTTTCTAAGACTATACTGCATATTTTTGGTATTGTGTACATATATCTTGTGTATATTTCCTATCCTCTCACTGAGGGTACACTCTAAGATACTTTGGCATATTGTCATAAAAATAAAGTACCTTTATTTTTAGTATAACTGTGTATTGTGTTTTCTTTTGATATTGTGCAAGTGACACTTGTGGTACTGTATTAGCTTCACACGTCTCCTAGTTCAGCCTAAGCTGCTCTGCTAAGCTACCATTATCTATCAGCCTTGGGGTGAACTAGGAGACGTGCAAAGCTCCTACTATACCACTGGTGTCATATGCACAATATCATAAGAAAACACAGATATGCTAAAATAAAAGGTACTTTATTTTTATGACAATATGCCAAAAGTATCTCAGTGAGTACCCTCAGTATGAGGATGGTAAATATACACAAGATATATGTACACAATACCAAAAATATGCAGTAATAGCAAAAGGAAGTAATGCAAGCAGTGTAAAGTTACAATAGATTGCAATAGGAGCACATAGGTATAGGGGCAACACAAACCATATACTCCAAAAGTGGAATGCGAACCACAAATGGACCCCAAACCTATGTGAGCTTGTAGAGGGTCGCTGGGACTGTAAGAAAACAGTGAGGGTTAGAAAAATAGCCCACCCCAAGACCCTGTAAGGTAGGTGTAAAGTGCACCTACAACCCCCAGAGAGCACAGAAGTCGCGATAGGGGGATTCTGCAAGGAAAACCAACACCAGCAAAGCAACAACAGTGGATTTCCGGACCGGAGTACCTGTGAAACAAGAGGACCAAGCCCAAGAGTCGCGACAGTGTCGAGAGTGGGCAGATGCCCAGGAAATGCCAGCTGAGGGTGCAAAGAAGCTGCCACTGGATGGAAGAAGCTAGAAATAGGCTAGTAAGACCGGTAAGAGCCTACCAGAAGCAGTCTCTGACGTCACCTGCTAGCCCTGGCCACTCAGCAGTCCACTGGGCCAGCACACCTCTGAATCCAAGATGGCAGAGTTCTGGGGCATGCTGGAGGAGTGGTCACTCCCCTTTCCTTTGTCCAGTTTCGCGCCAAAGCAGGGCTGGGGGATCCCTGAACCGGTGTAGACTGGCTTATGCAGAGATGGGCACCATCTGTGCCCATCAAAGCATTTCCAGAGGCAGGCAGAGGCTACTCCTCCCCAGCCCTGACACCTATTTCCAAAGGGAGAGGGTGTAACACCCTCTCTCTGAGGAAGTCCTTTGTTCTGCCTTCCTGGGCCAGGCCTGGCTGGACCCCAGGAGGGCAGAAACCTGTCTGAGGGGTTGGCAGTGAAACCCCGGGAAAGGCAGTTTGGCAGTACCCGGGTTCTGTGCTAGAGACCCGGGGGATCATGGAATTGTCTCCCCAATGCCAGAATGGCATTGGGGAGACAATTCCATGATCTTAGACATGTTACATGGCCATGTTCGGAGTTACCATTGTGACACTATACATAGGTAGTGACCTATGTATAGTGCACGCGTGAAATGGTGTCCCCGCACTCACAAAGTCCGGGGAACTTGCCCTGAACGATGTGGGGGCACCTTGGCTAGTGCCAGGGTGCTGACACACAAAGTAACTTTGCACCCAACCTTCACCAGGTGAAGGTTAGACATATAGGTGACTTATAAGTTACTTATGTGCAGTGGTAAATGGCTGTGAAATAACATGGACGTTATTTCACTCAGGCTGCACTGGCAGGCCTGTGTAAGAATTGTCAGATCTCCCTATGGGTGGCAAAAGAAATGCTGCAGCCCATAGGGATCTCCTGGAACCCCAATACCCTGGGTACCTCAGTACCATATACTAGGGAATTATAAGGGTGTTCAAGTATGCCAATGTGAATTGGTCACTAGCCTGTTAGTGAGAATTTGGAAAGCAGAGAGAGCATAACCACTGAGGTTCTGGTTAGCAGAGCCTCAGTGAGACAGTTAGGCATCACACAGGGAACACACACATAGGCCACAAACTTATGAGCACTGGGGTCCTGACTAGCAGGGTCCCAGTGACACATAACAAACATACTGACAACATAGGGTTTTCACTATGAGCACTGGGCCCTGGCTAGCAGGATCCCAGTGAGACAGTGAAAACACCCTGACATATACTCACAAACAGGCCAAAAGTGGGGGTAACAAGGCTAGAAAGAGGCTACCTTCCTACAACACAGCAAAACAAGATACTTCATGATCGTTCTTGAGGCGCTTGCGCTTCGAAAGAGGAGGAGAAGACACAAAGGAAGGACTAGGTTGTGGACTGCCTTCTGTTCATTGGATAAAATGTCTGTTCATTGGTTGGGACTGTACTCCTTTTTCCCAAGTGTTCCTGGGACTTGTAGTTGTGGTATTGTTTCTTGGCTGCTGATTCAATAAAGTGGAGAAAGCAAGGCATAATCCTCGCCTCTGAGTCCTTAATAGAATTGAAACTTTCCGTTACGATAGCTAGGAATTTTTTCATTACGTACCATTGGAATCAATGCACAGTCACCTTTAAAAATACAGTAAAAATCACACAGGTGAGTTACCCGTCTCTTTTCTTGCAGGGTGGTTGCAGCAGTAGGTGGGCACCTTATGCAATTCAGTGAAGTGAACCTCACTAGTTTGTTGGCCCTTTGCAGGTTTCTTAATCTTCTTGAGTGGTGCCTCCACTCAGGACGGAGATATGGGATTATTCTTGAAGCCTGGAGGTCCCCTGGGTTCCTTGGGGTTGGTCCAGTGTCCAGCTCCTCCGCAGCAGCGATTTTCGGGTCCTGGGTGCAGCAGGCAGGGTTTGGGCACCTTTTCTTGTCCAGCAGGTACTCCGTTCTCTTGCTGTGGTCTTCTTTTGGTGCTAGTCTTCCTTTCTTCTTAGAATCCTTTTCAAATCTGATCTTTTGGTCTGGGGAAATTCTGAATTTAGTGGCTGTTTTAGTGGGGGGATCAGGTAGTGCCACCCTACACCCACTACGGTGACCACTTCCTGTGGGAAGGGTCACTTCCCTAAACCTGATTGGTTATTTTCCTCCATTCCAAAATGGAGAAAAACTAAATGAAGGGTCCACTTTTCCTGCAAGCCCCTAGGGGTGGTGCATGCTCAGTGAGCCACTCCCCCTATCCTTTGTGCGGTTTGCCACCCCTGCTCCCTCCAGAAGTGGAGGCTTGTAAAGGGGGAGGCCATCTGCTGCTAGCAGCAGGCCTGGGAGTCGTGTTTCAAGGGTGGTAACCCTTTGAAGCTCACTGCCAGGGCAGTGCACATTCCTGAGGGAGAGAAAGTTAGCTCCTCCACCCAGGAAGGGCTTTGTTTCCCAAACCAGAGAGACAAGGCTCTAGTCCAGGGTTTGTGTATTCGCTGTCTGGAGGTGGCAGGATTGCTGGAACTACTCAGCAACCATGCCAGAATAGTTAGCTTTTTCAGGGCGCTCCTCTAAGGTACATTTTTATAATAAATCCAGTACTGGTACCAGTTTGGATTTATTATTCTGAGGTGTTTGATACCAAACAGCCCAGGGTTCAAAGTAGCCATTATGTAGCTGGAAAACCCGTATTGACCAATGTCCAGCACATATATTAAAATGGCTGCTCTGTTCACTCACTATGTCCCAGGTTTGGCAAGGACACAGTGTGGGCATATTGCTCATGCAGGTATTCCCTCACATATAATATGACGGATAAGAGAATTCTGGTATTTGTCTTTGTACGCCTACCAACTGTAAATGAGACTCCTGAAGGGGAAAAGGATCTGTGGGAAATATCTAGAGCACGGACATCAGAGACCCTTCTACAAGATACCAAACAAAGCAGCATGGCTAGCTTAGCTGAGAGTTCCTTTCTGGAAAGATAGTGGTTATGTTGCCAAGATAGGAAAAGGTTCCAAACTTGAGTAACATCCAAAAGGGAAGAGTACCGGGTTTCCGGAGGTAAAGAGAGTCTTATACCTTGGAGAAGACGACACACCAGTTTATGTTCCCCTACAGGGAAACCATCCACTAAAACGTGTCCAGCTGAAATAGCGGATGGATAAGTATTAATAGAACAATATGCGAGACCTTTGGAAGCAAGGTCAGCAAGGAAATTAAGGACATGAACTATATCTGTTTCCACAGGATTAAAACCCCTTCGCAAACACCAACAGGACCATCTTCCCCACGCAGATCTGTAACTCTTACAGGTGCTGGGGGCCCTCAGCTTGTTGCTTGCGAAAGTCCCGGGACCGACCAACGTTCCCGGAAGTCCACCACGCCATCAAGGACAAGGAACCATCTAGAACCATTTGATGAGGCATACCGTTCGGACTGAGAAGAAGCGAGGGAAACAGGGGAGTTGGATTGGAGAATCCCAAGAAAGTTCCAGAAGAACTGGAAACCATACTTGAGACCTCCAGATTGGAGTTATGAGTACAATGGATAATGGATGCCAACTGGTGAAGCACTTGTGCGGATGTTCGAGTAATCATCGCAAAGGGAGGGAAGGCGTAAGCCTTCTCTTGACTCCAGTCCTGTAGAAATGTATCCGTAGCTGTTGACAACGGCTCTGGTCTCCAACTGAAGAACCTGGGGATCTGATGGTCCAAACTGGAAGCAAAAAGATCGACCGAAAACGTTCCCCAAAGTTGGGACAGAGACGAAAACACTTCTGGGTGAAGTTTCCATAGACTGGAGTCTTTGAGATGTCGGGAGTGAAAATCATCAATTTGATTCTGACTTACCGGGAGGTGTTGTGCTATTACAGAAACCCGATGATCCAGGCAATACTGCCAAAAACTGGACACCAGATTGGAAAGTGTTTTGGACCGAGTGCCACCTAGGCGATTGATATACCAGACCGCAGAAATAGTGTCCACCTTCAAGAGGACGCTCGACTGGATAGAATCCTTGGTCCAACATTTGATTGCAAATGAACCAGCTAGTAGTTCGAGACAATTTATATGTAAGCTCTGTTCCTGTTTGACCGTGTTCCCCTGGTAGAGAAATCCCCACATCGAGCACCCCTGCCTACTCTGGTGGCGTCTGACTCTATAACCAAATCTGGAGCGGAACCGAAAATAGCTCTGCCGTTCCAGGCTTCCACGTGTGAAATCCACCAACAAATTTCCTCTAACGCCTCTTGTGAAAGGGTCATTTTTTGAGAGTACATTAGGCGTTTGCATAGGTGAGCTGCTTTTGAGACGTTGAAGAGCTCGGTTATGCAGCGGACCTGGGAAAATTGCCTGAATAGAGGAAGAAAGAAGTCCTATGAGGCGGGCTATTTGACCCAGGGAGACTTTTTGTTTGACCAGGGTGCAACGTAATTCATGACGTATGTAGGAAAGTACCATCTTGCCTGGCATGTTACCCCCATTTTTCACTGTATATATGTTGTTTTAGTTGTATGTGTCACTGGGACCCTGTTCTCCAGGGCCCCAGTGCTCATAAGTGTGCCTGAATGTGTTACCTGTGTAGTGACTAACTGTCTCACTGAGGCTCTGCTAATCAGAACCTCAGTGGTTATGCTCTCTCATTTCTTTCCAAATTGTCACTAACAGGCTAGTGACCAATTTTACCAATTTACATTGGCTTACTGGAACACCCTTATAATTCCATAGTATATGGTACTGAAGTACCCAGGGTATTGGGGTTCCAGGAGATTCCTATGGTCTGCAGCATTTCTTTTGCCACCCATAGGGAGCTCTGACAATTCTTACACAGGCCTGCCACTGCAGCCTGAGTGAAATAACGTCCACGTTATTTCACAGCCATTTTACACTGCACTTAAGTAACTTATAAGTCACCTATATGTCTAACCTTTACCTGGTAAAGGTTAGGTGCAAAGTTACTTAGTGTGAGGGCACCCTGGCACTAGCCAAGGTGCCCCCACATTGTTCAGGGCCAATTCCCCAGACTTTGTGAGTGCGGGGACACCATTACACGCCTGCACTACATATAGGTCACTACCTATATGTGGCTTCACAATGGTAACTCCGAATATGGCCATGTAACATGTCTATGATCATGGAATTGCCCCCAATATGCCATCCTAGCATAGTTGGCACAATCCCATGATCCCAGTGGTCTGTAGCACAGACTCTGGTACTGCCAAACTGCCTTTCCTGAGGTTTCACTGCAGCTGCTGCTGCTGCCAACCCCTCACACAGGCATCTGCCCTCCTGGGGTCCAGCCAGGCTTGTCCCAGGATGGCAGAACAAAGGACTTCCTCTGAGAGAGCGTGTTACACCCTCTCCCTTTGGAAAATGGTGTGAAGGCAGGGGAGGAGTAGCCTCCCCCAGCCTCTGGAAATGCTTTCTTGGGCACAGATGTGCCCAATTCTGCATAAGCCAGTCTACACCGGTTCAGGGACCCCTTAGCCCTGCTCTGGCGCGAAACTGGACAAAGGAAAGGGGAGTGACCACTCCCGTGACCTGCACCTCCCCTGGGAGGTGTCCAGAGCTCCTCCAGTGTGCTCCAGACCTCTGCCATCTTGGAAACAGAGGTGCTGCTGGCACACTGGACTGCTCTGAGTGGCCAGTGCCACCAGGTGACGTCGGAGACTCCTTCTGATAGGCTCCTTCAGGTGTTGCTAGCCTATCCTCTCTCCTAGGTAGCCAAACCCTCTTTTCTGGCTATTTAGGGTCTCTGTCTCTGGGGAAACTTTAGATAACGAATGCAAGAGCTCATCAGAGATCCTCTGCATCTCTCTCTTCACCTTCTGCCAAGGAATCGACTGCTGACCGCGCTGGAAGCCTGCAAAACTGCAACATAGTAGCAAAGACGACTACTGCAACTCTGTAACGCTGATCCTGCCGCCTTCTCGACTGTTTTCCTGGTGGTGCATGCTGTGGGGGTAGTCTGCCTCCTGTCTGCACTAGAAGCTCCGAAGAAATCTCCTGTGGGTCGACGGAATCTTCCCCCTGCAACCGCAGGCACCAAAAAGCTGCATTACCGGTCCCTTGGGTCTCCTCTCAGCACGACGAGCGAGGTCCCTCGAATCCAGCAACTGTGTCCAAGTGACCCCCACAGTCTAGTGACTCTTCAGTCCAAGTTTGGTGGAGGTAAGTCCTTGCCTCCCCACGCCAGACTGCATTGCTGGGAACCGAGTCTTTTGCAGCTACTCCGGCCTCTGTGCACTTCCGGCGGAAATCCCTTGTGCACAGCCAAGCCTGGGTCCACAGCACTCTAACCTGCATTGCACGACTTTCTAAGTTGGTCTCCGGCGACGTGGGACTCCTTTGTGTAACTTCGGGTGAGCACCGTTTCACGCATCCTCGTAGTGCCTGTTTCTGGCACTTCTCCGGGTGCTACCTGCTGCTGAGAGGGCTCCTTGTCTTGCTCGACGTCCCCTCTCTCTCCTGACGCAATTTGCGACAGCCTGGGCCACAGCAGCATCCAAAAACGCTTACCGCACGATTTGCAGCTAGCAAGGCTTGGTGGCGGTCTTTCGGCGGGAAAACACTTCTGCACGACTCTCCACGGCGAGAGGGATCCGTCCACCATAGGGGAAGTCTCTAGCCCTTTTCGTTCCTGCAGAAACCTCAGCTTCTTCTGTCCAGTAGAAGCTTCTTTGCACCCACAGCTGGCATTTCCTGGCATCTGCCCATCTCCGACTTGCTTGTGACTTTTGGACTTGGTCCCCTTGTTCCACAGGTACCCTCGACTGGAAATCCACCGTTGTTGCATTGCTGGTTTGTGTCTTTCCTGCAGTATTCCTCTATCACTACTTCTTTGTCCTTGGGGGAACTTTAGTGCACTTTGCACTCACTTTTCAGGGTCTTGGGGTGGGCTATTTTTCTAACCCTCACTATTTTCTAATAGTCCCAGCGACCCTCTACAAGGTCGCATAGGTTTGGGGTCCATTCGTGGTTCGCATTCCACTTTTGGAGTATATGGTTTGTGTTGCCCCTATCCCTATGTGTCCCCATTGCATCCTATTGTAACTATACATTGTTTGCACTGTTTTCTAAGACTATACTGCATATTTTTGGTATTGTGTACATATATCTTGTGTATATTTCCTATCCTCTCACTGAGGGTACACTCTGAGATACTTTGGCATATTGTCATAAAAATAAAGTACCTTTATTTTTAGTATAACTGTGTATTGTGTTTTCTTATGATATTGTGCAAGTGACATTGGTGGTACTGTAGGAGCTTCACTCGTCTCCTAGTTCAGCCTAAGCTACTCTGCTAAGCTACCATTATCTATCAGCCTATGCTGCTGGACACCCTATACACTAATAAGGGATAACTGGGCCTGGTGCAAGGTGAAAGTACCCCTTGGTACTCACTACAAGCCAGTCCAGCCTCCTACATTGGTTGTGCAGCGGTGGGATAAGTGCTTTGAGACTACTTACCACTCTTGTCATTGTACTTTTCATAAGAGAAAAATATACAAAACAAGTTCAGTGTGTGTACACATAGCTAAAAAGTTTTGCATTTCCTCTTTTCACTCTTTTCTAAGTGCTGAAAAGTACTTCTAAACTTTCAAAAAGTTCTTAAAAGTTTAAAAAGTTTTTTTTTTCTGTCTTTCTAAAAGCTCTGAGAAACTTTTTTCTCTTTTTCTATCACTTTAACTCTCTCTAAAAATGTCTGGCACAGGCCAAAATGTTGACCTGTCTAAGATTGCATATGACCACCTTAGCTGGAAAGGAGCAAGGAGTCTCTGTATGGAGAGAGGTTTGAGTGTAGGGAAGAATCCTTCCTTGGAATTGTTACTTAACATGCTTAGAGAACAAGATAAGGCTAAAAGTGCCCCATCTGTTGAAAAAGTAGCTAATGGTTCCCAATCTGATCCAGGGACACCCCTAGGAAAAGATTCAGGAAAGAAACTTCAGAGCCTGCCCATTACTAGACAGTCTAGCATAGTTGTTACTGAGGTGGAGTCACATCATACAGATGATGTGCTCTCACATTACACTGTCAGCCAAGCTGTTAGGGTGCCCTCTGTAAGGGACAGGTCTCCTTCTGTTCATTCCCATCATACCTCTGTATCTAGAAATGTCCCTCCCACCAACCCTGATGACAGATTGTTAGAAAGGGAACTCAATAAGTTGAGGGTGGAACAAACCAGACTGAAGCTTAAAAAGCAACAGCTGGATTTGGATAGACAGTCTTTAGAACTAGAGAAGGAAAGACAGAAGTTGGGTTTAGAAACCCATGGTGGCAGCAGCAGTATTCCCCATAGTCATCCTGCAAAAGAGCATGATTCCAGGAATCTGCATAAGATAGTTCCCCCTTATAAGGAGGGGAATGACATTAACAAGTGGTTTGCTGCACTTGAGAGGGCCTGTGTGGTACAGGATGTCCCTCAAAGGCAGTGGGCTGCTATCCTATGGCTATCATTTAGTGGAAAAGGTAGGGATAGGCTCCTTACTGTGAAAGAAAGTGATGCCAATAATTTTACAGTACTTAAGAATGCACTCCTGGATGGTTATGGCTTAACCACTGAACAATACAGGATAAAGTTCAGAGAGACCAAAAAGGAGTCTTCACAAGACTGGGTTGATTTCATTGACCATTCAGTGAAGGCCTTCGAGGGGTGGTTACAAGGCAGTAAAGTTACTGATTTTGAAAGCCTGTATAACTTGATCCTGAGAGAGCATATTCGTAATAATTGTGTGTCTGATTTGTTGCACCAGTACTTGGTGGACTCTGATCTGACCTCTCCCCAAGAATTGGGAAAGAAGGCAGACAAATGGGTCAGAACAAGGGTGAACAGAAAAGTTCATACAGGGGGTGACAAAGATGGCAACAAAAAGAAGGATGGTAAGTCTTCTGACAAGGGTGGGGACAAATCTAAAAATGAGTCTTCATCAGGCCCACAAAAACACTCTGGTGGGGGTGGTGGGCCCAAATCCTCTTTTAATCAAAACAAAGAAAAGAAACCATGGTGCTATTTATGTAAAGTAAAAGGCCATTAGACAACAGATCCCAGTTGTCCAAAGAAAAGCACCAAGCCTCCTACCACTACAACCCCTGCTGCTACACCTAGTGTCCCTACTAATAGCAGTGGTGGTGGGAGCAAACCTACTAATAGCCAATCCAAGGGAGTAGCTGGGCTCACTTTTGGTAACTTAGTTGGGGTTGGTCTTGTTAGGGAGACCACAGAGGCTGTGTTAGTCTCTGAGAGGGCTATTGATTTAGCCACCTTAGTTGCTTGTCCCCTTAATATGGATAAGTACAAGCAGCTACCCCTAATAAATGGTGTGGAGGTTCAGGCCTACAGGGACACTGGTGCCAGTGTGACTATGGTCATAGAGAAACTGGTCCACCCTGAACAACACCTACTTGGTCACCAGTACCAAGTAACCGATGCTCACAACAACACACTTAGCCACCCCATGGCTGTTGTAAATCTCAACTGGGGGGGGGTTACTGGTCCAAAGAAAGTTGTGGTAGCCACAGATTTACCTGTAGACTGTCTACTAGGAAATGATTTGGAGACATCAGCTTGGTCAGATGTGGAGTTGGAGGCCCATGCAGCAATGCTGGGCATCCCAGGGCATATTTTTGCTTTAACCAGGGCTCAGGCCAAAAAGCAAAAAGGACAGGGAAGCTTGGATCCTGGAACAATGGACCAAGTGCTCCCTAAAGCTAGGGCTAGTAGAAGCAAACCACTTCATACTATCCCTCCCTCTACAGTGGATTCAACTTCTGAGGAAGAAGAATTCCCTCCCTGTGCAGAACCTACACCAGAGGAGCTTGAAGCAGACACTGCTGAGCTTTTGGGTGAAGGGGGGCCTGCCAGGGAGGAGCTGAGTGTGGCACAGCAAACCTGTCCCACATTAGAGGGTCTAAGACAGCAAGCTGTCAAACAGGCTAATGGGGATGTCAGTGACTCTCACAGAGTTTACTGGGAGGACAACCTCTTGTACACTGAGGCAAGGGATCCTAAACCTGGAGCTGCCAGGAGATTAGTGATTCCTCAGGAGTACAGAAAGTTCCTCCTAACTCTTGCCCACGACATTCCCCTAGCTGGACATCTGGGACAAATGAAAACTTGGGACAGGCTTGTTCCCTTGTTTCATTGGCCTAGAATGTCTGAGGACACAAAAGAGTTTTATAAGTCCTGTGAAACCTGTCAAGCCAGTGGCAAGACAGGTGGCACACCAAAGGCACCCCTTATTCCACTGCCTGTGGTTGGGGTTCCCTTTGAAAGGGTAGGGGTTGACATAGTTGGCCCCCTTGACCCTCCTACTGCTTCAGGCAATAGGTTTATCTTGGTGGTAGTGGACCATGCCACAAGATATCCTGAAGCAATTCCTTTAAGGACCACTACAGCACCTGCAGTGGCAAAGGCCCTCCTGGGAATATTTTCCAGGGTGGGCTTCCCAAAGGAAGTAGTATCAGACAGGGGAAGCAATTTCATGTCTGCATACTTAAAGGACATGTGGAAGGAGTGTGGTGTCACTTATAAATTCACTACACCCTATCATCCACAAACAAATGGACTGGTGGAGAGATTTAACAAAACTCTCAAAGGCATGATTATGGGTCTCCCTGAAAAACTCCGCAGGAGATGGGATATCCTTCTACCATGCCTCCTTTTTGCCTACAGGGAGGTACCCCAGAAAGGAGTTGGCTTCAGCCCCTTTGAACTTCTTTTTGGACACCCTGTTAGGGGTCCACTCACACTTGTCAAGGAGGGTTGTGAACAACCTTTAAAAGCTCCAAAACAAGATATTGTGGATTATGTACTTGGCCTCAGATCAAGGATGGCTGAGTATATGAAAAACGCCAGTAAAAACCTTCAGGCCAGCCAAGAGCTCCAAAAGCAATGGCATGACCAGAAGGCTGTTTTGGTTCAGTACAAACCAGGGCAGAAAGTGTGGGTCTTGGAGCCTGTGGCCCCAAGAGCACTCCAAGATAAATGGAGTGGTCCCCACACAATTGTTGAGAAAAAGGGTGAAGTCACCTATTTAGTTTACTTAGGCACTGCCAGGGGTCCCCTTAGGGTGCTCCATGTCAACCGCCTGAAACCCTACTATGACAGGGCTGATCTCACCCTGCTCATGGCAACTGATGAGGGACAGGAAGAAGACAGTGATCCTCTACCTGATCTCTTCTCTTCCACAGAACAAGATGCTCTTGTGGAAGGTGTAGTTTTGGCTGATTGTCTTACTGCTGAGCAGAAAGACCATTGCATAAATCTCCTAGATCAATTCTCTGAACTCTTCTCTACTGTGCCAGGTACCACTTCTTGGTGTGAGCACACTATAGATACTGGAGACAGCTTGCCTGTCAAAAGTAAGATCTATAGGCAGCCTGACCATGTCAGGGACTGCATAAAGCAAGAGGTGCAGAAAATGTTAGAACTAGGAGTGGTTGAGCACTCTGAAAGTCCATGGGCTTCTCCTGTGGAACTTGTACCAAAACCCCATTCCAAAGATGGAAAGAAGGAAATGCGGTTTTGTGTAGACTATAGAGGTCTCAACCTGGTAACCAAAACTGATGCTCACCCTATACCCAGGGCAGACGAGCTCATAGATACACTGGCATCTGCCAAGTATCTAAGCACTTTTGATTTGACTGCAGGGTATTGGCAGATCAAATTTTCAGAAGATGCTAAACCTAAAACTGCATTTTCAACCATTGGAGGACATTACCAGTTCACTGTAATGCCTTTTGGATTGAAAAATGCACCTGCCACTTTTCAGAGGTTGGTGAACACAGTCCTGCAAGGGCTGGTAGCTTTCAGTGCAGCATATTTGGACGATATAGCTGTCTTTAGCTCCAGCTGGGATGATCACCTGGTCCACCTATAGAAAGTTTTGGAGGCCCTGCAAAAGGCAGGCCTCACTATCATGGCTTCAAAGTGCCAGATAGGGCAGGGTAAGGTGGTTCATCTGGGACACCTTGTTGGTGGGGAACAGATTGCACCACTTCAGGGGAAAATCCAAACAATTATTGATTGGGTTCCCCCTACTACTCAGACTCAGGTGAGAGCCTTCCTAGGCCTCACTGGGTATTACAGGAGGTTCATTAAGAACTATGGCTCCATTGCAGCCCCTCTTAATGACCTCACATCCAAGAAGATGCCTAAAAAGGTATTATGGACAGCAAACTGTCAGAAAGCTTTTGAGGAGCTGAAGCAGGCCATGTGCTCTGCACCTGTCCTGAAAAGCCCTTGTTACTCTAAAAAATTATATGTCCAAACTGATGCATCTGAATTAGGAGTAGGGGCAGTCCTATCACAACTTAATTCTGAGGGCCAGGATCAACCTGTTGCTTTTATTAGTAGGAGGTTGACCCCTAGAGAAAAGCGTTGGTCTGCCATTGAGAGGGAGGCCTTTGCTGTGGTCTGGGCACTGAAGAAGTTGAGGCCATACCTGTTTGGCAATCACTTCATTGTTCAGACAGACCACAAACCTCTACTTTGGCTAAAACAAATGAAAGGTGAAAATCCTAAATTGTTGAGGTGGTCCATATCCCTACTGGGAATGGACTATACAGTGGAACATAGACCTGGGAGTAGCCACTCCAATGCAGATGGACTCTCCAGATATTTCCACTTAGACAATGAAGACTCATCAGGTCATGGCTAGTCTTATTGTCCTTCGTTTGAGGGGTGTTGTTTAGGAAAGTACCATCTTGCCTGGCATGTTACCCCCATTTTTCACTGTATATATGTTGTTTTAGTTGTATGTGTCACTGGGACCCTGTTCTCCAGGGCCCCAGTGCTCATAAGTGTGCCTGAATGTGTTACCTGTGTAGTGACTAACTGTCTCACTGAGGCTCTGCTAATCAGAACCTCAGTGGTTATGCTCTCTCATTTCTTTCCAAATTGTCACTAACAGGCTAGTGCCCAATTTTACCAATTTACATTGGCTTACTGGAACACCCTTATAATTCCCTAGTATATGGTACTGAAGTACCCAGGGTATTGGGGTTCCAGGAGATCCCTATGGGCTGCAGCATTTCTTTTGCCACCCATAGGGAGCTCTGACAATTATTACACAGGCCTGCCACTGCAGCCTGAGTGAAATAACGTCCACGTTATTTCACAGCCATTTTACACTGCACTTAAGTAACTTATAAGTCACCTATATGTCTAACCTTTACCTGGTAAAGGTTAGGTGCAAAGTTACTTAGTGTTAGGGCACCCTGGCACTAGCCAAGATGCCCCCACATTGTTCAGGGCCAATTCCCCGGACTTTGTGAGTGCGGGGACACCATTACACGCGTGCACTACATATAGGTCACTACCTATATGTGGCTTCACAATGGTAACTCCGAATATGGCCATGTAACATGTCTATGATCATGGAATTGCCCCCTCTATGCCATCCTAGCATAGTTGGCACAATCCCATGATCCCAGTGGTCTGTAGCACAGACCCTGGTACTGCCAAACTGCCTTTCCTGGGGTTTCACTGCAGCTGCTGCTGCTTCCAACCCCTCAGACAGGTTTCTGCCCTCCTGGGGTCAAGCCAGGCTTGTCCCAGGATGGCAGAACAAAGGACTTCCTCTGAGACAGGGTGTTACACCCTCTCCCTTTGGAAAATGGTGTGAAGGCAGGGGAGGAGTAGCCTCCCCCAGCCTCTGGAAATGCTTTCTTGGGCACAGATGTGCCCAATTCTGCATAAGCCAGTCTACACCGGTTCAGGGACCCCTTAGCCCTGCTCTGGCGCGAAACTGGACAAAGGAAAGGGGAGTGACCACTCCCCTGACCTGCACCTCCCCTGGGAGGTGTCCAGAGCTCCTCCAGTGTGCTCCAGACCTCTGCCATCTTGGAAACAGAGGTGCTGCTGGCACACTGGACTGCTCTGAGTGGCCAGTGCCACCAGGTGACGTCAGAGACTCCTTCTGATAGGCTCCTTCAGGTGTTGCTAGCCTATCCTCTCTCCTAGGTAGCCAAACCCTCTTTTCTGGCTATTTAGGGTCTCTGTCTCTGGGGAAACTTTAGATAACGAATGCAAGAGCTCATCAGAGTTCCTCTGCATCTCTCTCTTCACCTTCTGCCAAGGAATCGACTGCTGACCGCGCTGGAAGCCTGCAAAACTGCAACATAGTAGCAAAGACGACTACTGCAACTCTGTAACGCTGATCCTGCCGCCTTCTCGACTGTTTTCCTGGTGGTGCATGCTGTGGGGGTAGTCTGCCTCCTCTCTGCACTAGAAGCTCCGAAGAAATCTCCTGTGGGTTGACGGAATCTTCCCCCTGCAACCGCAGGCACCAAAAAGATGCATTACCGGTCCCTTGGGTCTTCTCTCAGCACGACGAGCGAGGTCCCTCGAATTCAGCAACTGTGTCCAAGTGACCCCCACAGTCCAGTGACTCTTCAATCCAAGTTTGGTGGAGGTAAGTCCTTGCCTCCCCACGCCAGACTGTATTGCTGGGAACCGCGACTTTTGCAGCTACTCCGGCCTCTGTGCACTTCCGGCGGGAATCCTTTGTGCACAGCCAAGCCTGGGTCCACAGCACTCTAACCTGCATTGCACAACTTTCTAAGTTGGTCTCCGGCGACGTGGGACTTCTTTGTGTAACTTCGGGTGAGCACTGTTTCACGCATCCTCGTAGTGCCTGTTTCTGGCACTTCTCCGGGTGCTACCTGCTGCTGAGAGGGCTCCTTGTCTTGCTCGACGTCCCCTCTCTCTCCTGACGCAATTTGCGACAGCCTGGTCCCTCCTGGGCCACAGCAGCATCCAAAAACGCTTACAGCACGATTTGCAGCTAGCAAGGCTTGTTGGCGGTCTTTCGGCGGGAAAACACTTCTGCACGACTCTCCACGGCGAGAGGGATCCGTCCACCAAAGGGGAAGTCTCTAGCCCTTTTCGTTCCTGCAGAAACCTCAGCTTCTTCTGTCCAGTAGAAGCTTCTTTGCACCCACAGCTGGCATTTCCTGGGCATCTGCCCATCTCCGACTTGCTTGTGACTTTTGGACTTGGTCCCCTTGTTCCACAGGTACCCTCGACTGGAAATCCACTGTTGTTGCATTGCTGGTTTGTGTCTTTCCTGCAGTATTCCTCTATCACTACTTTGTCCTTGGGGGAACTTTAGTGCACTTTGCACTCACTTTTCAGGGTCTTGGGGTGGGCTATTTTTCTAACCCTCACTATTTTCTAATAGTCCCAGCGACCCTCTACAAGGTCACATAGGTTTGGGGTCCATTTGTGGTTCGCATTCCACTTTTGGAGTATATGGTTTGTGTTGCCCCTATCCCTATGTGTCCCCATTGCATCCTATTGTAACTATACATTGTTTGCACTGTTTTCTAAGACTATACTGCATATTTTTGGTATTGTGTACATATATCTTGTGTATATTTCCTATCCTCTCACTGAGGGTACACTCTGAGATACTTTGGCATATTGTCATAAAAATAAAGTACCTTTATTTTTAGTATAACTGTGTATTGTGTTTTCTTATGATATTGTGCAAGTGACACTTGTGGTACTGTAGGAGCTTCACTCGTCTCCTAGTTCAGCCTAAGCTGCTCTGCTAAGCTACCATTATCTATCAGCCTATGCTGCTAGACGCCCTATACACTAATAAGGGATAACTGGGCCTGGTGCAAGGTGCAAGTACCCCTTGGTACTCACTACAAGGCAGTCCAGCCTCCTACAACGTATTTTCGTCATCTTGCGGGAAGGAAGACTTAGAGTCGCGGACACTGAATCGATAGTGAAGCCTAAAAAATACCAGTTTTTGAGAAGGGGGTTAAAAGAGACTTGGCCTCGTTTATGATAAACCCTAGGCCTTGTAACAAGTTGACAGTTATCGGCAGATGGGACATTGGGCTAACAGTAAAATATCGTCAAGATAAACAATTAACCGAATTCCCTGAGCTCTGAGATGTTCCACCACCGGTTTGAGAACCTTGGTGAAGCACCACGGAGCTGAGGAAAGTCCGAACGGAAGGGTAGTGAACTCGAATGTTTGATTGGCCCAGAAAAATTGAAGAAAACGTCTGTGGGGTAGAAAGATAGGGATGGTGAGATAGGCATCTTTTAAATCAAGACGAGCCAGCCAATCTAGAGGGCGCAACACATCTCGAAGAAGGTGGATTTCTTCCATTTTGACGTGGCAATACACAAGCCACTCGTTGACCTCTTTTAGATTGATGACCGGTCAAAGACCGCCATCTGTTTTGTCCACTAGGAAGATATTGCTTATGAAACTCTAAGGGTGTGGAATTGTTGGACAGATAGCTTGTTTGTGCAACAAGGCTGAAATTTCGGTGTCTGCGAAGAGAACACTAGGGGCTTTGGAAGGGAAGACTGTGTGGGAGTTCCTACAAATTCTAAATGGAAACATTGAATTGTTTGTAAGACTCATGCATTCTGTGTAATTTGATTCCATTCGTGGATAAAATTCACCAAACTACCCCCTACTTTTAGAAGGGATAACACTTACCGTAAGAGGATGTTGATGAAGATCCTCTGCCACCACTATGTCTGAAGCGTCTGGCCCTTGTTGGGTAGAAGTTGGCAAAGCGGTTGTGATCTTGGAGCTGTGCCTGTTTGGAGCCTTGTCTTCTGAAGGAGTTGGTTAGTTGTAGACGGCCGGTTGAGTGGCCCCTGCCTCGACCGGCCCCATGGAAAATTCGAGTGGGAAAAACCTTTTTCATTGAGGAGTGATCTTTGTCCAGGGAAGTGGAAGTATTGACAAACTTCCCTAACTCCTTTATGAAGGGTTCACCAAACAAACCCCCTTGTGCTACCGGACCTGCTTCAGAATCAGCTAGATCTCCTAGCTTGGGGTCCACTTTAATTAATAAAGAACGTCGCCGTTCGGTGGAAAGGGCACAATTAGCATTCCCCAAAAAGATGATAGCGCGTTGTGCCCAGCCTGGCAGAACTTCAGGAGAAATTAAAGTACTACAGGATTTAGCGTCCTCCGCCATGTCCAGGATTTTTGTCAAAGGTCCCAAGACATCAAGAAGATTGTCTTGACATGCTCTCCAAGACCTATCAATTACTTTCTTAGGATCCTTTATTAATTTTTGAAGAAAGGTAGACATCCTGGGGTCTAACTCCGTAGTGATCGCAACCTTGTCTGCTAAAGATGGTCATGGACATTCTGCCTGAAGACAATTACAAGAGTCTTTCTCCAGTGGCTTCCTAATGCGTCCCGCTACGTAAGATGCCACCTTGTCAGACGGTGCCTATTCAGACGACCTAGGATGGATAATGTCGTCTGGATCTAACATGTCTGAGACTTGAAGAGTAGGTTGCGACCCAGAAGGAAGCCAAGGTCTGGATGGACTGACGTCCGTTTCCTGGTCCCCATAAAAATCACTGTTAGGGAGAGTTGGTGACAGGGGCCTTGAGGAAACGAAAGGAAATGAGGGATCCGAAGGGGAAACTAGGGAATTCCTAACTTTATCAAAAAGATCTACATCAATACCCAATTCACGAGGACGCTTAGCTGGAGGCACGTCTGTGAAAGCATCGTTGGAGGCAGGAGGGGCGGAAGGATTAACAGGAGAGGTTGAGAACTTTGCGCATTTGCACGCTATCTGTTGAGATAGTCTGTCCTCGAGGGGACCAATTGCTTCCGAGACGGCCCTATAAATGGATGCGTCCACGACATCAAAAAATTCCTCCTCCTCATTACAATCCATATTAGAAATATGGAAAAATATAGAATAATTTAAATAATAAAATATTTAGAGAAGTACTTTAAAAAATAAAAATAAATAATATATATATTTATATATAGCTAGGTGTCAGCTTATAGAGTGAAGAGTGTTATACACTCAAATAAGAGAGGCTAAAGCCAGGGACAACAACACCCCAGTGCACAGAAAAAATATCTGGAGGGGTAAATACCAATATTGATTGCTTGCCTGGGAGTATGTCCCAAAAAAAGGCAGTATTATAACCCAAAGGGTTAAGTATAATGAATTTATACCGACCCCTGAGAGGTAAAAAGGGCGTCTGAGGCTTTTTTTTTTTTTTTTTTTTTTTTTAAATGCTAAATTTTAGAAGTACAGACCCTGGCAGGGCGTCTATCTCCAGGCAGGGGAACTTTCCGTTATAACTGAAAAAAACGGAACAAACGCGCAAAAGAGGGAAGCATACGTTCACTTCAGCGCGTCTTCCTCAGCGCGTTCGTTGCTTGGGGTTATCTTCCCGACGAGCGCCCTCTGACGGTCGCCGGGAAGTCCCTCAGTGCACACAGAAAAGCGCTTGCGAAGGGGCGAAGACGCTCCCGCGAGTCAGTAAAACACTATTGGAAACATTATAAACATTCATTACAAACAAAATATTACACAGATTAGACAATTATGAGGAGGAAGAATAAAAGATGACTTAACCCGGCTGCGAGCAGCAAAGAAAGAGGAGGAGAAGACACAAAGGAAGGGCTATGTTGTGGACTGCCTTCTGTTCATTGGATAAAATGCCTGTTGTTCATTGGTTGGGACTGTACTCCTTTTTCCCAAGTGTTCATGGGACTAGTAGTTGGAGTTTTGTTTCTTGGCTGCTGATTCAATAAAGTGGAGAAAGCAAGGCATAATCCTCGCCTCCGGTCCTGACATAAAATTACACACAGAAAGACTAACTTTGCTGAAACTTTAAAAAGTCATAACTTGAAAAGTACTTAACGTATTCTAAAGATCTTGGTCTTAAAATGTATATAAAAGTGTTAAGCATTTTTATAAATTTTGGTCTCAAGTTATTCATTGAGTGTGTGTGGTCTATGATTGGATTTGTGAGTACAGCAAATGCTTAGTACATCTCCTGGACTATCCTAACTGCTTGGCCAGTACCTTAAAAATTGGAGCATTAGATGGTCTAATTTTTACCTCTGGAAACTAAAGTGGTTGCCCGGACCCTCTGCATAGTGTACTCAAGTTTGTACACCGCATAGAGTGCCAGCCTACAACATTCAGTGTATCAGCTATGGGATAAAGACTTTGTGTTTGCTGATACCACTCTTATAATTGTGTTAGCACATGAATAACTCTCCAAACTGTCTATAGAGAATTGTTTTTGATTATTTATAATTGACTACCAATTTTTAAAAACATTTAAAAGTAATTGTTAGGGCCCTGGTTAGGTCCCTACAACTTTAGAAAAAGTTTAACAGTCTTTGCTTTATTTGGGGAACTCTAAATTCCAAAAAGGTCCCAACTTTAGTGAGATAAAAATGTCTGATGAAGAGGTCCGAACTCAGGAGCTCAGCCTGGAAGCTTATGAGGCATATACCTATGACCAATTAAGGGGACTCTGCAGACTATACAAAATTCAGACTGGAAATAGCCCAAAAACAGACAAACATAGGTTTCTGGTGGCCCTGTATGAAAGAGACAACCCCACAGATGAAGTAAATGATGATGATGTATCTGTTATGGGTGAGGATCCTGTGGAGAATGGGGATGAGGGTAACTCCTCTTCCCTCAGAAGCTCTAGAGCACCCACAGAAACATACCTGGAACTTGCCAGGCTGACCAGGAGACTGGCCTTAGAGAGGCAGCTCTTGGAAATAAGAAAAGAGTTGGGCCTATGACCCATCTCTGGTGGCAGCATACTAATAAATAGGAAGGAAAATAAACCTTTCAACCTAAGACTCCCAAAAGGAGTTGTCCCCCCCTACCAAGAAGGAGCTGATATTTAGAAATGGTTCATTTTCTTTGAGAGAGCCTGCATTGGGAGGGATGTCCAAAAGATGCACTGGAGCACTCTATTATGGGAATTGTTCTCAAGAAAGTACAGGGATAGGCTCCTGACACTGAGTGAAACAGATGCTAAATCCTATCATCTCATGAAGGGTACCGTGATTGAGGGCTTTGGATTTACCACTGAGGAATACCGCATAAAATTCAGGGGGACTCAAAAATCACAGAGTCAGTCCTGGGTAGAATTTGTGGACTTCTCAGTAAAAATGCTAGGTGGTTGGTTAGAAGGCAACAAGGTACATGATTATGAAGTATTGTACAATTTAACGATAAAGGAACACCTTTTGAGTAGCTGTGTCCATGAAAGGTTGCAACGGTACCTAGTAGTTTTGGGGCCAGCCCCCCCCCCCCCCCCAAGAGTTTGGGAGGAAGACTGATCATTGGATGAGAACTAGGGTGTCCAAAACTAGAACTGGAGGGGGTGACCAAAAGAGTCAGGGAAGCCCCCCGTCCTCCCCCAAGAGAAAAAGATGGAGCCTAGAAATAAAGAAAAGGAGTCCATAGGCCCCCAAAAATCTAACCAGGAGGGTGGGCCTAAAGACACCTCACAAAACAAAAGTGGGTACCAAGGTAAAAATTGGGATGCCACTAAGGCATGGTGCCACAACTGTCAAAAGACAGGGCACCACACCAAGGACACTTCTTGTCCCCAAAACAGACCCACTAGTAAACCCCCAGAGGTAGCCCGTCTAGCCAGTGGGGATGACTCCTCAGATGAGGAGGTCCTCATAGTCTTTAACTGGAAAGTGGGCCCCACAGGTGAGTTGGAGATTCCAGAGGAGAGTAGCCACTTCCACCACCTACTGGTGAATGTAATCCCAACCACTGCCCTGAGAGACACCTGTGTCAGTCACACAGTTGTGCATAACGGTATATCCCAGGAGAGACTGCCAGGGTAAGGGTTATCCCAGGGAAAGTCACTGATAGGCCAGTAGCTGTAGTGCCTATAGAGATAGGTGGGTCCCTTAGCTGGAGAAGGGTGATAGTCGGTACGGACCTCCCCCTTGACTGTCTCCTTGGAAATGACCACCCAGAGGTTGGTCAGAGCTCAAAAGAGGAACTGGTCCAGTGCCAGCCCTCTCCCAAGGATTCTGGAGGTTCTGCCCCTGCTGTAAGAGCAAGCAGGCCCCAGAAGAAAAAGGGAAAACAAAAGAAAAGGAAAGGTGGGCAACCTTTAACTAAGGCACCAGAAAGCCAAGCGGTTTCTACACTTTTAAGGGACAACTCCACTGTTGGAACTGGTGAAGCTCAGCTTGAGTTGGTAGCTCCTCAGCTGTCAGAAGAGAGAGTGGAAAGAGGGTGTTCTCTGCAGGACGTAGAGACCTCCCACTCCCTTACAGCAGACAGGCACCCTGAACCCAAAGGAGCCTGTAAGTTAGCCCTGTCCCCTGTGGGTATGGAGCTAAAGGTGTGGTTCTGGGCGCTGACAGCTGTCAGTGGCCTCTGCTGGGTGTTAGCCTCTATGGCTGCACTGTCCTTGGCATGGTGGTCTGACCCCTTACCAAATAATAAGTTAGTCCCCGTGACCCTCTTGGTCATGGTGGGGTTAGCCTCTTTGGGTAAGCTAGAAGTTGCCCTGGCTAAGATAGGGATAACAGAGGTGGACACCTTTTGACTCTAAGAATGGAAAAGTGCAGTCACAGTCACCTGTTTCCCTTCTCTTCCTCGTCTGGCAGACTAGGGCGCCTGTCCCAGATATTGGCTGAGGGGCGGGGGAAGGAGTAATGTGGGAGACTGGCTCCTTTTTGCAGTACCCCCCACTTTTTGCCTGGTTTCTGAATGCAACTTGAACTGGAGTGGACTGAGATCCTGCTAATCAGGTTCCTAGTGCCAGTGTTCTTTCCCTAAAACATGGTTAAAGTGATTGGATACACCTTTAGTTACCACTATAAGTCCCTAATAAAAGGTTCTTAGGTACCCAGGGCATGGGGTACTGCTGGTAAGCCCCTGAGGGCAGCAGCACTGATTGTGCCACCCTCAAGAGCTGTGCATCTAGGTGCAACCAGCACTGCCATAGCAGGCTGAGTGTCCTGGTACAAACCTAAATTGCAAAATCGATATGGCACACTCTCTATGTGCTCTGTCTACCCTACACTGCATTATGGGTAAGTCACCCCTCTAGCAGGCCTTCCAGCTCTAAGGCAGGGTGCACCATACTATGTGTGAGGGCATAATTGCATGAGCAATATGCCCCCACTGTGTCATTGCCAAACCTGGGTCAAAGTGAATGAACAGAGCAGCCATTTTAATACATGTGCTGGACACTGGTCAATACGAGTTTCCCACCTACATAATGGCCACTCTGAACCCTGGGTTGTCTGGTATCAAACAACTCAGAATATTAAATCCAAACTGGTACCAGTACTGGATTTATTATAAAAAAGTACCCGGGTCACATTAGAAGTGCCCCCTGAAAAATCTAACTATCCTGGCATGGTTGCTGACTGGTTCCAGCAAGCCTGCCACCTCCAGACAGCCAATACACAAACCCAGGAAGAGAGCCCTGTCTCTGGTTTGTGAAACAAAGCCCTTCCTGTGTGGATGAGCTAACTCCCCCTCCCTCAGGAATGTGCACTGCCCTGGCAGTAAGCTTGAAAGGGTACTGCCCTTGAAACTCGACCCCTAAGTCTGCTGCTAGCAGCAGATGGCCTCCCCCTTTACAAACCCCGACTTCTGGAGGGAGCAAAGGCGGGAAACTACACAAAGGATAGGAGGAGTGGCCTCACTGAGCATGCACCATCCCTAGGGGCTTGCATGCGAAGTGGACCCTTCATTTAATTTTTCTCCATCTTGGAATGGAGGAAAATAGCCAATCAGGTTTAGGGAAGTGACCTTTCCCACAGGAAGTGGTCACTGTAGTGCGTGTAGCCACCCAAGGGTAAGTGTCCCATGGGACACTATCTGATTTCCCCCCCTAAAACGGCCACTAAATTCATTAGTTAGTGGGCTCCTCTAGCCCAAGAGATTAGATTTGAAAAGGATTCCAAGAAGAAAGGAAGACCAGCACCAAAAGAAGACCACAGCAAGAGAACTGAGTACCTGCTGCACAAGAACAGGTGCCAAACCCTGCCTGCTGCACCCAGGACCCGAAAAACGCTGCTGCGGAGGAGCTGGACACTGGACCAACCCCAAGGAATCCAGGGGGCTTCCAGGCTTAAAGAATCATCCCATATCTCCCTCCTAAGTGGAGGTACCACTCAAGAAATCAAGAAACCTGCAAAGGGCCAACAAACCAGTGAGGGTCACTTCACTGAATTGCCGATATCTCCGTGACCGGAAGTCACAGCCGGACCAGATGACACACTGACGACCACCCGGAAGTGACCTACAACTGTGCCAAGTTTGGTGGCACAGTGCCCTCTAGTGGGCGTGTTACAGTTATACTCCAGTTACTGGTCAGCTGACATCGGACCAGGAGAAATCCAGCTCACCCAGAGCTGAAAAAGGATCACGAGGAAGACCCAGTCGAGGGACTTCAGGAAGACCCCGGACCTCTGACCTGAGTGCTCCCGTTGTCGTGTAAGCAGCCTTTAAAGTGACTGACCTCCAGCTCCAAAGGACTATGTTGAGCTCAGCTCCTGGATCTCTAACGCGCCCTGCACTTGGCCCGCCCTGGGCCTTGCATCACGGGATCTGCTATGTGCCCCTACGACCTCAACAGCCCAAGGGGACTCCAAGGCACCATCTTTAAACCTGCAAACCAGCTCCTATTCCAAGTGGCCCTGTGCCAAGAAACTCTCCAGCGCTGCTCCCACCGGAACCGGGAGCCTCCTGAGACTCTCCAGCTGGCATAAGGTGCCCACCGACTGCTGCGACCACCCTGCCCAGAGTCACGGGGGTGTGGTGGTGGTGGGGGGAGGGGGGTCTATCAGACTGATAACTCACCTGTGTGATTTTTTTACTGCATTTTTAAAGATGACTGTACATTGATTCCAATGGTGCGTAATTACGCACAGAAAGACTAACTTTGCTAAAACATTAAAAAGTCATAACCTGATGAGTACTTAATGTATTCTAAAGATCTTCGTCTTAAAATGTATATAAAAGTGTGAAGTATTTTTATACAGTCTGGTCTCAAGTTATTCATCGAGTGTGTGTGGTGCATGATTGGATTGAGTACAACAAATACTTAGCACATCTCCTGGATTAGCCTAAATGCTCAACCAGCTACCTTTTAAAAAGCTGAGCATTAGTTGGTCTAGTTTTTACCTCTGGAATCTAACATGGGGTCACCCAGACCCTCTGCATAGTGTACTTGATTTTGTGCACTACGTAGATTGCCAGCCTCCAACATTAATCTCGTGCTGGAAGGCTCTTCTTCTTCTATGGGGACAACATGTTATCTCTCCAGTAAGGGTTAACTATTTCTTGTAAGAACAAAAGGCAACAGTGACTTCATTTAGCTGCACATCCCTCCAATTCCTTCAAATCATGATGTATCTATTTATGGTGCTCAAAACACTATAATACATCTGTTGCCACCATGTGTAGGCTGGAATCAAAGAACTATTTGATAACAGACACAAAAAATAGTGGAGCACACCAAGACTCTTCTTTTAAATCAAATTATAACAGTCATTATGGCCACCTGGGTAATTGCATTGAATGAGTATATAAGATAGGAGCATTCATACAAAAGTCAAATACAAAAACAAATGGGTGTAAACATGTTCTTAGTTATTATCATCTTTAATAATGTTTGTCTTTTTAGCAAAAGTGCATTATGTAACTTATCGCATCCATGATTCATAAAATTTTGTACATCATTTCTGAAAGTTTGGAAAATGTTCATTCGTGTAAAATTCCATTCAACAGTAGAGCTCAGATATTCAATCTTCGTAGATCCTCAGCCAATGAAAATAAACTTCAGCCTGTGTAATGTTCAGCCGACACGTGTTTCGTCCCATTCCAGGACTTTATCAAGGCTGATAAGGTATCAACATAAGAAGAGAACGACATTCTATAACCTGTTCCATATACCTAATGGCTCACAAAAAATTGCTAAAACCAATTAATATTTTTAGATTCCCAAATGTGAAAATTACCTTCCAATCCAGTGTCCTAGAATACCTTGTATATTCAGAATCACAGTGCCAAACATATGAAGGGTGCAAAAGAAGAACCACCGGTGAGAAAACAAAGTCACTTATGCACCCAAGAAGACATATGCAGGTTCCTGGTTGGTGCAGAAGATGTCCCACGCTGGATGGATTATTGCAGTCTGGTTTGCGTCACTGCATTCCGCCAACAAGTCTTGGCACATTCAGAACTCGCAGTTGGCGGAAGATGGCGCTACCCGGGCCAGGAGGAACCTGGTGGCCTCTACCCAGGAGAGGGAGACAGTAGGGGCTCTCAGCAACTCAGAGAGCCTTCAGAAAACCAGGCAGCGCACACAGGAGTCCCACAGCACAGGGACAGAGAAGGTGCTAATGGAGGCCAACGCAGCACAACACAGAGGGATCCCACTGTAGGAAAGTACCATCTTGCCTGGCATGTTACCCCCATTTTTCACTGTATATATGTTGTTTTAGTTGTATGTGTCACTGGGACCCTGCCAGCCAGGGCCCCAGTGCTCATAAGTGTGCCTGAATGTGTTACCTGTGTAGTGACTAACTGTCTCACTGAGGCTCTGCTATCCAGAACCTCAGTGGTTATGCTCTCTCATTTCTTTCAAATTGTCACTAACAGGCTAGTGACCAATTTTACCAATTTACATTGGCTTACTGGAACACCCTTATAATTCCCTAGTATATGGTACTGAGGTACCCAGGGTATTGGGGTTCCAGGAGATCCTTATGGGCTGCAGCATTTCTTTTGCCACCCATAGGGAGCTCTGACAATTCTTACACAGGCCTGCCACTGCAGCCTGAGTGAAATAACGTCCACGTTATTTCACAGCCATTTACCACTGCACTTAAGTAACTTATAAGTCACCTATATGTCTAACCTTTACCTGGTAAAGGTTAGGTGCAAATTTACTTAGTGTGAGGGCACCCTGGCACTAGCCAAGGTGCCCCCACATTGTTCAGGGCAAATTCCCCGGACTTTGTGAGTGCGGGGACACCATTACACGCGTGCACTACACATAGGTCACTACCTATGTGTAGCTTCACAATGGTAACTCCGAATATGGCCATGTAACATGTCTATGATCGTGGAATTGCCCCCTCTATGCCATCCTGGCATAGTTGGCACAATCCCATGATCCCAGTGGTCTGTAGCACAGACCCTGGTACTGCCAAACTGCCTTTTGAGGGGTTTCACTGCAGCTGCTGCTGCTGCCAACCCCTCAGAAAGGTTTCTCCCTCCTGGGGTCCAGCCAGGCCTGGCCCAGGATGGCAGAACAAAGGACTTCCTCTGAGAGAGGGTGTTACACCCTCTCCCTTTGGAAAATGGTGTGAAGGCAGGGGAGGAGTAGCCTCCCCCAGCCTCTGGAAATGCTTTCATGGGCACAGATGGTGCCCATTTCTGCATACGCCAGTCTACACCGGTTCAGGGACCCCTTAGCCCTGCTCTGGCGCGAAACTGGACAAAGGAAAGGGGAGTGACCACTCCCCTGACCTGCACCTCCCCTGGGAGGTGTCCAGAGCTCCTCCAGTGTGCTCCAGAGCTCTGCCATCTTGGAAACAGAGGTGCTGCTGGCACACTGGACTGCTCTGAGTGGCCAGGGCCAGCAGGTGACGTCAGAGACTCCTTCTGATAGGCTCTTTCAGGTGTTGCTAGCCTATCCTCTCTCCTAAGTAGCCAAACCCTCTTTTCTGGCTATTTAGGGTCTCTGCTTTGGGGATTTCCTTAGATAACGAATGCATGAGCTCATCAGAGTTCCTCTGCATCTCTCTCTTCACCTTCTGCCAAGGAATCGACTGCTGACCGCGCTGGAAGCCTGCAAAACTGCAACAAAGTAGCTAAGACGACTACTGCAACTCTGTAACGCTGATCCTGCCGCCTTCTCGACTGTTTTCCTGGTGATGCATGCTGTGGGGGTAGTCTGCCTCCTCTCTGCACTAGAAGCTCCAAAGAAATCTCCCGTGGGTCGACGGAATCTTCCCCCTGCAACCGCAGGCACCAAAGAACTGCATCACCGGTCCCCTAGGTCTCCTCTCAGCACGACGAGCGAGGTCCCTTGAATCCAGCAACTCTGTCCAAGTGACTCCCACAGTCCAGTGACTCTTCAGTCCAAGTTTGGTGGAGGTAAGTCCTTGCCTCCCCACGCCAGACTGCATTGCTGGGAACCGAGTCTTTTGCAGCTACTCCGGCCTCTGTGCACTTCCGGCGGAAATCCTTTGTGCACAGCCAAGCCTGGGTCCACGGCACTCTAAACTGCATTGCACGACTTTCTAAGTTGGTCTCCGGCGACGGGGGACTCCTTTGTGCACCTTCGGGTGAGCACTGTTTCACTCTTCTTCGTAGTGCCTGTTCTGGCACTTCTGCGGGTGCTGCCTGCTTCTGAGAGGGCTCCTTGTCTTGCTCGACGCCCCCTCTGTCCCCAGACGCAATTGGCGACATCCTGGTCCCTCCTGGGCCACAGCAGCATCCAAAAACGCTAACCGCACGATTTGCAGCTAGCAAGGCTTGTTGGCGGTCTTTCGGCGGGAAAACACTTCTGCACGACTCTCCACGGCGTGGGGGATCCATCCTCCAAAGGGGAAGTCTGTAGCCCTTGTCGTTCCTGCAGAATCCTCAGCTTCTACTGTCCAGTAGCAGCTTCTTTGCACCCACAGCTGGCATTTCCTGGGCATCTGCCCATCTCCGACTTGCTTGTGCCTTTTGGACTTGGTCCGCTTGTTCCACAGGTACCCTCGACTGGAAATCCATCGTTGTTGCATTGCTGGTTTGTGTCTTTCCTGCAGAATTCCCCTATCACGACTTCTATGTCCTCTGGGGAACTTTAGTGCACTTTGCACTCACTTTTCAGGGTCTTGGGGTGGGCTATTTTCCTAACCCTTACTATTTTCTAATAGTCCCAGCGACCCTCTACAAGGTCACTTAGGTTTGGGGTCCATTCGTGGTTCGCATTCCACTTTTGGAGTCTATGGTTTGTGTCGCCCCTATCCCTATGTGTCCCCATTGCATCCTATTGTAACTATACATTGTTTGCACTGTTTTCTAAGACTATACTGCATATTTTTGGTATTGTGTGCATATATCTTCTGTATATTTGCTATCCTCATACTAAGGGTACACTCTGAGATACTTTGGCATATTGTCATAAAAAATAAAGTACCTTTATTTTTAGTATATCTATGTATTGTGTTTTCTTATGATATTGTGCAAGTGACACTAGTGGTACTGTAGGAGCTTCACTCGTCTCCTAGTTCAGCCTAAGCTGCTCTGCTAAGCTACCATTATCTATCAGCCTATGCTGCTAGACACCCTATACACTAATAAGGGATAACTGGGCCTGGTGCAAGGTGCAAGTACCCCTTGGTACACACTACAAGCCAGTCCAGCCTCCTACACCCACGCTGCCAGAAAACCACTTGGGAAGCTGTGAGTCGCAGGATGGAGTGCTTAGGGCCTACACTGTGCACAAAGAACTTTGTGGAAGGTCGCACACATGCCTTGGCAACTGCAAGTCACGTGGTGCACGGGGGTACTGTCTTGCGTGTGGAGGCAAGCTCTTACCTCCACCAAAGTTGGACAGCTGGACCTTGGGACTGGTGGGGTCACTTTAGTCCGCCACACGTGTTCCTGGATCCACGTTCGTTGTCTGGAGAGGGGACCCACACCACCGGTCATCGCTACAGAGAGGTGCCTGTTTCAGCAGGGAAGTGACTTCGTTACTCCACAGGAGATTCCTTTGGTTCTTCTAGTGGAAGCTGAAGACAGGCAGTCCTCGGAAGATGCACAACCTGGAAACTGTTGTAGTTGCTGACAGGAGCTGAAGATACAATGTTGTAGAAGTCGTCTTTGGTTCTTTGTTGCAGTTTGTAGAGTTCCTGGTGGGTTCAGCTTCTATTCTGTTGGTAGAAGATGAAGTAAAGGATGCAGAGGATTCCTGTTGGAGTCTTGCAATCCGAATCTGAAGAAACACCCAGAGGAGAGACCTTAAATAGCCTAAAAGAGGGATTGGTCACCTAACCACGTAAGCACCTATCAGGGGAGGTCTCTGACGTCATCTGCTGGCACTGGCCACTCAGGTGATCCCAGAATGCCGCACCAGCTTGGGATCCAAGATGGCAAAACCCAGGAACACTCTGAATGAGCTCTGGGCACCACCTCTGGGGTGGTGATGGGCAGGGGAGTGGCCACTGCCCTTTCCTTTGTCCAGTGTCCCGCTAGAGCAGGGACTAAGGGTCAATGAACTGAGAATTATGCAAGGAGGGCATCATCTGTGCCCTTCAAATCCTTTCCAGAGGCTCTGGGAGGCTAACCCTGCCTGTAACACCTATTTCCTTTGTTCTGGCTTCCTTGGCATGGGCTGCTCAAGCAACGGGGGGCAGAAACCTGTCTGTGAGGTGGCAGCAGCCAGGGCTGCCTGGAAAACCTCAGAAAGCTGGTATGGCAGTACTGGGGGTCCAGTGTGGAGCCCCCAGAGTGCATGGGAGTGTGCAATCAATACTGGAATCAGTATTGGAGAACAATTCCCAGTTGTTAGACACCTTACATGGCCCTTATTCGGGGTTACCGTTGTGAAGCTGGACATAGGTATTGACCTATATCCAGTGCACGCGTAAAAAATGGCGTCCCCACATTCACGAAGTCTGAGAAAATGGTCCTGGATTACGTGCTGGGGTGCCCTCACACACAGGTGATTTGCACCCAGCCTTCAGGGTTGGAAGGCCTGACATATAGGTGACTTATAAGTGACCTTGTGTAGTGAAAATGGCTGTAAAAGGGTGCATGCACCATTTCACGCAGGCTGCAATGGCAGACCTGCTGAAGCCTTTGCATGGGCTCCCTATGGTACACAGGGCATTGGGGTTCCAGAAGATCCTTATGGACTGCAGCATTTCTTTTGCCACCCATAAGGAGCTCATACAAACCTTTCATCAGGACTGCCACTGCAGCCTGAGTGAAATAGTGCCCACACTATTTCACAGCCATTTTCTCTGCACTAAAGTAACTTATAAGTCACCTATATGTCTAACCTTAATTCAATGAAGGTTAGGTTCAAAGTTACTCTTTGTGAGGTCACCCTTGCATTAGCAAAGGTGCCACGACGTTCTCCAGGACCAATTCCCCGGACTTCGCGATTGCGGGGATACCATTACATGTGTGCACTACATTTAGGTCAATACATATATGTAGCTTCACAATGGTAACTCCAAATATGGCCATGTGAGGTGTCTAAGATCATGGAATTGTCCCCCCAATCCAAATCTGGTATTGGGGCGGGGGGGGACAATTGCATGCATCCTGGGGGCTCCATCATGGACCCCCCAGTACTGCCAAACCAGCTCTCTGAGGCTTGCACTGCAGCTACAGCTGCTACCACCTCACAGACCGGTTTCTGCCCTCCTGGGGACTGAGCAGCTCAATCCCAGGAAGGCAGAATAATGCATTTCCTTTGGGAAGCAGGTGTTACACCCTCTCCTTTTGGAAATAGGTGTTACAGGCTTGGGAGAGGTATCCTCCCAGGGCCTCTGGAAATGCTTTGAAGGGCACAATCGGTGCCCTCCTTGCATAAGCCAGTCTACACTGGTTCAGGGACCCCCAGTCCCTGCTCTGGTGTGAAACTGGACAAAGGAAAGGGGAGTGACCACTCCCCTGTCCATCACCACCCCAGGGATGGTGCCCAGAGCTCCTCTAGAGGGTCCCTGGCGTTAGCCATCTTGGGTTCCAAGGTGTGAGCCCCCTGGAGACCTCTGAGTGGCCAGTGTCAGCAGGTGAAATCAGAGACTCCTCCTGACATGTGCATACCTGGGTAGGTAGCCAATTCTCCTCTTAGGGCTATTTCGGGTCTCTCCTCTGGGTATTTCCTCAGATTCGGTTTGCAAGATTCCTCCAGGACTAATCTGCATCCTCTGCTTCAGTTTATGCCGTCAGATCAACCACAGACTGCTCCAGGAACCGCTGTAACTGCAACAAAGTATCAAGGACGACTCCTGTGACCTGCAACTTCAGCTCCTGACAGCTTTTGCAACAGTTTCCAAGGTGTGCAAGCTCTGAGGACTTCCTGTCTTTACCCTGCACCAGAAGAACCGAAGGAATCTGCAGGCACCCTTCTGCGATGACAACCGGTACTCTGGGACTCCTCTCCTGACAAGGGTGCTCCCTGGAACACAGGTGGTGGACCGAAGTGACCCAGACTGTCCAAAGGTCCAGCTGTCCAAATTTTGTGGAGGTAAGAGCTTGCTCCCCCGTGCTGCGACAGTACCCCTGTGCACTTCGTCTTCTGCAGCTCCTTGTGCTTCTGTGCTTTTTTTATTCCAACAATCCTTCATGCACAGCGTAGCACAGGTCCCCAGCATTTCATCCTGCGACACTCAGCTCCAGCAGCGTGGGACCTTCCAGTGTAGTACTGCAACAACCGTACTTTGCATCTTCTTTGTCCATGTGTTCTGGGATTCCAGTGGGTGCTGCCTGGTCTTCTGAGGGTTCTCTCAAGTACTGAGAGCCCCCTCTGTCGCCCCAGTCCGAGTTGAGACCCCCAGGTCCATCCTGGGTCCAGGCAGCCCCTTTTTGACGCAAACCACGTACTTTCTTGAACCAAGGCTTGTTGGCGGAATCCAGCAACGCAAACAGCCAGCACCCAACAACTGGATGTGGGACATCCCCTGCACCAAGCAGGAACCCGCAGCCATCGCCTTGTGTTCTTTTCTGTACTTTTCTTCTGTCTTGAGAATGCACTTTTGCACCACCTTCTAGGTTGGCAGGGGCTCCTGTCCTTCCTCGACTCTTCTTTGACTTCTGGACTTGGCCTCCTCTCTCCACAGGCCTTCAGGTCCAGGAATCCATTGTTTGTTGCTTGCAGTCTTGCTAGGCTCTTGCAAAATCCTTTATCACGACTTTTAGTGTGTCCTGAGGAAACTTGCTGTACTTTACTCCTGCTTTCCTGGGCTCTGGGGTGGGGTACTTTACTTACCTGTGGTGGTTTCCTAAACTCCCAGCGCCCCTCTACATACTACATTTGCCTAGGGGGGAATTAGACATTTGCATTCCACTATTTTAGTATATGGTTTGTGTTGCCCCTAGGCCCATTGCAATCTATTGTATTTTCTACTGTTTGCACTATTCTATGACTGTTTGCTTACCTGATTTTGATTACTAGCTTGAGTTTGAGCTCTTGCATTCGTTATCTAAAGAATTTCCCAAAGCAGAGACCCTAAATAGCCAGAAAAGGAGGCTTGGCTACCTAGGAAGGAGGATTGGCTACCAAGAGAGGTAAGAGCCTATCAGAAGGAGCCTCTGACGCCACCTGCTGGCACTGGCCACTCAGAGCAGTCAAGTGTGCCCCCAACACCTCTGTTTCCAAGATGGCAGAGGTCTGGGACACACTGGAGGAGCTCTGGGCACCTCCCCTGGGAGGTGCAGGTCAGGGGAGGAGTCACTCCCCTTTCCTTTGTCCAGTTTCGCGCCAGAGCAGGGCTGGGGGATCCCTGAACCGGTGTAGACTGGCTTATGCAGAGATGGGCACCATCTGTGCCCATCAAAGCATTTCCAGAGGCTGGGGGAGGCTACTCCTCCCCAGCCCTCACACCTATTTTCAAAGGGAGAGGGTGTAACACCCTCTCTCAGAGGAAGTCCTTTGTTATGCCTTCCTGGGCCAGGGCTGCCTGGACCCCAGGAGGGCAGAAACCTGTCTGAGGGGTTGTCAGCAGCAGCTGCAGTGGAGACCCCGGAAAGGCAGTTTGGCAATACCCGGTGTAGGAGGCTGGCCTGGCTTGTAGTGGGTACCAGAGGTACTTACACCTTGTGCCAAGTCCATTTATCCCTTGTTAGTGTAGAAGAGGTGTTTCTAGCAGCTTAGGCTGATGTAAGGTAGCTATAGCAGAGCAGCTAAGGCTGAACTAGGAGACATGCAAAGCTCCTACTATACCACTGGTGTCATATGCACAATAGCATAAGAAAACACAATACACAGATATACTAAAAATAAAGGTACTTTATTTTTATGATAATATGCCAAAAGTATCTCTGTGAGTACCCTCAGTATGAGGATGACAAATATACACAAGATATATGTACACAATACCAAAATTATGCAGTAATAGCAAAAGGAAGTAATGCAAGCAGTGTAAGTTACAATAGATTGCAATAGGAGCACATAGGTATAGGGGCAACACAAACCATATACTCCAAAAGTAGAATGCGAGCCACGAATGGACCCCAAACCTATGTGAGCTTGTAGAGGGTCGCTGGGACTGTAAGAAAACAGTGAGGGTTAGAAAAGTAGCCCACCCCAAGACCCTGTAAGGTAGGTGTAAAGTGCACCTTCAACCCCCAGAGAGCACAGAAGTCGTGATAGCGGGGTTCTGCAAGGAAAACCAACACCAGCAATGCAACAGAAGTGGATTTCCGGACCTGAGTACCTGTAAGACAAGGGGACCAAGTCCAAGAGGCGCGACAGTGTCGAGAGTGGGCAGGAGCCCAGGAAATGCCAGCTGAGGGTGCAAGGAAGCTGCCACCGGATGGAAGAAGCTTGGTGTTTTGCAAGAACGAAGAGGACTAGGAACTTCCCCTTTGGAGGATGGATGTCCCACGTCGTGAAGAAGCTTGCAGAGGTGTTCCCACGCAGAAAGACTGTAAACAAGCCTTGCTAGCTGCAAGGGTCGCGGTTAGCATTTTAGGATGCTGCTGTGGGCCAGGAGGGGCCAGGATGTCACCACTTGGATGAGGAGACAGAGGGGGCGCCCAGCAAGTCAGGGAGCCCTCACATAAGCAGGCAGCACCCGGAGAAGTACCTAGAAGAAAAGTGAACCGGAGTCCACCCGAAGTCACAAAAGGGAGTCCCACGACGCCGGAGGACAACTCAGAAGGTTGTGCACTGCAGGTTAGAGTGTCGGGGACCCAGGTTTGACTGTGCACGAAGGAAATCCTGAAAGAGTGCACAGGAGCCGGAGCAGCTGCAAATCACGCAGTACCCAGCAATGCAGTCTAGCGTGGGGAGGCAAGGACTTACCTCCACCAAACTTGGACTGAAGAGTCACTAGACTATGGGAGTCACTTGGACAGAGTTGCTGAGTTCCAGGGACCACGCCCGTCGTGCTGAGAGGGGACCCAGAGGACCGGTGATGCAGTCTTTTGTTGCCTGCGGTTGCAGGGGGAAGATTCCATCGACCCACGGGAGATTTCTTCAGAGCTCCTGGTGCAAGAAGGAGGCCCCCCAGAGCATGCACCACCAGGAAACAGGCGAGAAAGCCGACAGGTTGAAGCAAACAAGGTTGCAGTAGTCGTCTTTGCTACTTTGTTGCACTTCTGCAGGCGTCCTGAGCAGTCAGCGGTCGATCCTTTGGCAGAAGGTGAAGAGGGAGATGCAGAGGGACTCTGGTGAGCTCTTGCATTCGGTATCTGAAGAATTCCCCAAAGCAGAGACCCTAAATAGCCAGAAAAGGAGGTTTGGCTACCTAGGAAAGGTAAGAGCCTATCAGAAGGAGTCTCTGATGTCACCTGATGGCACTGGCTACTCAGAGCAGCCCAGTGTGCCAGCAACACCTCTGTTTCCAAGATGGCAGAGGTCTGGGGCACACTGGAGGAGCTCTGGGCACCTCCCCTGGGAGGTGCAGGTCAGGGGAGTGGTCACTCCCCTTTCCTTTGTCCAGTTTCGCGCCAGAGCAGGGCTGGGGGATCCCTAAACCAGTGCAGACTGGCTTATGCAGAGATGGGCAGCATCTGTGCCCATCATAGCATTTCCAGAGGCTGGGGGAGGCTACTCCTCCCCAGCCATCACACCTATTTCCAAAGGGAGAAGGTGTCACACCCTCTCTCAGAGGAAATCCTTTGTTCTGCCTGGACCCCAGGAGGGCAGAAACCTGTCTGAGGGGTTTGCGGCAGCAGCAGCAGCTGCAGTGGAGACCCCGGGAAAGGCAGTTTGGCAGTACCCGGGTTCTGTGCTAGAGACCCGGGGGATCATGGAATTGTCTCCCCAATGCCAGAATGGCATTGGGGTGACAATTCCATGATCTTAGACATGTTACATGGCCATGTTTGGAGTTACCATTGTGACGCTCTACATAGGTAGTGACCTATGTACAGTGCATGCGTTTAATGGTGTCCCTGTACTCACAAAGTCTGGGGAATTTGCCCTGAACGATGTGGGGGCACCTTGGCTAGTGCCAGGGTGCCCACACACTAAGTAACTTTGCACCCAACCTTTGCCAGGTAAAGGTTAGACATATAAGTGACTTATAAGTTACTTAAGTGCAGTGGAAAATGGCTGTGAAATAACTTGGACGTTATTTCACTCAGGCTGCAGTGGCAGGCCTGTGTAAGAATTGTCAGAGCTCCCTATGGGTGGCAAAAGAAACGCTGCAGCCCATACGGATCTCCTGGAACCCCAATACCCTGGGTACCTCAGTACCATATACTAGGGAATTATATGGTTGTACCAGTATACCAATGTGAATTGGGGAAATTGGTCACTAGCCTGTTAGTGACGATTTGGAAAGCAGAGAGAGCATAACCACTGAGGTTCTGGTTAGCAGAGCCTCAGTGAGACAGTTAGGCATCACACAGGGAACACATACAGGGCACATACTATGAGCACTGGGGCCCTGGCTGGCAGGGTCCCAGTGACACATAGACGAAAGCAACATATATACAGTGAAATAGGGGGGTAACATACCAGGCAAGATGGTACTTTCCTACAGTATTGCAGGAGCTTTGCATGTCTCCTAGTTCAGCCTAAGCTGCTCTACTATAGCTACCTAAGCCTAAGCTACTAGAACGCTGCCTACAGTTCACTAATAAGGGATAACTGGAGCTGGTATAAGGTGTAAGTACCTTAGGTACCCACTACAAACCAGGCCAGCCTCCTACAAGCCTACTGTTCGAGTCCTTTCAGTTTAAAGTGCCTTCGAGCCTCATCACGAGTGTGGTGGTCAACTCTGGGCGGTCTGACTTTCTAATTACAACTTAGGCAGGCAGACCTGCCTAAAGACTGCCAACCCTGCCAGAATCATAGAACCCAACGGGGTGACAGCAGTCGGGCTTGTAACCAGCCGTTGCAGCGCTGAACTGAGCGCTGCCTGGCTGATTACAACCCCATCATAAAAAAGGCTGGCGGAAAGCCAGTGCTGGGGGCCCCTGCACTGCTCATGCTCATGGCATGGGCAGTGCAGGCTTTCCCCTAACCCCCCCACGCTCCCACCCCCAGCATTGTCAGAATGCGCTCTGTCTGGTGAGCGCATTCAGAGGGTGCTGGACTGCTAAATTGGCCTCAGGTCCCTTAAAGGAGTTGTAGGAGGCTGTCCTGGCTTGCAGTGGGTACCAGTGGTACTTACACCATATGCCAGATCCAGTTATCCCTTATTAGTAGAGTGTAGTAGTGTTCTAGCAGCTTAGGCTGATAGAGGTAGCTATAGCAGAGAAGCTTAGGCTGAACTATCAGACATGCAAAGCTCATGCAATACCACTTATATCATATAGGTACTATATCATAAGAAAGACAATACTCATAGTTACTAAAAATAAAGGTACTTTATTTTAGTAACAATGTGCCAAAGAGATCTCAGAGGATATAATCCCTTAGGAGGTAAGTAACATACACAAAATACACACAAATAACCAAATCAGCTAAGTAAAACAGTCAGAAAGTAGTGCAAACACTGTAAAACACAATAGGATCCGATAGGCCTAGGGGCAACACGAACCATATACTAAGAAAGTAGAATGCGAACCATGAATGCACCCCTAGGCAAGTGTAGTGTGTAGAGGGTCGCTGGGAGTGTAAGAAAACACCAAGGGTGTAAAGGAGACCCCACCCAAGACCCTGGAAGGTAGGAGTAAAGTACTACTATTTCCCCTAAAACACACTAAAGTCGTGAAAAAGGATTTTGCAAGGACCATAACAGAGTGCAAAGCACTGAAGACGAATTCCTGGACCTGAAGACCTGCAAAGGAAGGGGACCAAGTCCAAGGGTCGTGAAAGTGTCCAGGGGGGCAGGAGCCCACTAAACCCCGGATGAAGGTTCAAAATGGCTGCCTACGGGAGGGAGAAGCTGAAGATTCTGCAACAACGAAGATGCCAGGAACTTCTCCTTTGCACAGAAGATGTCCCACGGAGTGCTGGAGGATGCAGAGTTGTTTCTTTGGAGAAAGACCGCAAACAAGCCGTGACAGCTGCAGGGGTCGCAGTTAAAGAAGAAGGGTGCTGCCCGGGCCCAGGAAGGACCAGGAGGTTGCCACTTGGAACAGGAGGCAGAGTGGGCCCTCAGCAACACAGTGAGCCCACACTCACTGAAGAAGGCAGCACCCGCAGAAGTACTTGAACACGGGTTCAAGAAAACTAAGCACGGCGGTCGTCTCAACACTACAAAGGAGGGTCCCACGAAGCTGGTGGTCAACTCAGCAGGTTGAGCAATGCAGGATGGAGTGCTGGGGATCTGCGCTAGGCTGTGCACGAAGGATTCCTTGCAAAAGTGCACAGAAGCCCTAGCAGCTGCAGTTCACGCAGTACACAGGATTACTGTCTGGCGGGGGAGGCAAGGACTTACCTCCTCCAAATTTAGACAGATGGACCACTGGACTGTCGGGGTCACTTGGATCTGCCACCTGTGTTCCAGGGACCACGCCTGTCACGATGAGAGGGGAGCCAGAGGACCGGTGAAGCTGAAGTTTGGTGCCTGCGTTAGCAGGGGGAAGACTCCGTCAACCCACGGGAGATTTCTTCTTGGCTTCCAGTGCAGGGTGAAGGCAGACAGCGTCCAGAGCATGCACCACCAGGAAACAGTTGAGAAAGCCAGCAGGATTAGGCGCTACAATGTCACTGGTTGTCTTCTTGCTACTCCTTTGCAGTTTTGCAGGCGTCCTGGAACAGTCAGAGGTCGATCCTTGGCAGAAGTCGAAGAGGGAGATGCAGAGGAACTCTGGTCAATTCTTGCACGTCGTTATCTGAGGAAAAGCCCACAGGAGAGACCCTAAATAGCCCTCAGAGGAGGATTGGCCACCTAGTGAGGTAAGCACCTATCAGGAGGAGTCTCGGACGTCACCTGCTGGTACTGGCCACACAGAGGCCTCCATTGTGCCATCACACCTCTGCATTCAAGATGGCAGAGGTCTGGGACATACTGGAGGAGCTCTGGGCACCACACCTGGGGTGGTGATGGACAGAGGAGTGGTTTCGCGCCAGAGCAGGGACTGGGGGTTCCCTGAACTGGTGTAGACTGGCTTATGCTAGGAGGGCACCATCTGTGCCCTTCAAACCATTTCCAGAGGCTGAGGGGGGCTACTCCTCCCCAGCCCTTAACACCTATTTCCAAAGGGAGAGGGTGTAACACCCTCTCTCAGAGGAAATTCTTTGTTCTGCCTTCCTGGGATTGGGCTTTCCAGACCCCAGGAGGGCAGAAGCCTGTCTGTGGGTTGGCAGCAGCTGTAGCTGCAGAGAAAACCCCAGAATGCTGGTTTGGCAGTACCCGGGATCCATAGTGGAGCCCTGGGGATGCATGGGATTGGCACCCTAATACCAGATTTGGCATGGGGGGGGACAATTCCATGATCTTAGACATGTTACATGGCCATATTCGGAGTTACCATTGTGAAGCTACATATAGGTATTGACCTAAATGTAGTGCACACATGTAATGGTGTCCCCGCACTCACAAAGTCCGCGGAAATTGCCCTGAACTATGTGGGCGCACCTTGGCTAGTGCCAGGGGGCCCTCACACATAGTAACTTTGCACCCAACCTTCACTAAGTGAAGGTTAGACATATAGGTGACTTATAAGTTAGTAATTGCAGTGTAAAATGGCTGTGAAATAACATGGACGTTTTTTCACTCAGGCCGCAGTGTCATTCCTGTGTAAGATTTGTCTGAGCTCCCTATGGGTGTCAAAAGAAATGCTGCAGCCCATAGGGATGTCCTAGAACCCCAATACCCTTGGTACCTAGGTACCAAATACTAGGGAATTATAAGGGTGTTCCAGTGTACCAATTAGAATTGGTGAAAAATGGTCACTAGCCTATAGTGACAATTTTAAAGGCAGAGATAGCATAAGCACTGAGGTTCTGGTTAGCAGAGCCTCAGTGAACACAGTTAGGCACTACACAGGCCACAAACTATGAGGACTGGGGCCCTGGCTGGCAGGGTACCAGTGAGACATACAAAACACACTGACAAATAGGGTTTTCACTATGAGCACTGGGGTCCTGGCTAGCAGGATCCCTAATGAGACAGTAAAAACACTCTGACATATACTCACAAACATGCCAGAAGTGGGGGTAACCATGCTAGAAAGAGTCTACCTTCCTACACTAGGGAATTATAAGGGTTTTCCAGTATGCCATCTGAAATTGGTAAATGTAGTCACTAGCCTATAGTGACAAATTTAAAGGCAGAGAGAGCATGAGCACTGAGGTTCTGATTAGCAGAGCCTCAGTGACACTTTAGGCACTACACAGGCATACACATTTAGGCCACAAACTATGAGCACTGGGGTCCTGGCTAGCAGGATCCCAGTCAGACAGGCAAAAACATACTGACATACATGTAAAATTGGGGGTAACATGCCAAGAAAGATGGTAATTTCCTACAGGAGTCAAGGCCAATATCCTAGCACTGTTCTCTCTTGTCAGCCCCGCAGGAACGTGTATTGCAATGTTCCCGGTGCTCAGCCTGGTGGGATATTGTAATATGCTCTGGTGGTGGCGTCCTCCACGCTGATTTGGCGGTCTCGTGTTGGGAACTCCCAAGATTTAATCTTTAATCAAGATTTAATAGTCTGATGGTTGGGATTACTTAAACAGAGGACTAAATGAACAAAGCGCGTTTTCCTAGCCCCCCTCAAAACTATGGTTAGTTATTCAGGTCATAAGAAATCCAAACCCTTGAAGCACATGCCTGCTGAAGGCTGCTTCCAGCAAGCACCTTTTTCTTGTAATCTTTCATTGAGTAAAGAAGATATTTTGCATGCTGAAAGCTATTTCTGCTATAATGTAGCTTCAGACAGTGCTAAAGTTATGTCTCTTTGAATGTTGAAGCTCTTCATTAAAAATGAACTGTAGCTCCATTGCCATTGTCTGACATAAGTGTAATTCCCTGCTTCTTTCAACCCGCAATCAATCATTTATAGATTTGCCTAGACCCTTGGTTGTAAAAACGGACAAATATTGCATTTTCCAAATGTTAATTACACAGACCTGGTAATCTGTTTTGCGGATGTACTGGGAGAAGTTACATGTTTAAGTATTATGTTAATATATGCCAGTCTTCCACTCCTTGGATAACCACAGAATGCTTTGTGTGCTGATTCATGCTGTTATTGTGGGGCCCTTGCATCATACATATCTTGCTTTCTTTGTTAATCCATGCTGTTATTGTGGGGCCCTTGCGTCATACATATCCTGCTTTCTTTCTCAATTTCTTTCTGTAGATGTGGGCCCTTGTGCCACCCATATCTTACTTTCTTTGTTAGTCCATGTGATTGATGTGAGGCCCTTGTGTTACCCATATCTTGCTTTCTTTGTTAATGCATGTAGTTGGTGGGGTTTGAACACAGTAGTAGAAAAAAGTATTGTGATACAAAAATAGTGTGTCTTCAATATCGGGACATGTCAAATATTGTCAACAGGAATATTGAAGGTAAAAATATTGTTGTTAGTGTTTTTAATATCATGAACTATTGGGGGAGAAGGTATTGGTATATGTAATATTGTTTGTGTTAGTAATCTTTTGTTTTATTGTAATTTTTTAAAAATATTTGTGTATTTAGTGAGATTATTTTTTTTTGTTATGGAATTGCTGAAATTTGTATATTTGAAGGTTTTAACCCTTCTAATATGTGTTTAATATTTTCTTTAGTAGGGCGATATTGTTGAGGGCTAAAGGCAAGGAGATTTTTTTAATTTTTTTACAACGTATATTTTAAAATAACATGTATGTTATAAATTTTTAAGATACACAAATTAATAATTTTGAGTTTAATTGTAATCAGTATAGATAAATGTTAAAAATATTTTTTATTAAAAAAACTAAAAACGTGTAGCGAAATGTTTAATGAAATATATATATATATATACCTTTTCTGTAAATTTTACATTTTAAAATTTTTGTAAAAACGTTTTAATTGTAGTAGTTTATATATTTTTTGTTTATAATTGTTTTTATACAATTATATTTATAAAATGTATTTACATCTTTTTGTATTTTAGGTTTTTTAATTTTGGAATAATTGTTTATTTTATGGTTTAAACGTTAGGAATGTTAAAAAAATTAACTATTATTGGTAATATTCATTTTTTTATGTTAATATTTATATTTGTATACATAGGTATGTAGTTGACAGTATTTTTTTCAGATACTTTTTTAAATGTATTTTATAGTTTAAAAAAGTTTGAGTTTGTAGTATTAATTGTATATTTAAGTTGTTTAATATGTATTACCTTGTTTAAAATGATTTATATTGAAGTCCCTATTTTGAAACTCACCTCTTTAGTGTACAACACTTTTTTAAAATAGCCTTAAATTGGAGTGGAATTATTAAATGCCACCCTTTTCGTTTCCAACGCCTTCCCCAAAGTGATTTAGATTGGAGTAGGAACAGTAAATATCACCCCTTTACTGCCCAACAACGTCTCCAAATTGGTGTGGATTGGTGTGAGAGAGTTAAAGTGATAGAAAAAGAGAAAAAAGTTTTCAGAACTTTTTTTAGAAAGACAGAAAAAAAACTTTTAAAACTTTTAAGAACTTTTTGAAAGTTTAGAAGTACTTTTCAGCACTTTAGAAAAGAGTGAAAAGAGGAAATGCAAAACTTTTTGACTATGTGTATATACACTGACCTTGTTTTGTATATTTTTCTCTTATGAAAAGTACAATGACAAGAGTGGTAAGTAGTCTCAAAGCACTTATCCCACCGCTGCACAACCAATGTAGGAGGCTGGACTGGCTTGTAGTGAGTACCAAGGGGTACTTGCACCTTGCACCAGGCCCAGTTACCCCTTATTAGTGTATAGGGTGTCTAGCAGCTTAGGCTGATAGATAATGGTAGCTTAGCAGAGCAGCTTAGGCTGAACTAGGAGACGTGTGAAGCTACTACAGTACCCCAAGTGTCACTTGCACAATATCATAAGAAAACACAATACACAGTTATACTAAAAATAAAGGTACTTTATTTTTATGACAATATGCCAAAGTATCTTAGAGTGTATCCTCAGTGAGAGGATAGGAAATATACACAAGATATATATACACAATAGCAAAAATATGCAGTATAGTCTTAGAAAACAGTGCAAACAATGTATAGTTACAATAGGATGCAATGGGAACACATAGGGATAGGAGCAACACAAACCATATACTCCAAAAGTGGAATGCGAACCACGAATGGACTCCAAACCTATGTGACCTTGTAGAGGGTCGCTGGGACTATCAGAAAATAGTGAGAGTTAGAAAAATAACCCTCCCCAAGACCCTGAAAAGTGAGTGCAAAGTGCACTAAAGTTCCCCAAAAGACAAAGAAGTCGTGATAGAGGAATAATGCAGGAAAGACACAAACCAACAATGCAACAACTGTGGATTTCCAATCTAGGGTACCTGTGGAACAAGGGGACCAAGTCCAAAAGTCACAAGCAAGTCGGAGATGGGCATATGCCCAGGAAATGCCAGCTGTGGATGCAAAGAAGCTTCTACTGGACAGAAGAAGCTGAGGTTTCTGCAGGAACGAAAAGGGCTAGAGACTTCCCCTTTGGTGGACGGATCCCTCTCGCCGTGGAGAGTCGTGCAGAAGTGTTTTCCCGGCGAAAGAACGCCAACAAGCCTTGCTAGCTGCAAATCGTGCGGTTAGCGTTTTTGGACGCTGCTGTGGCCCTGGAGGGACCAGGAGGTCGCAAATTGGACCAGGAGAGAGAGGGGACGTCGAGCAAGACAAGGAGCCCTCTCAGCAGCAGGTAGCACCCGGAGAAGTGCCAGAAACAGGCACTACGAGGATGCGTGAAACGGTGCTCACCCGAAGTTACACAAAGGAGTCCCACGTCGCCGGAGACCAACTTAGAAAGTCGTGCAATGCAGGTTAGAGTGCCGTGGACCCAGGCTTGGCTGTGCACGAAGGATTTTCACCGGAAGTGCACAGGGGCCGGAGTAGCTGCAAAAGTCGCGGTTCCCAGCAATGCAGTCTAGCGAGGTGAGGCAAGGACCTACCTCCACCAAACTTGGACTGAAGAGTCACTGGACTGTGGAAGTCACTTGGACAGAGTTGCTGGATTCGAGGGACCTCGCTCGTCGTGCTGAGAGGAGACCCAAGGGACCGGTAATGCAGCTTTTTGGTGCCTGCGGTTGCAGGGGGAAGATTCCGTCGACCCACGGGAGATTTCTTCGGAGCTTCTAGTGCAGAGAGGAGGCAGACTACCCCCACAGCATGCACCACCAGGAAAACAGTCGAGAAGGCGGCAGGATCAGCATTACAGAGTTGCAGTAGTCGTCTTTGCTACTATGTTGCAGTTTTGCAGGCTTCCAGCGCGGTCAGCAGTCGATTCCTTGGCAGAAGGTGAAGAGAGAGATGCAGAGGAACTCGGATGAGCTCTTGCATTCGTTATCTAAAGTTTCCCCAGAGACAGAGACCCTAAATAGCCAGAAAAGAGGGTTTGGCTACCTAGGAGAGAGGATAGGCTAGCAACACCTGAAGGAGACTATCACAAGGAGTCTCTGACGTCACCTGGTGGCACTGGCCACTCAGAGCAGTCCAGTGTGCTAGCAGCACCTCTGTTTCCAAGATGGCAGAGGTCTGGAGCACACTGGAGGAGCTCTGGACACCTCCCAGGGGAGGTGCAGGTCAGGGGAGTGGTCACTCCCCTTTCCTTTGTCCAGTTTCGCGCCAGAGCAGGGCTAAGGGGTCCCTGAACCGGTGTAGACTGGCTTATGCAGAATTGGGCACATCTGTGCCCAAGAAAGCATTTCCAGAGGCTGGGGGAGGCTACTCCTCCCCTGCCTTCACACCATTTTCCAAAGGGAGAGGGTGTAACACCCTCTCTCAGAGGAAGTCCTTTGTTCTGCCATCCTGGGACAAGCCTGGCTTGACCCCAGGGGGGCAGAAACCTGTCTGAGGGGTTGGCAGCAGCAGCAGCTGCAGTGAAACCCCAGGAAAGGCAGTTTGGCAGTACCAGGGTCTGTGCTACAGACCACTGGGATCATGGAATTGTGCCAACAATGCCAGGATGGCATAGAGGGGGCAATTCCATGATCTTAGACATGTTACATGGCCATATTCGGAGTTACCATTGTGAAGCTACATATAGGTATTGACCTATATGTAGTGCACACGTGTAATGGTGTCCCCGCACTCACAAAGTTCCGGGAATTGGCCCTGAACAATGTGGGGGCACCTTGGCTAGTGCCAGGGTGCCCTCACACTAGGTAACTTTGCACCTAACCTTTACCAGGTAAAGGTTAGACATATAGGTGACTTATAAGTTACTTATGTGCAGTGAAAAATGGCTGTGAAATAACGTGGACGTTATTTCACTCAGGCTGCAGTGGCAGGCCTGTGTAAGAATTGTCAGAGCTCCCTATGGGTGGCAAAAGAAATGCTGCAGCCCATAGGGCTCTCCTGGAACCCCAATACCCTGGGTACCTCAGTACCATATACTAGGGAATTATAAGGGTGTTCCAGTAAGCCAATGTAAATTGGTAAAATTGGTCACTAGCCTGTCAATGACAATTTTGAAAGAAATGAGAGAGCATAACCACTGAGGTTCTGGTTAGCAGAGCCTCAGTGAGACAGTTAGGCACTACACAGGGAACACATACATATAGGCCACAAACTTATGAGCACTGGGGTCCTGACTAGCAGGGTCCCAGTGACACATAACAAACATACTGAAAACATAGGGTTTTCACTATGAGCACTGGGCCCTGGCTAGCAGGATCCCAGTGAGACAGTGAAAACACCCTGACATACACTCACAAACAGGCCAAAAGTGGGGGTAACAAGGCTAGAAAGAGGCTACTTTCTCACACCCACCTCATGATTATTCACTAGGTGGGCATTTGCGAATCCCTTGCTAATCACAGATGGTGTCAGGGACACCATCCTACATTCGGATTTGCGACTCGCAATTTGCGAGTCGCAAATCTGAACCTACCTACATGTGGCCCAAAATTCTTAAAGAAAGTCACAAAAGTGCACCCATGGTATATGTCGTACCCCTAAAAAATATTTGTGAACTGTATTTTAGCATGGGTAAATACGCATGTGTAGATTTGCTCATGTGAAAATCTATTGAGCATTTGCAAGTTCATTTTCCCTCCGGCCACTTTCTTCCCAACCCTGGAAGAAGTTCTAATTCTGCCATTGTCAGGAGTAAATGTCCAACCTTTCTTATTATGGGAAAATATTAGAGAGAAGCTGGTGAAAAGCTTTAAAACATGCAGGTTAGTAGGTTTGCAGACTCAAAGGCATTCCAGCCCTGGAACTATTGATTACTGCTTCCTCCAGCCCCAGTATGCAGATCTGAAGAAAGGTGGCAAAATAAGGAAATTGCTACAGTAGGGATTGAAACTGCAAGTATTCAAGCCCTACTATGGTAGTAGCCCTGGCATAATCAGAGAGGCTATTATCAGAGCTCTTACATAATGAGATTGCTGCCATAATTTGTCGCCACACTACATGGCACCAAAGGGACAAGTAGATCTTTTTACAGGACAAGTAGATTTGAGAAGCAACCTGTCCCCTGGACAAGTAGATATTTTAATAAATTCCACACCCCTGAACCCTCAGTGAGGACAACACTCCTGGATGTCGAGGATGGTTCTGGCTTATCAGGCAACCTGGTCAGATGAAACTAGTGAGCCTCACGGTGACCACATCGACTCCTCCCAGCCCGGTTGCATCAACATTGCAGGCGGTCATTCACCCCTCCCAAACCTGTGTCCCAAGAACAGTGGCAGCCATCTTGTGCCCCCTCACCCCCCGCCAGTCCAGGATCCTGAGTCACACCTCTGACAGTGGTGGAGGGTAATCTGTGGTAAGTGTGCAGGCATGTGGAGATAGGGTGCATGGGAGGGATGTTGTAGGGCAGCTGCAGGAGGCCACTGGGGATGGTCCTGGCCAGGACACCATCAGCCAAGTCTTGGGAGCCTATCAAGAATCCCAAAGCATGATGGGCCAGGTACTTACTGAACTCAGGGAGATGAAGCAGTTCAGATTGACTTCCAACATGAGACACTGAAAAAGTGGGAAGCCACCAACACCATCCTGGCCTCCCTATCAGGGATGTTCAGAGACATAAGCAGTACCCCGATCCGTGAATGTAGGAGGCTGGCCTGGCTTGTAGTGGGTACCAGTGGTACTTACACCATATGCCAGGTCCAGTTATCCCTTATTAGTAGAGTGTAGTGGTGTTCTAGCAGCTTAGGCTGATAGAGGTAGCTATAGCAGAGAAGCTTAGGCTGAACTATCAGACATGCAAAGCTCATGCAATACCACTTATATCATATAGGTACTATATCATAAAAAAGACAATACTCATAGGTACTAAAAATAAAGGTACTTTCATTTAGTGACAATGTGCCAAAGAGATCTCAGAGGATATACTCCCTTAGGAGGTAAGTAACACACACAAATAACCAAATCAGCTAAGTAAAACAGTCGGAAAGTAGTGCAAACACTGTAAAACACAATAGAATGCAATAGGCCTAGGGGCAACACAAACCATATACTAAGTAAGTGGAATGCAAACCACGAATGCACCCCTAGGCAAGTGTAGTGTGTAGAGGGTCGCTGGGAGTGTAAAGGAGACCCCACCCCAGGACCCAGGAAAGCAGGTGTAAAGTACTACTATTTCCCCCAAAACACTCTAAAGTCGTGGTTGAAGAAAAAGGGTGCGGCCCGGGAAGCACCAGGATGTCGCCACTAAGGAGGGGAGACAGAGTGGGCCCCTTAGCAACGTAGAGAGCCCACTGGGAGGAGGGAAGCACCCGCAGGAGTCCTTGAACATGGGTTCAAGAAGACTGAACACTGCAGTCGTCTCAACACTGCAAAGAGAGGTCCCACGACACCGGAGGTCAACTGAGGGAGCTGAGCATCGCAGGGCGGAGTGCTGGGGACCTAGGCTTGGCTGTGCTTGCAGGATTTCTTGGAAATGTGCAGAGAAGCCCTTGTAGCTGCAGATCACACGGCGCACAGGATTACTGTCGGGGGCAGGGAGGCAAGGCCTTACTTCCTCCAAATTTGGACAGTTGGACCACTGGACAGTCTGGGTCACTTGGGTCCACCACCTGTGCTTCAGGGGCCACGCTCGTCAGGATGAGAGAGGACCCAGAGGACCGGTGACACTGTAGTTTGGTGCCTGCTGGAGCATGGGGAAGATTCAGTCGACCCACGTGGGATTTCTTCGTGGCTTCCAGTGCAGGGTGAAGGCAGGCAGCCCCCAGAACATGTACCACCAGGAAACAGTCGAGAAAGCCGTCCGGATTAGGCGCCACAATGTCACTGGTAGTCTTCTGGCTACTTTGTTGCAGTTTTGCAAGTGTCCTGGAGCAGTCAGCGGTCGATCCTTGGCAGAAGTCAAAGAGAGAAGAGCAGAGGAGTCCTGTTGTATTCTTGCAAGTCATAATCTGAAGAGAAGCCCACAGGAGAGACCCTAAATAGAGGAGGTTTGGCTCTCATAGGAAATGCTTTGTTCTGCCTTCCTGGGATTGGGCTGCCCAGACCCCAGGAGCACAGAACACCGTCTGTGAGGTGGCAGCAGCTGTAGCTGCAGTGCAAGCCTCAGAGAGCTTGTTTGGCAGTACTGGGGGTCCATAGTCGAGCCCCCGGGATGCATGAAATTGGCTCCCCAGTACCAGATTTGGGATGGGGGGACAATTCCATGAACTAAGACATGTTACATCGCCATGTTCGGAGTTACCATTGTGAAGCTATATATAGGTATTGACCTATATGTAGTGGACGTGTGTAATGGTGTCACTGCACTCACAAAGTCTGGGGAAATGGCCCTGAACCCTGTGGGAGCACCTTTGCTAGTGCAAGGGTGCCCTCACACTTAGTAACTTTGCACCCAACCTTCAGCAAGTGAAGGTTAGACATATAGGTGACTTGTAAGTTACTTAAGTGCAGTGAAAATGGCTGTGAATTAATGTGTGCATTATTTCACACAGGCTGCACTGGAAGTCCTGTGTAAGGGTTTGTCTGAGCTCCCTTTGGGTGGCAAAAGAAATGATGCAGCCTATATGGATCTCCTGGAACCCCAATGCCCAGGGTACCTAGGTACCATATACTAAGGACTTATAAGGGGGTGTCTAGTATGCCAATTAGAATTGGTAAATGTAGTCACTAGCCAATAGTGACAAATTTAAAGTCAGAGAGAGCATGAGCACTGAGGTTCTGATTAGCAGAGCCTCAGTGACACAGTTAAGCACTACACAGGCATACACATTTAGGCCACAAACTATGAGCACTGGGGTCCTGGCTAGCAGGATCCCAGTGAGACAGGCAAAAACATACAGACATACATGTAAAATTGGGGGTAAAATGCTAAGAAAGATGGTGCTTTCCTACAGTGACCACGTGCAACACCACAACCCTTCCTTTGGCAACATAACACCAGTCCCTTACTCAGTGGCAGTCCCCCAGACCACAGAAGGGCTTTGTCAGACTCTGCCCCCTAGAATAGGCTAACAGAATTGTGGATGTTGTCACAAGCTTGAGCTTTATCACATACCAAAACCAGGTGTGCCAACATAACATAAGCCATGGCACAGACAGAGGGCAGTACAACAGTCCCTGATCATAGGTCCATCCCATTATAATGACCAAGCATCTGGTGGTGTGATACAGACCTATGTCAGTGTTGTGGCACAGGCACTGTGGCCTGCAATGAGGAAACACATCTTCAGCTATATACAGGTCATACAAGATCATAGTCTACACAATATGAAGGGAGAATGTATGGATTGCACTGGATGACAACATATCTCTACGCCATGTGATCACACACAGGACAATTGGCCCAACACACCACTTCAAATCTGTGCGAGCAGTTTTGGCACAGGACTCAAACATCCAAAATCTGTCACCAACATTACCTGAATCAATCCATGTCCACTTCCTATGTCAGAACAGCATCAGATACCTGCCAATGTCACAACTCTGAAATGCCCACATAAGGATGTCAGGGTGAAGGTATCTGGATAAAACCAATACAAGGAGTTTAGTTTGGAAATTCATACCTATAACCAAAAGCTCACATCAAACATCAGTGGATCCACTTACATTGCACGAGACTGACACAAACCCAGCAGATAATCAAGGTAGTAAAATGTTTACATCTGACTTAGGAAGTAACCCTTGGCTGTATACTGCAAAGCATGAGATCTCCTATCTGTTGGAAAAACACCCTACTCCACACATCCTGACAACTACAGTTCCTCTTAAAGTCACAGTGATCAAATCACATTACATACTTATACTCAGGCAAAGTAGTGATTGCTGAGATCTACCTGCAAGTCTTCGCCTTCCTCTTCATCACTGTCATCCTCAATTAAAATTTCATGATTCTCACCAGGTGGCACTGATAGCTCCACCTTATCAGGGGTATATGGGATATTCCTCCACAGGACAATGTTGTGGAGCATGCAGCAGGCCACAATGATCTTACACACTTTTTTAGGTGGGTAGAGAAGAGCTCTCCACCGGTCTTGTCCATACACCTAAATCTAGCCTTCAGGAGCCCAGCAGCCCGTTCCACAACATGGCGTGTCCTTCCATGGGCATTGTTGAAGAGGACTTTTCTTGGTGTAGTTGGATTCCTCACAGGCATCCACATCCATGGATGGTTTGGGTATGCAGAGTCCTCTGTGAGGGAATGGGACATATGTGCAACTATGAGTCCCTCTCATCGGATTTGTTGCTGCAAACATTGTACGCACACACAGGACAGATGTGACTTACCAACCAGCTAGGCCCTCTCTGGGTACAGTCATGACATCAGCTGGGGATTGCGCTTTTCTGCATAATGAATGCATCATGGACTGAACCCGGAAAACGGGCACAGACCTGTGAAATGTTGAGATCCCCAAACAAATAACTTGGACATTGATGGAATGGAAGTTCTTTCTGTTGCGGTACACTTGTTCATTGCCATGCGGTGGGACCAAGGCAACGTGTGCCATCAGTGGCTCCCGCCACGTGTAGGATGTGTGCCAAACCATAGTCGGCCTTGACATGGGCGAAATCCTCACTTTGAGGAAACCGGATGTAGCTGTCCAGGTGTTTCACCATTGCTAAGAGAATATCCTTCAAAACCAGAATGAACGTGGGCTGAGACATTCCTGTAGATAGAGCCACTGTATTTTGGAAGGATCCTGTGGCCAGAAAATGCAACACTGTCATGATGTGCGCAGTGGGCGGTATGCTGGTTGGATGACGAATGGCAGGCATCAGATTTGGCTCCAACTGAGGACATAGGTCTACAATGGTTTGCCGTTCAGGCGATAGATCGGGATGATGTGGTGTTTTTCCATGGTCTGAAGGTCTGGCAGTGGACAATAGACAGGAGGTTGTCACATCCTCCCCCTTTCTGGGTACCTGTGTATGACTATAAATGAGGATTGTCATTATCCAATGTGTCCCTTGCAACATACAGGATTCATCTCAATGATGACATGTGACAAGGCATGTAGTAATGTGTGAACATGATACACAGTACACATCACTGATAATCACACAGAACTCACATTTTACCCCCTTCCTTTGCAACACGTGCACACATCATGTCTGGTTGTCGGGTTATCAACATTTTGTTTGTATAAAAAATGTCACCAGATGTCCCAGTGGTTAAACATTACCTTTGGCAGGGTGGGATTGGCTGGGCCCCAGTGCAAACTTCCATATGTGCCTAGCAAGGTACAGCAATGGTGTTTGAGAAGTAGGAACAACATGGCAGGAAAAGACAAGCCCCTGATTGTTGCAAATACAATCATTTTCGGAGGTGTGATGTATCATTCGGAGCCATTTAAAGCATTTCTGGCCCCTAAAATGGCAGATGCCTGACCTACTCCACTGGACAACTGTCCACGACCACTGGTGGAAGGCAGTTGCAACTGGAGCAGAAACAGCCATAGGATAACATTGCCAGGTGCTGTGTCCATCAGTGGTGACGGCCGCGTACGTGGCGGAGGTGATGCCATGTTCTGCTAAGTCCCTTACTTGACTCCTGACACTGCTGCCAGCAAAACCTCCACTACCTTAGCTGCTGTGCCTTTGGGAGCAATCATGCCACGTTCAGCAGGAGATAGGGCCCCAGCCATCTCAAAAGAGGAGTTGGAGAAGCTGGTGTCTGGGGTCCTACCCCTGTATGGACAACTGTATGGTGCACCAGAGGAGCAGGTAAGTGCCTTGTGTGCACATATGTTCTCTGTACTTCACCATATATTCCCTCCTAACCAGGTAGATTGTGCTCATGTGTTCTAGAATGTCAACTCAAGGCCATGTAGGTACAGTCAGTGTGGCATCAATGGGAGAGTCAATGGGCATGTATTTTCTATTCGGTGCCAGATGTTGAGTTCTAATTCATTGTGGTGTGTGTGCATTGAGTTTTCCCTGATCAGGCTTGTGTTGGATGCACATGATTAGTTGTGGTGACATTACAGCGATCCCCAGATATCTCTTAACTCATAGATGTTGTCAATGTGAGACAACATGTATTTGCATGACCGCATGAGCTGTGTATGCATGTTGTATGTTTCAGTTGTGTGTGAAGTGAGCAATGTATATGTTGCCACAGAGATTCCAGCCCACAGCTGCCTCTGCTAAACTGTTGGTTGGAAGGCATATCCCGACTCACTCTGCCCTTCAGGTTGCAACGCACACACCACATGCTAAATTGCTATTGGCAACATGATATACTGTCACACATGGAAGTGATGGGGATGGAGTTTCATGGAGGTTCTGTCTACTCAGCCTGCAGGTACTAGGGCCTGTTTGTTGTATCTCACAGTATGGGTCCAAGTCTAGGCTGGTGTTGAATTACTTTTGCTGTGCAACTGTGGCACTGTGCCCACTCCCTTCATCCCAGCATAGGCCATATCTTGGCTCTGTGCTAAAATCAAGCTTAATGAGGCTCTTTTCTCTGGTAAGAATGTAAATGGTTTTGGGGGAGAGTTAATGATCTGTACGTAATGTGCACTTGGCATCATTGCCAATGTGTGTTTGAGACCCCTGACAGGTCCCTTAATCCAACAGCCCTTTTGTCACCTTCATAGAGGTCACATATTTCCTATGCAAGCTCTTTGCATTTCTGACATTTCAAAAGTGCAAACTGTGTGCTGTTTCCTGAGACCTCATGATAGGTAATTCAGTAGTCTAGTCACATTGCAAGAAATGGAATGAACAATGCATGCCTATGCTGTTTTGAATGCAGTCTGTTATATGGACCAGTATGTCCAAAAGTGTGTTGTGTTAACGATAAGACACACATAACCCCACCCCATGAAGTGGAATGAGTCTGAATTTGTTTCTGCACATGTCCACACATGGACAGGCTGGACTCTTTCTGCACCCACCAGGCGACTCTCTTCATTGTTACCCATGCCTGATGTTAGAGTTTGTACCCTGGCAGTAACCTATAGGGACTGTATGCAGAGGACCACTCACAGATTGTGATGTTTTGATGCATTCATGCCTAATGAGTCTACCTTTCAGAAGCCAGAGAGGTGTGATGTATCACATAGTTTTTCATATCTCAGTCAGGTTGCTAGATCATGTCCCGCAAGATGTCAGGTGACCTACCTAGTCTGTGCAGGGCCTGGGCAGGGTGGTGGATTGGTCTGCAGATTAGGAAGTGTTTGTAGTCATGTCCCTGTACTCAGTGACTAGTACGCACCTCACTTGGGCAGTATGGGCAAAACATAGTGTTCTCAGCTTGGTGTACTGACATGTATGTAACTCAGACATTTTGGATGAGACTTTTGGACATAAATTCTTGTCTCTTGCATTCATGCAGGTCAACGTCTATCTGAAGAAAGGGATATGGAGAGCCATCGCCAAAAAGGTGCGGACCCTGGGGGTCCACAGCAGGCGGAGCGCCCACTGTCTCAAGAGGTGAAAGGACCTGAGACGCTGGAACTGGAAGATCGCAGAGGTCTAGCTGGGGCTGTCCTCCCCACTTGGGTGGGGTGTCCGTCGGACCATGATCCCCCCCCAAACCCCCCCCCCCCCCGGCCTGCGTTCTGGGGGTGGCCTATCCAGAGCTTGATTGGCATATGAGGGCAGCACAGAAGCCTCTAGGGGGTGAGTACAAGGCATATTCCTGCCTGTCCCATTGCAAGGTGATTCAGTGAGGTTCTGACTGCTCCCCCTGAGAATGAGGGATGAGGCCTGTCACACAGTAGATGGAAGAATGTTTGTGTTGACATGTCAAGTGTATTAAACTGGCGTGCCTTGCCTTTTGGGCCAGGGACCTAGAACAAAACTGGGATTAATTCACAAAACACTTGCTCTACAGGGAGCACAAATGGCTATTGTAAGGAAATGCCTCCTTGGCATGGTTACCCCCTAACCTTTTACCTTTGCTGATGCTAAGTTTTGATTGAAAGTGTGCTGGGACCCTGCTAACTAGACCCCAGCACCAGTGTTCTTTCCCTAAACTGTACCTTTGTCTCCACTATTGGCACAAGCCTGGCACTCAGGTAAGTCCCTTGTAACTGGTACCCCTGGAACCAAGGGCCCTGTGGCCAGGGAAGGTCTCTAAGAGCTGCAGCATGTCATATGCCATCCTGGGGACCCTTCACTCAGCACATGCACACTGCCTCACAGCTTGTGTGTGCTAGTGGTGAGAAAAAGACTAAGTCGACATGGCACTCCCCTCAGAGTGCCATGCCAACCTCACACTGCCTGTGGCATAGGTAAGTCACCCCTCTAGCAGGCCTTACAGCCCTAAGGCAGGGTGCACTATACCACAGGTGAGGGCATATGTGTATGAGCACAATGCCCCTACAGTGTCTAAGCAAAACCTTAGACATTGTTGTAGGAGGCTGGACTGGCTTGTAGTGAGTACCAAGGGGTACTTGCACCTTGCACCAGGCCCAGTTATCCCTTATTAGTGTATAGGGTGTCTAGCAGCTTAGGCTGATAGATAATGGTAGCTTAGCAGAGCAGCTTAGGCTGAACTAGGAAACGTGTGAAGCTACTACAGTACCACTTAGTGTCATATGCACAATATCATAAGAAAACACAATACACAGTTATACTAAAAATAAAGGTACTTTATTTTTATGACAATATGCCAAAGTATCTTAGAGTGTACCCTCAGTGAGGGGATAGGAAATATACACAAGATATATATACACAATAGCAAAAATATGCAGTATAGTCTTAGAAAACAGTGCAAACAATGTATAGTTACAATAGGATGCAATGGGGACACATAGGGATAGGGGCAACACAAACCATATACTCCAAAAGTGGAATGCGAACCACGAATGGACCCCAAACCTATGTGACCTTGTAGAGGGTCGCTGGGACTATTAGAAAATAGTGAGAGTTAGAAAAATAACCCTCCCCAAGACCCTGAAAAGTGAGTGCAAAGTGCACTAAAGTTCCCCTAAGGACAAAGAAGTCGTGTTAGAGGAATAATGCAGGAAAGACACAAACCAACAATGCAACAACGATGGATTTCCAATCTAGGGTACCTGTGGAACAAGGGGACCAAGTCCAAAAGTCACAAGCAAGTCGGAGATGGGCATATGCCCAGGAAATGCCAGCTGTGGGTGCAAAGAAGCTTCTACTGGACAGAAGAAGCTGAGGTTTCTGCAGGAACGAAAAGGGCTAGAGACTTCCCCTTTGCTGGACGGATCCCTCTCGCCGTGGAGAGTCCCGCCGAAAGAACGCCAACAAGCCTTGCTAGTTGCAAATCGTGCGGTTAGTGTTTTTGGATGCTGCTGTGGCCCAGGAGGTCGTAAATTGGACCAGGAGGTAGAGGAGACGTCGAGCAAGACAAGGAGCCCTCTTAGCAGCAGGTAGCACCCGGAGAAATGCCAGAAACAGGCACTACGAGGATGCGTGAAACGGTGCTCACCCGAAGTTGCACAAAGGAGTCCCACGTCGCCGGAGACCAACTTAGAAAGTCGTGCAATGCAGGTTAGAGTGCCGTGGACCCAGGCTTGGCTGTGTACAAAGGATTTCCGCCGGAAGTGCACAGGGGCCGGAGTAGCTGCAAAAGTCGCGGTTCCCAGCAATGCAGTCTGGTGTGGGGAGGCAAGGACTTACCTCCACCAAACTTGGACTGAAGAGTCACTGGACTGTGGGAGTCACTTGGACAGAGTTGCTGGATTCGAGGGACCTCGCTCGTCGTGCTGAGAGGAGACCCAAGGGACCGGTAATGCAGCTTTTTGGTGCCTGCGGTTGCAGGGGGAAGATTCCGTCGACCCACAGGAGATTTCTTCGGAGCTTCTAGTGCAGAGAGGAGGCAGACTACCCCCACAGCATGCACCACCAGGAAAACAGTCGAGAAGGCGGCAGGATCAGCATTACAGAGTTGCAGTAGTCGTCTTTGCTACTATGTTGCAGGTTTGCAGGCTTCCAGCGCGGTCAGCAGTCGATTCCTTGGCAGAAGGTGAAGAGAGAGATGCAGAGGAACTCGGATGAGCTCTTGCATTCGTTATCTAAAGTTTCCCCAGAGACAGAGACCCTAAATAGCCAGAAAAGAGGGTTTGGCTACCTAGGAGAGAGGATAGGCTAGCAACACCTGAAGGCGCCTATCAGAAGGAGTCTCTGACGTCACCTGGTGGCACTGGCCACTCAGAGCAGTCCAGTGTGCCAGCAGCACCTCTGTTTCCAAGATGGCAGAGGTCTGCAGCACACTGGAGGAGCTCTGGACACCTCCCAGGGGAGGTGCAGGTCAGGGGAGTGGTCACTCCCCTTTCCTTTGTCCAGTTTCGCGCCAGAGCAGGGCTAAGGGGTCCCTGAACCGGTGTAGACTGGCTTATGCAGAAATGGGCACCAAAAGTGCCCATGAAAGCATTTCCAGAGGCTGGGGGAGGCTACTCCTCCCCTGCCTTCACACCATTTTCCAAAGGGAGAGGGTGTAACACCCTCTCTCAGAGGAAGTCCTTTGTTCTGCCATCCTGGGACAAGCCTGGCTTGACCCCAGGAGGGCAGAAACCTGTCTGAGGGGTTGGCAGCAGCTGCAGTGAAACCCCAGGAAAGGCAGTTTGGCAGTACCAGGGTCTGTGCTACAGACCACTGGGATCATGGGATTGTGCCAACTATGCCAGGATGGCATAGAGGGGGCAATTCCATGATCATAGACATGTTACATGGCCATATTCGGAGTTACCATTGTGAAGCTACATATAGGTAGTGACCTATATGTAGTGCACACGTGTAATGGTGTCCCCACACTCACAAAGTCCGGGGAATTGGCCCTGAACAATGTGAGGGCACCTTGGCTAGCGCCAGGGTGCCCTCACACTAAGTAACTTGGCACCTAACCTTTACTAGGTAAAGGTTAGACATATAAGTGACTTATAAGTTACTTATGTGCAGTGTAAAATGGCTGTGAAATAACGTGGACGTTATTTCACTCAGGCTGCAGTGGCAGGCCTGTGTAAGAATTGTCAGAGCTCCCTATGGGTGGCAAAAGAAATGCTGCAGCCCATAGGGATCTCCTGGAACCCCAATACCCTGGGTACTTCAGTACCATATACTAGGGAATTATAAGGGTGTTCCAGTAAGCCAATGTAAATTGGTAAAATTGGTCACTAGCCTGTTAGTGACAATTTGAAAGAAATGAGAGAGCATAACCACTGAGGTTCTGATTAGCAGAGCCTCAGTGAGACAGTTAGTCACTACACAGGTAACACATTCAGGCACACTTATGAGCACTGGGGCCCTGGATACCAGGGTCCCAGTGACACATACAACTAAAACAACATGCCAGGCAAGATGGTACTTTCCTACACCGCCCCTCCGGCCACTGCCCCCACTTTTGGCGGCAAGGCTTGAGGAGATAATGAGAAAAACAAGGAGTCGCCACCCACCAGTCAGGACAGCCCCTAAGGTGTCCTGAGGTGACCCCTACCTTTAGAAATCCTCCATCTTGAGTTTGGAGGATTCCCCAAATAGGATTAGGGATGTACCCTCCTCCCCACAGGGAGGAGGCACAAAGAGGGTGTAGCCATCCTCAAGGACAGAAGCCATTGGCTACTGCCCTCCCAGACCTAAACACACCCCTAACTTCAGTATTTAGGGGCTCCCCAGATCCCAGGAAATGAGATTCCTGCAACTTGGAGAAAGAAGGACTGCTGACCTACAAGCCTGCAGAGAAGGAGGAAGAGGACAACTGCTTTGGCTCCAGCCCTACCGGCCTGTCCAACTTCGAAAACCTGCAACCAGCGACGCATCCGACAGGGACCAGCGACCTCTGAAGCCTCAGAGGACTGCCCTGGACTAAAGGACCAAGAAACTCCTGTGAACAGCGGCCCTGTTCAAAACCAGCTACTTCTTTGCAACTTTCCAAGACTGCACTTTTCCCCCCAGAAGCGTGAGACTTCTCACTCTGCACCCGACGCCCCCGGCTCGAGATTCAGAGAACCAACACCTCAGGGAGGACTCCCCGGCGACTACGAGCCTGTGAGTAACCAGAGATGACCCCCTTGGGCCCCCACATTGACGCCTGCAGAGAGATTCCAGAGGCTCCCCCTGACCACAACTGCCTGTAACAAGGGACCCGATGCCTGGAACCAACACTGCACCCGCAGCCCCCAGGACCTGAAGGAACCGAACTTCAGCGCAGGAGTGACCCCCAGGCGACCCTCTGCCTAGCCCAGGTGGTGGCTGTCCTGAGAAGTCCCCCCTCGTGCCTGCCTGCACCGCTAGAGTGACCCCCGGGTCCCTCCATTGTTTCCTACCTGAAACCCGACATCTGCTTTGCACACTGTACCCGGCCGCCCCTGTGATGCTGAGGGTGTGTTTTGCATGCCTACTTGTGTCCCCCCGTGCTCTACAAAACCCCCCTGGTCTGCCCCCAAGGACGCAGGTACTTGTCTGCTGGTAGACTGGAACCAGGGCACCCCTGTTCTCGATAGGTGCCTATGTGTTTTGGGTACCTCTTTGACTTCTGCACCTGACGGGCCCTGAGCTGCTGGTGTGGTAACTTTGGGGTTGCCTTGAACCCCCAATGGTGGGCTCCCTATGCCCCAGGACTGAGACTTGTAAGTGTTTTTCTTACCTCCTAATCTAGCCTTTACTTACCTCCCCCAGGAACCGTTGATTTTTGCACCATGTCTACTTTGAAAATAACTTATTGCCATTTTTACAAATACTGTACATGATATTGTTTTCATTCAAAGTTTCTAAAGTATCTAAGTGAAGTTCCTTACATTTAAAGTATTAACTGTAAATCTTGAACCTATGGTTCTTAAAATGAACTAAGAAAAGATATTTTTCTATACAAAAACATATTGGCCTTGAATTGTCTTTGAGTGTGTGTTTCTCATTTATTGCCTGTGTGTGTACAACAAATGCTTAACACTACCCTCTGATAAGCCTACTGCTCGACCACACTACCACAAAATAGAGCATTAGAATTATCTCTTTTTGCCACTATCTTACCTCTAAGGGGAACCCTTGGACTCTGTGCATGCTATCTCTCAATTTGAGATAGTATATACAGAGCCAACTTCCTACAGCTATGCACAGCGATCATTCATGCACTGTTTGTTGTTGTAGTGGGTGCAAATAGTATCCAGTAGATCACTATTCCTACATGTTACAGGCCATTGGTAAGTAGGTTATGGATCACTGCACTCTGCCACGTTTGCGTATGTAGACATCTGCCACCCAAACACCACCTATTTTCCGTGTGTGATAGGTGCTGGTTCCTCATTGAAGTCTGCGATGTGTACATGTCCATCATTTCATGTGACCTGGCTAACATGGCTAATTGCTGCTGTAGTAAAGTCCTTTCCCTTAGTAAGTGGGGGATGTAAATTGGCAGGATTTATGTGCCATCACGGTTTCCAACATTCTTTGTTCCTACATGTCAGCATGTGTCCCTTTCTCTTTAGGAAACATTTGTAACCTGGGGTTTCATGCATGTTCTATCTATGTGGGTGGGATGATGTTTATATTCCCTCACATGTTTGTGCAGGGCAACCCGTTTGTGGAATTGCACATTTACAGTGAGGTTACATTTCATCTTGTGCCACAGACAGGAGTGTGTCACCATTGTTTTTGTGTCTGACAAATGACTTCCTGCGTCATAATATGTCATTTGTCATGTAGAAGTGCAGTAACAATGTGGGACATGACAGGTAGTGTGTACCCACTTTGTGTATAACTATGCCCTTGTTGTGGAATCCTGTGGGAAAGTGCACTGCACATGTGTAATGGTCAAGGATTGTGCCCTGACTGTTTGGCATGCATCATGGAGTGACGTGCAAAGATGTTGGCGTAACATTTTTGGGTACAGTCATTCATCCACTGACAGACACCAGCGTTGCCATGTCCAAGATGTGGATAGTTTTGTGGCAACAGGTTGAGGGCCTTCTATTAGTCCTTCCAAGTTCTATGTCTTTCCAACATGCAAAGGACAGATGACTCCCACTGAAACACTCAGAGGATGTCAATGTAATGGGTGTCAGACATTATTGCTGACTATTGTGTGGCTTGGTGATTAATTGTTTTGTATATTCTGGAGACATCTTTCCCTGACATTTTGAATCTGACCTAAACAGTGTTCCTTTCAATGCCTCATGGGTGGACTATCTGAATGACTTGATACTACCTCCTTGACTCTGTTGGAACAGATGTCACTTGGAGAAGTGTGACATAGGTATTTCTATGTCACCTACTCTAGGATATTGCACTTTTGTAAGCAACATTGCAGGATGTCACGGTAACATTTCCCATAGTTCATTCACTACATATGTGCCAGGGAGATGTGTGCATGACCTTGTGTTGGGATATGTGGTAATGGACTATACGCTGGGATACTATTGCTTGCCATTAGTTAACTGCGGTCTGCTGCATGTGGGACAACTTTAAGGAGGAGGTCTCCTAGTTGTTTTATGGTTATTGTGGTTCCAAGACTTTCAGCCATGCAATTGTAGTTGTTTGAGATCCTGATTTTCCTGTGGGCAACTTTTAGAAATCCACATGGCATGCATGCTTATGTTTTGGCACATTTATGTCCCGCTTAGGTGCAAGTGTTTGCTGGGGCCTACTTGACAATGGTATTGTTTGTCAAGCAGAGTTGTGGGTCAGGTGTTATCATGGACTTGTGATGATCCTATTCCTCTTTGTCCTTGCAGCATCAGCACCAGCAAGCGGAGGAGACAAGGCCGAGCCAAGTGGGGAAGCATCTGGCCACCGTACCTCAGGTGAAGACACCACCGACACAGAGGGATACAGTGGCCTGAAGGGCAAGGGGAGTGCCACAGGGAAGACTGGATCTACATCCTCATCATCCTCAGATTCCTCCTCCAGTGGCCACTCCCTAGTGGTGGTGGACCTCTAGGACCTCTGTACCTTCTTTGTCCACCACCCCTGTTATATCACTGCTCTCCCTGTTGCTTCCCATCCAGTTCGTTGTGCTTGTCACTTAAGAGGTTGGGCGTCTCCTTCACTGCAGGCACCTCCACCCCAGCCCCTGCTACCCCTGCTGCCCTCAGGAGGCTATTGACCTCCTGAGGAGTAATTCTGCTGGTCAGTCAGCCATTGTGAATACCATCCAGGGATTGGCAAATCAGCTGCAACAGATTAATGCATTCCTGGAAGGCATTCATAGTGCCTTGTCTGGCCTTCAGAGATGTTTTCATTCTCTGGCCTCCTCACTGATGGCAGCCACTCACCCCTCACCTTCCCTCCCTTCTCTGTTCCCAGTTGAAATCCCCTTTCCCCTTACCCACACAAGGCACACAAACAGATCCACAGACATCCACCTTGACACCTAAAAGTAGCTCGCACAAGCACCACAAAACACACCGGCACACACACAAACAACATCCACCTACAGACAATACAGCACTCACTACTTCCCTGGACACTCCTACCACCCCCAGCATCACAGACACTACATCAAGCATACCCACAGACACAACACCAACAATCACAGGCATAAACAGTATACCCAGCAGACCGCAGATGTCCACCACAAGCTCCACACCCATATACACCACGATGACAGACACACATACAACCTCAACATCCAGCCAACCCGCAGTCACCACGCCACCAGAGACACAGACACACACACACACCATCCATTCTCACATCGCCTAGGACTTCCACCTCCCGTTCCACCAAGACACACTAACGCCCCACACTCACACACCCAACAGACACCCACCACACATAAGCACACTTCCCATAAGCATGCACCCACGACATCCACACCTACACAGCCTATATCCACTCCCTCAACCTCCAAATCCTGACTCCCTTCTGATGATCGTCCCCATGTGTCCGAAAAACTTTTTTTTTGTCTAACCTTGACCTTTAGGCTGTTACAAACCCCCTCGCCCCCCAAATTCCAGACCCAGAAGGACCCCACCAAGCTCCTAGGGTGTACCTTCCAACCCACCACCCCCTGCAAGTAGCCATACCTCCCTCCCCCTCCCACTCCAAAGAAGAAAGCCCCCCCCCCTCACAAACTCGACCCCAGCCCCCCACACTATCCCTGAGGTGCCTGCCAGCCTCCTTGATGCCCCTTCCTGAGGAGGTTCCCTGGCAATTATGAGTCATGTTTTGGCACAATACTGTGCTACCTTTGTGTGTAAATCTATGGCCTGGCCAATGGCCTTTGGACTTTTATGTTTTTATCTTGATTAAATCCCAAACAGTTGGGTATGTTAGGTATACATCTGTCCTTCAATTCCTATTCTACCTTGATGTTGTACATGACTGACTTGTGTTATATGTCTCCAGTTGTGTCTGTTTGCACTTGCTTGCTGCTTAATGTGCTGTTCTTGGCAGTATGTGAATTTGTGGTCATTGCTGGCATTCCCTAAGAGAAGGGTATATGTTGTGTGTATAGGTATGTGTGTGTGTACATGCAATTTTAGTGTAATGTCATTCTGTACTGATTGGCATGATATTTAATTTTGTGTTGTGCAGTGTGGGAATGTATGGTGTTAGACCTATCTCCCTAATGTGGCTTATGTCTTCATGTGATGTGTGTTAGCTGGATTTTGGTTTGTTGAAGACATGGAGTGTGTTAAGTTGTGCTAGCTGTGTTTACATTTGCCTGCACAAGTCTCCATTTAGGTGTGTGTCACTTGCAGCTAGTTGCTATGGAGGTATGTTTCATGCAGTAGGAGCTATATGAGCTCTGTTGACTTGCCCTTCCCCATTATGCAGATGTGCATGACATTTGGGTTTAGTATTTTTGTCTCTGATACCCATGTAGGGGCATTTCCTGTGCACATGTTGTTTGAGGGGCCTGTTGAAAGTGATATATGTCCCAGTGCAGTCTCCTTCCCTGGGTGTTCCAGATGGCCCCTTTTGGACTTGTCCCTTTTTGCAGGGTCATCCTCAATCTTTTTGCCTCCTTCCTCCTATTTTTTCTGACCTGTTTTTGTTGGTTTCAGGACTCAGGGCACTTTACCATGCTAACCAGTGCTAAAGTGCATATCTTCTCTGTGTAAGTTGTATTGTTGACTGGTTTATCCATTATTGGCATATTTGTTTTACTGTTAAGTCCCTAGTTAAGTGCACTAGACGAGCCTAGGGTCTGTAAATCAAATGCTACTAGTGGGCCTGCAGCACTGGTTGTGCCACCCACATTAGTAGCCCTGCGAACATGGCTCAGAACTGCCACTGCAGTGTCTGTGTGTGCAGTTTTAAACTGCCAATTCAACTTAGCAAGTGTACCCACTTGCCAGGCCTAAGTCTTCCCTTTTCATACATGTAAGGCACCCCTAAGGTAGGCCTGGGGTAGCCCCATGGGCATGGTGCAGTGTATGTTTAAAGTAGGACATATACTAATGTGTTTTATATGTTCTAACAGTAAAATACTGCTAAATTTGGTTTTCACTGTGCAAGGCCTATCTCTCTAATAGGTTAACATGGGGTCTGCTTTTAAATATTGTTAAACTGCAGATTCCCTTTGGGAGCAGATCGAAATATGGAATTTAGGGTCTCTGAACCCACAATAAAAAATAAAAAAATCCTTTGGTAAAGGTTGTTTTTAAATTGTGTGTTTAAAAATGCCACTTTTAAAGTATGCATTTTCTTGCTTAAACCGTTCTGTGAATCTGCTTGTTTGTGGTTTCCCTGTCTGGGTCAGTTTGACAGTTGGGCGGTTTGCACCTCACCTCTAGACAGTGACACAAAGGGAGCTGGGGTGTAGCCTGCATATCCTGATGAGCCATCTGGGCTGGAGGGGAACGGAGGAGTGGTCACTTACACCTGAATAGGCTGTGCCTGCACTCACACAATACAGTCTCCAAACCCCTGGTGTGTGTCGGGGGCCTGGCCTGGGTAAGGTGGGATCTTACAAACAAGAGAGATTTTCCTTTGAAGTTCGCTTACTTCAAAGGCAGAAAGAGATATAAGTAGTGGACCCACTCCCAGAAAATTAGATCACTTCTGGAATCAAGAGGAACCTCTGCTAAGGAGAACAGCTGAGGAGAAGTGCTGCCCTGCCTGTGACTGTGCTTTGTTTGTCTATCCTGCAGTTGCTGCTTCTGCCTGTGAAAGGGGACAAAGACTGGACCTTGTTGTGCATTCCTGCTTGAGAAGGCTTGAACTGAGCTTGCCTCCTGTTGTTGAAGTCTCAGGGTCATCAAAGACTTCCCCCTGCCAGCACCTGGATTCTCTGCTGAGACTCCTACCCTGCCAAGTAGTTCCCTTTTCCCTGGGCCCTTGAAAGGTGAAGCTGGCAGACAAGAACTGAAAATCCACACACAGAACAAAGTGCGGGAAAATTTACGACGCACCTTCCGCAACGCAGCTGATAAATGACACTCCACCTGCATCACAGCTGGGATATCGACGCATCGCGGCTGGAGAAACGATGAACAACACTCGCTTACGGAGGCTGATAACGACTCAAACCCCATGCAGCGCAGTTTTCTGATACTGTGTGACCACATTTTCCACGCATCGTCCCTGGGTGTCCAAGTCAACTTGACTCTGCGCAGATTCGAGGTGCCCTGTCCGGAAATCGATGCATCGCTTTCTCTTGCAAGGGAGAAAAACGACGCATCGCGGACCCGACCGGAGAAGAAAACGACACATGGCCTCGCTTGCGAGTAAGGAATCGATGCATTGTTGCCTATGCAACTTTATTTTTTACGCTGACCAGGTGTTGGAAGGTATCCTCTTTCTAGCCTTGTTACCCCCACTTTTGGCCTGTTTGTGAGTATATGTCAGGGTGTTTTCACTGTCTCACTGGGATCCTGCTAGCCAGGGCCCAGTGCTCATAGTGAAAACCCTATGTTGTCAGTGTGTTTGATATGTGTCACTGGGATCCTGCTAGCCAGGACCCCAGTGCTCATAAGTTTGTGGCCTGTATGTGTTCCCTGTGTGGTGCCTAACTGTATCACTGATGCTCTGCTAACCCGAACCTCAGTGTTTATGCTCTCTCTGCTTTTCACAATTGTCACTGCAGGCTAGTGACTATCTTCACCAATTCTCATTGGCACACTGGAACGCGCTTGTAATTCCCTTGTATATGGTACCTAAGTACCCAGGGTATTGGGGTTCCAGGAGATCCCTATGGGCTGCAGCATTTCTTTTGCCACCCATAGGGAGCTCAGACAATTATTACACAGGACTGCCACTGCAGCCTGAGTGAAATAACGTCATTTCACAGCCATTTTTCACTGCACATAAGTAACTTATAAGTCACCTGTATGTCTAACCCTCACTTGGTGAAGGTTAGGTGCCAAGCTACTTAATGTGTGGGCACCCTGGCACTAGCCAAGGTGCCCCCACATTGTCCAGGGCAAATTCTCCGGACTTTAAGTGCGGGGATACCATTACACGCGTGCACTACATATAGGTCACTACCTATATGTAGCGTCACAATGGTAACATGGCCATGTAACATGTCTAGGATCATGGAATTATCATCCCAAGACAATTCCATGCATCCTCGGGTCTCTAGCATAGAACCCGGGTACTGCCAAACTGCCTTTCCGGGGCCTCCACTGCAGCTGCTGCCAACCCCTCAGGATTCTTCTCCCCTGGGGCCTGGGCAGCCCAGTCCCAGGAATGCAGAACAAAGGATTTCCTCTGAGAGAGGGTGTTACACCCTCTCCCTTTGGAAATAAGTGTGAAGGGCTGGGGAGGAGTAGCCTCCCCCAGCCTCTGGAAATGCTTTGATGGGCACAGATGGTGCCCATCTCTGCATAAGCCAGTCTACACCGGTTCAGGGATCCCCCAGCCCTACTCTGGCGCGAAACTGGACAAATGAAAGGGGAGTGACCACTCCCCTGGCCTGCACCTTCCAGGGGAGGTGCACAGACCTCCTCCAGTGGGTCCCAGACATCTGCCATCTTGGATTCAGAGGTGTTGGGGCACAATAGACTGCTGAGTGGGCAGTGCCAGCAAGTGACGTCAGAGACCCCTCCTGATAAGTGCTTACCTCTTTCAGTAACCAAGCCTCCTTTCTCAGTAGCCAGGCCTCCTTTTCTGGCTATTTAGGGTCTCTCCTCTGGGCTATTCCTCAGATAACGAATGCAAGAGCTCACCAGAGTTCGTCTGCACTTCCCTCTTCGACTTCTGCCAAGGATCGACCGCTGACTGCTCAAGGACGCCTGCAAAACCTCAATAAAGTAGCAAGACGACTACCAGCAACATTGTAGCGCCTCATCCTGCCGGCTTTCTCGACTGTTTCCTGGTGGTGCATGCTCTGGGGGCTGTCTGCCTTCACCCTGCACTGGAAGCCAAGAAGAAATCTCCTGTGGGTCGACGTAATCTACCCCCTGCCAATGCAGGCACCAAACCTCTGCATCACCGGTCCTCTGGGTCCCCTCGCATCCTGGCGAGCGTGGTCCCTGGAACACAGGAGCTTGGGGCCAGTGTCTCCCACCATCCAGTGGCCCTTCTGTCCAAAGTTGGTGGAGGTAAGTCCTTGCCTTCCAGACAGCAAACCTGTGTACTGTGTGATTTGCAGCTGCTCCGGCTTCTGTGCACTTCTCCAAGGATTCCTTTGTGCACAGCCTAGCCTGGGTACCCAGCACTCGGTCCTGCATTGCCCAACTCGCTGAGTTCGACTCCGATGCCGTGGGACCCTCCTATGTGACTCTGAGTCGACCGCTTTCCTCAGATCTTCCAAGTGCCTACTGCTGTACTTCTGCGGGTGCTGCGTGCTTCTGCGGGGGCTCTCTGAGTTGCTGAGCGCCCCCTCAGGCTCCTCCTCCAAGGGGCGCGACATCCTGGCCCTTCCTGGTCCCTAGCAGCACCCAAAATCCTCAACCGCGACTCTTGCAGCTAGCAAGGCTTGTTTGCAGTATTTCTGCCTGGAAACACTTCTGCAACCTCCAGCACTTCGTGGGACATCTTCCATCCAAAGGAGAAGATCCTGGCCCTTTTCGTTGTTGCAGAATCTTTGGCTTCTTCTACCTGGATGTAGCCCTTTTACACCTTCATCCGGGTTTTTTTGGAGCTCCTGCCCCCCCCGGACACTTTTGTGACTCTTGGACTTGGTCCCCTAATCCATCTTCAGTGCTTTGCTGGTGCTTGTGGTTCTTGCAGAATCCCCTATCACGACTATTGTGTCTTTCTGGGGTAGTAGGGTAACTTTACTCCTACTTTTCAGGGTCTTGGGGTGGGGTATTTTGGACACCCTCACTGTTTTCTTACAGTCCCAGCGACCCTCTACAACTTCCCATAGGTCTGGGGTCCATTCGTGATTCGCATTCCACTTTTGGAGTATATGGTATATGTAGGAGGCTGGGCTGGCTTGTAGTGGGTACCAAGAGGTACTTACACCTTGCACCAGGCGCAGGTATCCCTTATTAGTGTAGAGGGGTGTCTAGCAGCTTAGGCTGATAGAAAAGGTAGCTTAGCAGAGCAGCTTAGGCTGAACTAGGAGACGAGTGAAGCTCCTACAGTACCACTAGTGTCATATGCACAATATCATAAGAAAACACAATACACAGATATACTAAAAATAAAGGTACTTTATTTTTATGACAATATGCCAAAGTATCTCAGTGAGTACCCTCAGTATGAGGATTGCAAATATACACAAGAGATATGTACACAATACCAAAATATGCAGTAATAGCAATAGAAAACAGTGCAAACAATGTATAGTCACAATAGAATGCAATGGGGGCACATAGGAATAGGGGCAACACAAACCATATACTCTAGAAGTGGAATGCGAACCACGAATGGACCCCAAACCTATGTGACCTTGTAGAGGGTCGCTGGGACTGTAAGAAAACAGTGAGGGTTAGAAAAATCGCCCACCCCAAGACCCTGAAAAGTGGGTGCAAAGTGCACCTAAGTTCCCCAAAGAGCACAGAAGTAGTGATAGGGGAATTCTGCAAGGAAGACCAACACCAGCAATGCAACAACGATGGATTTCCTGACGAGAGTACCTGTGGAACAGGGGGACCAAGTCCAAGAGTCACGATCAAGTCGGGAGTGGGCAGATGCCCAGGAAATGCCAGCTGTGGGTGCAAAGAAGCTGCCACCGGATGGTAGAAGCTGTGGATTCTGCAAGAACAACAAGGGCTAGAAACTTCCCCTTTGGAGGATGGATGTCCCACGTCGTGAAGAGTCGTGCAGAGGTGTTTCCATGCAGAAAGATCGCAAACAAGCCTTGCTAGCTGCAAGGGTCACGGTTAGGGTTTTTGGATGCTGCTGTGGCCCAGGGGGGACAAGGATGTTGCCAATTGCGTGAGGAGACAGAGGGGGCGTCCAGCAAGACAAAGAGCCCACTCAGAAGCAAGCAGCACCCGCAGAGGTGCCGGAACAGGGACTACGAAGTGGAGTGAACCGGAGCTCACCCGAAGTCACAAAGGAGGGTCCCATGACGCCGGAGGACAACTCAGGAGGTCGTGCACTGCAGGTTAGAGTGCCGGAAACCCAGGCTTGGCTGTGCACAAAGGAAATCCTGGAAGAGTGCACAGGAGCCGGAGTAGCTGCAAAACACGCGGTTCCCAGCAATGCAGTGTCGCGTGGGTAGGCAAGGACTTAGCTCCACCAAACTTGGACTGAAGAGTCACTGGACTGTGGGAGTCACTTGGACAGAGTTGCTGAGTTCAAGGGACCTCGCTCGTCGTTCTGAGAGGAGACCCAGAGGACCGGTGATGCAGTTCTTTGGTGCCTGCGGTTGCAGGGGGAAGATTCCGTCGACCCACGGGAGATTTCTTCGGAGCTTCTAGTGCAGAGAGGAGGTAGACTACCCCCACAGCATGCACCACCAGGAAAACAGTCGAGAAGGCGGCAGGATCAGTGTTACAAGGTCGCAGTAGTCGTCTTTGCTACTTTGTTGCAGTTTTGCAGGCTTCCAGCGCGGTCAGCAGTCGATTCCTTGGCAGAAGGTGAAGAGAGAGATGCAGAGGAACTCTGATGAGCTCTTGCATTCGTTATCTAAGGAATTCCCCAAAGCAGAGACCCTAAATTTGCCAGAAAAGGAGGTTTGGCTACTTAGGAGAGAGGATAGGCTAGCAACACCTGAAGGAGCCTATCAGAAGGAGTCTCTGACGTCACCTGATGGCACTGGCCACTCAGAGCAGTCCAGTGTGCCAGCAGCACCTCTGTTTCCAAGATGGCAGAGGTCTGGAGCACACTGGAGGAGCCCTGGGCACCTCCCAGGGGAGGTGCAGGTCAGGGGAGTGGTCACTCCCCTTTCCTTTGTCCAGTTTCGCGCCAGAGCAGGGCTGAGGGATCCCTGAACTGGTGTAGACTGGCTTATGCAGAGATGGGCACCATCTGTGCCCATCAAAGCATTTCCAGAGGCTGGGGGGAGGCTACTCCTCCCCAGCCCTAACACCTTTTTCCAAAGGGAGAGGGTGTAACACCCTCTCTCTGAGGAAGTAATTTGCTCTGCCTTCCTGGGCCAAGCCTGGCTGGACCCCAGGAGGGCAGAAACCTGTCTGAGGGGTTGGCAGCAGCAGCTGCAGTGAAACCCCGGGAGAGGTAGTTTGGCAGTACCCAGGTCTGAGCTAGAGACTCGGGGGATCATGGAATTGTCTCCCCAAACAATTCTATGATCTTAGACATGTTACATTGCCATTTTTATGTTGTGACATATGTATAGTGCACGCGTGTAATGGTGTCCCCGCACTCACAAAGTCTGGGGAATTTGCCCTGAACAATGTGGGAGCACCTTGGCTAGTGCCAGGGTGCCCACACACTAAGTAACTTAGCACCCAACCTTTAGTAGGTAAAGGTTAGACATATAGGAGACTTATAAGTTACTTAAGTGCAGTGGTAAATGGCTGTGAAATAACCTGGACGTTATTTCACTCAGGCTGCACTGGCAGGCCTGTGTAAGAATTGTCAGATCTCCCTATGGGTGGCACAAGAAATGCTGCAGCCCATAGGGATCTCCTGGAACCCCAATACCCTGGGTACCTCAGTACCATATACTAGGGAATTATAAGGGTGTTCCAGTATGCCAATGTAAATTGGTGAAATTGGTCACTAGCCTGTTAGTGACAATTTGGAAAGAAATGAGAGAGCATAACCACTGAGGTTCTTGATAGCAGAGCCTCAGTGAGACAGTTACTCATAACACAGGTAACACATACAGGGCACACTTATGAGCACTGGGGCCCTGGCTGGCATGGTCCCAGTGACACATACAACTAAAACAACATATATACAGTGAAATATGGGGGTAACATGCCAGGCACGATGGTACTTTCCTACAGTTGCCCCTAGACCTATGTCTACCTATTGCATCCTGTTGTGATTCTACATTGTTTGCACTACATTTCCTACTGTTACTTACCTGTTTTGGGTTTGTGTACATATCATTTGTGTTTATTACTTACCTCCTAAGTGAGGGTATCCTCTGAGATACTTTTGGCATATTGTCAGTAAAATAAAGTACCTTTATTTTTAGTAACTCTGAGTATTGTGTTTTCTTATGATATTGTGCATATGATATAAGTGGTAAAGTAGGAGCTTCACATGTATCCTAGTTCAGCCTAAGCTGCTTTGCCATCGCTACCTTCTATCAGCCTAAGCTGCTAAAAACACCTCTTCTACACTAATAAGGGATAACTGGACCTGGTACAAATTGTAAGTACCTCTGGTACCCACTACAAGCCAGGCCAGCCTCCTCCCTGTGCCTGAGCTATGTGTCCGGGTGTATTTGTGTAGTGTTGCTATGCAGTGTAAGTGTGCTGCCCAAAGGGGGCATATTGTGAGTTTGTGCATGTCCGTGTTAATGTATGTTTGTGAGTGTGTGTAGGTTGAGACATGTACCTGCTGCCCATGGCAGGCCCCCCCATATGATGTGTTAGCTGGTGCTACAGACAGTTTTTAATGTTAATGATTCAGGTAGGTGTGTGTACTTCCGGTTCTTGGCATCCACGGTGGCACTGATTTTGTTGCATTACGATGAGCAGCGGCATGATGTTTGTGAAGGGCTCCATGGTGGCACCTCATGTGTAAGGCTTTCTGCAGATGAGTGTCTCCCTTTATACTGTCCGTTTCTGACAGCATGCACATGGTTGTTGGACCGCCAGCGTCACATTGGTGGTGTGCAATCTCGTAATGGGTCTGGCTGCACCTCTGACTCCACCAACCTGTTTGTGACCGTGGAGGTCTGTGCTGCATGGCAGTGCAAGCGGGGTGCTGGTGAGCTTTTTTACGACCGCCAAACTAGTAATTCAGCGGTCCATCTGCCAGACCAACAGCAGTCAGACCGCTGCTGTAGCGGACCACAGACCGCCAAACATGTAATCAAACTCTTAATCCTGAAAAGACACACTACCTTGGATGCGTCAAAAAAACTAAGATGAAGCGGGCCGCAAAGGAGTTGATGCATCAGAAAAGCAAGCAATGCGTTGATAATTTTCACGCCGGACAGTTAATGCATGGATTCTTTTCCCGCCCAGCTGACGCTACGTCGATTCTTTTCCTACCCGGCAGATGATGCGTGGATTCTTTTCCTGCCGGAATAATGATGTTTTGATTCCTGGTTGCGGAGCATTGTTGATGAAGAGAAAGGACGCCCAGGGATGATGCATGGAAAATCTAGTCGCACAGCAGCCATGGATCTGTGCTGAAGCTGGCGATGTGTTGATTTCGCAGCCAGGAGACAAGCACTGTGTCTGTTTTTCAGCCGCAGTGCAGGCGCTGCATCAATTTTTCCGCCACAACCGCCTCAGTGCAGGGATTTTCACTCTGGTTACCAGCTTCCACTTCCAAGGCCCCAGGGACTGGATTTGGCACCAGTTGGCAAGTGAGGCCTCTCTGTAGCAGAGCCCAGGCACTGGCAGATGAAGTAAAGTATTTGATGTCCCTGAGACTTCACAGCAGGAGGCAAGCTCAGTTCAAGTCCTTGGAGAACCTTGGAAAGCAGGATGTAGAAAGCCAAGTCCAGTCCTTTCACTCCAAGTACTGAAGCAGCAGGCCAGCACAGCAAAGCAGCAGCCAGCGTGGCAATTCCTCCTACAGCATCCAGCTCTTGTTCCTGGCAGAATGTCCTCTGTACAGAAGTGTTCTGAAGTTGTGGAGTCAGCAGTCCAATACTTGTACTGATTTCTGCCTTTGAAGTACATAACTTCAAAGTAAAGACTTTGTAGTGCACACAACCCTGTCCTGGCCCCAGACACACTCTAGCGGGTTGGAGACTGCTTTGTTGAAGGACAGGCACAGCCCTATTCAGGTGCAAGTGTCAGCTCCTCCCTCCACTCTAGCCCTGGAAGACCCATCAGGGCATGCAGGACACACCTCAGCTCCCTTTGTGTGACTGTCTAGAGTGAACAGCTCAACTGTTTGTCTGACCCAGATGTGTAATCCACAGCCAGGCAGAGGCACAGAATAGTTAAGCAAATAAATGCCCACTTTCTAAAATGGCATTTTCAAACTTACAATGTAAAAACCATTGGGAGTTCAGAGACCCCAAACTCCTAATCTCTATCGGCCCCCAATGAGAAACTGCACTTAAAGATATTTCAAGGCAATCTCCATATGGGAGAGCTAGGCGTTGTAATAGTGAAAAACAAATTTAGCAGTATTTCACTATTAGGACATGTTACATACACCAGTACATGTCCTTCCTTTTAAATACACTGCCCCTGTACATGGGGCTACCTAGGGCCTACCTTAAGGGTTCCTTACATGTACTAAAAGGGAGTGTTAAAAGGAAAGGTACAAGGTCCAGCACCACCCCTCTGTTTTATTATGCCGTGTTTGTTTTGTAGGGTGGGTCACAAATTGAGATAGGACCAATTTTCATCAAAATTGAAGACTTGAATTGGCGAGGCAGTAGGTGAGTCCACCCATTAGTTAAATGAAGAGAGCAACGTTTCTTGATGCTGAAGTTGTGATTTTTAATGCAGCAAAAGCATGTCATCTGTTGGGTGAATACAGCAATATTAATCCAAATTCCTCTATACAAGAGATTTCTTTAAGCAGCCGACACATGTTTCGCCCCTAAATTGAGAAAGCCCCAGGCTGACAGCCAAGCTGTAGAAAGTAAAAAAACATCTATTGTTATTTACACCCATGGAGATTGGAATTTGAAGAGATGAGACCACCACCTAATTGTGATAAGTGATGCTAGAGTGATTTCCGAAAGAGACTGAAAGTTATTAGTCCATAAGCAGCCACCAAAGCGGGGCCCACAGCTCGATGATAGGATGACTGCCACAGTGCTACTTCTTGATCCACGGGCACACTCGTTTGGATTAGTTACTTAGCCATGATAGCAACATTATGCGAAAAGTAACTGAATGTGATCAGGTAGGCATACGAGACTATGACTTTGAGTAGAGCTGGAAGTTTATATAATATAGGTAAAGGAAGGAATCACATTATAGTGTTGTCATAGGAGAAGTTGTAGCTTCTTGGCTGTGTTTATAATAGTCAAAGGTGTGCTAAGGACAAGAAGGATAGAGTGTAGAAAAATAACTCTTATTATAATCAGTAGAATTTGATCCTGTTATTGAATCCAAAATCCTTACAGCCAGTTTTTTTCAAGCCAAGTATTTCCAGATAAGGTTATAAATTCAAATTCATCCTGAACAAATTGAAGCAAAACGACAGGGGAAGCCGTGGCAAGAGCTGGCAGGTCTAACAGTTACTGTTCATTTTACAATATGTTTTTCGTTACGATTTCTAAGTAATCTACACCTTTGTTCGCTATGAAGTGTTTGACTTTAAATTGTAACAGCTTGCACATTCTTTTGGCTTATTTGCTAATTTTAGGGCAAATTAGGCTAACAGATTGTTCCATACGTAGTTCTTGGTAGCTTTGATCTTTTTCTAATGCTTCTATAAATCAGTAGAGTGTAGCTTGCGTTCTGCCTAGTGTGGATCGGAAGGCGTTGTGCCATCCTTCCACTGCTTTGTTTTGGCGCCCTGTGCCACGTGCTGTCATAGACATTCCACCATGGTATTTGGAATTTGGGTTAGCATCTGTCATGTGATGCATCTGCCAACCCAAGTGTCTTTGAAATAATCCATAGGGGGGCCTAGTTTGTAATCAGTTTGTTGGTAGGAAAGCCTTTCTATTAGTACATTGCAGAGTCTAGCTACCCTTGTGACAGGGACATAGTCTAGTGCTATCATTGTTTTTATTTCAAAGGCAAATTGGCTGTTTGTAGAATATTCTACAGATTTCTGGAGGTGTCTCCATATACTTTGATTAAAATGGTAGTAACAGGGTTATATGATTGTGTGGGGTTCATTTTTAGAATGGTGCGAATCATGGCTTGCTCAAAGTCTGATTATTTTTGGAGGTAGGTATTATTTGTTGTATGTTTGACATAGTTAAAATGTAGTAAATGCTGCTTTGTTTATTTGGTATTAGGGCATATATAAAAGGGGTATTTGTGTTTTGATATTTACCATCTATGGTATATAACTGAGTGAATGGTTTGGGACACATTTTGAAGGTCCCATCTATTTGAAATGGGGTCTCTAGTAGGCAGAGGTATTCACCCTTGTCCAGCTAGGGACCACAGTCCCAGTCAGGGTAGGTGACAACACAAATCATCCTTTGCCACCCTGTGGTAGCTTAACACAGAGCAGGCAGGCTTAACTTAGAAGACAATGTAAAGTATTTGTGCAATAAATCATACAGTAACACAATGAAAACACCACCAAAAGTACTCCACACCAGTTTAGGAAAATAGCTAATATTTATCTGAATAAAATAAGGTTAAAATGACGAAAATCCAATGTACACGAGCAAAGTTATGATTTTTAAAAAATTAAATCCCACTTAATGGGATGGATTCAGTCAGTCAAGACATGGCGTGTTGACTTCAGATCACACTGCGGGACATCAGCAGCGCTGTGGTGACATCAGACTCGTTGAAAGCCGCGGTCTTTGCATGCAGCAAAGACCACGGAGCCGTAGCAGGCAGCGGTGTCGGTGCTGGAATCACTGCAGTCCGTTACTGGAATCACTGAAGTCTGTGAACTAGCTAGAAGCTAGTAGGGGAAATCTTTGTTGGCCCTAACACTTCAGAATAGGAGCCAAGCTCAATTCAAGCCCTGGAGAGCGCATTTGGAAAAGGCAAAGTTCTCCCAGCAAAGTCAGAGGCCAGCAGGGCAGCAAGCAGGGCAGCAGTCCTTGGCAAAGCAGTTCAGATGAGTTATTTGGGCAGCCAGGCAGTTCCTCTAGCAGAGTTCAGATGTAGATCCAGAAGTGTCTGATTTGGTGGGGTGAGAGACCCAGTATATATACCCAAAAAGTCTTTGAGGTGGGGGGAAACGTCAAAGGGTGGTTCTGAAGTGCACAGATTCCCGAGTTCCATTCAGTATGCAGATGTGACCGAGTGTCCTGTGTTAATGGCTGTCTGGGTGGAATGCACAAGGAGACCTGTCAACCAGCACAGACCAGATGTGGATTGGAGACAGGCTTTAAGGCACACATGTCGGTGAGTACAGAGAAATGGCCACTTTCTAAAAGTATCATTTCAAAAATTGTAATATTATCCCCTTCTGTGCCGTGGACCTAATGGTTACGTCCAACGGCACAGTGCTCATGTGCCGAGGACATAACCATAATTGATTTTAGGCCATTTCTGCCCCCCCTCCCAGTGGGGCAAATCTGCCTATTGTTATTAGGCCGATCTGCCTCCGGTGGGGGGGGGGGGGGGGCAGACACCTCTGGGCGCCAGGGATCATTTTTTGGTAGTTTTTTTTTTATTTTGTTTATTTCAGAGGTGAGGAGCGACCCCTTAGGCAAGGGTTGCTCCCCTGGGGGGCAAATTGTATTTAGACCATTTCTGCCCCACTTGGGGGCAGATCGGCTGATTTTTGTTAGGCCAATCTGCCCCCAAAAGGGGGCAGAAACCACTAGGCACCGGGGATTTATTTTTTTGTGCCAATTTCACGCAAGGGGAGCGACCCCTCCCGGGGGCAGATCGGCCTATTGTTAGCAGGACGATTTGCCCCGGGGGGGGGGGGCAGAAACCTCTAGGCAGCAGGGATCATTTTTTTGGTTTAGTTTTTTAGAGGTGGGGAGCGACCCCTAAGGCAAGGGCCGCTCCCCTGGGAAGGGGGGAAATTTATTTTTGGCCATTTCTGCTCCCCTTTGGGAGGCAGATCAGCGTATTTCTTTTAGGCCGATCTGCCCTCAGGGAGGGGACAGAAACCACTTAGGCACCAGGGATTGGTATATGTGTGTGTTTCCTTTAGGGGGCAGCCCCTTGGGTAAGGGTCGCTCCCCATGGGGGCACATTACTGTTGGCCATATCTGCCCCACTTGGGGGAAGATGGGCCTAATTTTGGAAGGCGCATCTGCCCCCAAGGGGGAGCAGAAAGCCCTCCAGAGACCAGGGAAGTTTTATTTTCGCCAAAATAAGAGGATGGGGATATGGCGATACCCACACCCCAAATAAATGGAGCCAAAGTTGTACTGCCCACCAGTGGGCAGATGGGGCAATTACCCCCGATCGACCCCCCTGGGGGGGGGCAGAAAGTCTACTAGATGCCAGGGAATTAAAAAAATAGAAAATAGTGGGGTGGTGCCTACCAACCAGTATGGGCCTGGTTATGCCCCCACCCCAACTGAAGGGGGTAACCGTCTTTCAGCTCTCCCCCGCATTCTAAAACATCTTATCCCACAGCAAGCAAGAAGACATTTGATTATTTTGGGTTTTGGTTTTACATTTGGGCCATGAGAGCTTGGCTAACTCTCAAATTCTTCCCACTTGGAATGGTGAGGGCTGTACTTTATGGACTTTGGGATGCTGCCATGTAGAAAAATCCACAAGACCTAGACACATCTGAAAACTAAACATCTGGGTGATTCCAGGGTGGTGTGTTTCACATGCATCCCGCACCATTTTCTTACCCACAATGCCCTGCAAACCTCCAACTTTGCTGGAAATTACACATTTTTCCCACGTTTTTGTGATGGAACCTTTCGGAATATGCAGGAATCCACAAAATTCCTACCACCCAGCATTGTCTCATCTATACCGATAAAAATTCTGCTGCACTTGTCAGTCTAAAAATGTTTTTTTCAAACTGCCCTTTGGACCCGCTTTGGTTCCCCCTCAATTTCAACATGTTTTTGTCTCTTCCCTGTCACAAGCACTTGGCCCACCTACACAAATGAGGTATCATTTTTACCAGGAGACTGAGGGGAACGTTGGGTGGTAGGAAATTTGTCCCGGTGCAGTGATCCCACACAGAAATGGGAAAAATGTGATTCTTTTAGCTTAATTTGAGGTTTGCTGAGGATTCTGGGTAAGAAAACACTGGGGGATTCACGCAAGTCACACCTCCCTGGACTCCATTGGGTATCTAGTTTTCAGAAATTTCTGGGTTTGGTAGGTTTCCCTAGATGGCTGCTGAGCCCAGGACCAAAAACGCCGGTGCCCCCTCCACCCCGCCGATCCGCAAAAACAGGTAGTTTTGTATTTGATAATTTTGATGTGTCCAGATAGTGTTTGGGGCATTTCCTTTCACGGGCAGTAGTCCTACCCCCACAAGTGAGGTAGCATTTTTATTGGGAGACTTGGGGGGAACGCTGGGTGGAAAGAAATTTGTGGCTCCTCTCTGATTTCAGAACTTTCTGTCACCGAAATGAGAGGAAAAAGTGTGTTTATTTTTTTGGACAAATTTTGAGGTTTGCAAAGGATTCTGGATAACAGAACCTGGTCAGAGCCCCCACAAATCACCCAATCCTGGATTCCCCTAGGTGTCTAGTTTTCAAAATTTCACAGGTTTGCTAGGTTTCCCAAGGTGAAGGGTGAGCTAGAGGACAAAATCCACAGCTAGGCACTTAGCAAAAAACAGCTCTGTTTTCTTTGTGAAAATGTGATGTCCACGTTGTGTTTTGGGGTATTTCCTGTTGCGGGCGTAGGCCTACCCCCACAAGTGAGGTACCATTTTTATCGGGAGACTTGGGGGAACGTTGGGTGGAAGGAAATTTGTGGCTCCTCTCATTCCAGAACGTTCTGTCACCGAAATGAGAGGAAAAAGTGTTTTTTTGGCCAAATTTTGAGGTTTGCAAAGGATTCTAGTAACAGAACCTATTCAGAGCCCCCACAAGTCACCTCATCTTAGATTCCCCTAGGTGTCTTGTTTTCAAAACTGCGCAGGTTTGCTAGGTTTCCCTAGGTGCTGGCTGAGCTAGATGCCACATTCCACAGCTAGGCACTTTGCAAAAAACAGCTCTGTTTTCTTTGTGAAAATGTGATGTGTCCACGTTGTGTTTTGGGACATTTCCTGTCACGGGCACTAGGCATACCCACGCCAGTGAGGTACCATTTTTATCGGGAGACTTGGGGGAACACAGAATATCAAAACAAGTGTTATCACCCCTTGTCTTTCTCTACATTTTTTCCTTCCAAATGTAAGACAGTGTGTAAAAAAGACGTCTATTTGAGAAATGCCCTATAATTCACATGCTCGTATGGGCACCCCGGAATTCAGAGATGTGCAAATAACCACTGCTTCTCAACACCTTATCTTGTGCCCATTTTGGAAATACAAAGGTTTTCTTGATACCTATTTTTCACTTTTTATATTTCAGCAAATGAATTGCTGTATGCCCGGTATAGAATGAAAACCCATTGCAAGGTGCAGCTCATTTATTGGCTCTCGGTATCTAGGGTTCTAGATGAACCTACAAGCCCTATATAGCCCGACAGCCAGAAGAGTCCAGCTGACCTAACGGTATATTGCTTTAAAAAATCTGACATTGCAGGAAAAAGTTAGAGTAAAACGTGGAGAAAAATGGCTTTTTTGTTTCACCTCAATTTCAATATTCTTTTATTTCAGCTGTTATTTTCTGTAGGAAACACTTGTAAGATCTATAGAAATGACCCGTTGCTGAATTCAGAATTTTGTCTACTTTTCAAAAATGTTTAGCTCTCTGGCATCCAGCACTGGTTTCTCACCCATTTCGGTCACTAACTGGAAGGAGGCTGAAAGCACACAAAAAAGTAAAAATGGGGTATGTCCCAGTAAAATGTCAAAATAGTGTTGAAAAATTGGGTTTTCTAATTCAAGTCAGCCTGTTCCTGAAAGCTGGGAAAATGGTGACTTTACCACCACAAACCCTTTGTTGATGCCATTTTCAGGGACAAAACCACAAGCCTTCTTCTGCAGCCCTTTTTTACTTTTTTTTGTTTTTTAAACAAATTTTTCACTGTATTTTGGCTAATTTCTTGGTTCTTCAGGGGAACCCACAGTCCGGGTACCGGTAGAATCCCTAGGATGTTGAAAAAAAAAGGACGCAAATGTGGCGTGGGTAGCTTATGTGAACAAAAAGTTATGAGGGTCTAAGCGCGAACTGCCCCAAATAGCCAATAAAAGGATTGGCACAGGAGGGGAAAAGGCCTGGCAGCGAAGGGGTTAAATCCAACTTCACCAGTAAGCAGGATCTTATATTACCATTTTGGCCATACTAAACATGACAGGGTTACTCCTTCCAGATCAGAATCTACCACTTAAAAGTATATGAGGGCAGCTCTAATGCTAGTCTATGAGAGGAGCAGGTCTATCAATGGAAAACGAATATGTGAGTTTTTCACTACCAGGACATGTAAAACACATAAGTATATGTCCTCCCTTTTACCTACATAGCACCTGCCCTATAGGTTACCTAGGGCTTACCTTAGCAGTGACCTATATGTAGCAAAAGGGGCATTTAAGGGTTGGCAAGTAGTTTCGAATGCCAAGTTGAAGTGGCAGTGAAATTGCACACACAGGCCTTGCAATGGCAGGCCTGAGACATGGTTAAGGGCTACATATGTGCTTCAGGCCGAATAGTAGCATTCAAATTACAGGCCCTGGGAACATGTAGTGCACTCTACTAGGGAATTACAGTTAAATTAAATATGCCAGTTGGGTAAGAACCAATGTTACCATGTTTTCGGGGAGCTAGCTTATGCACTTCAGCACTGGTCAGCAGTGATAAAGTGAGGAGAGTCCTAAAACCAGCAAAAACAGGGTCAGAAAATTGGAGGGAGGCAGGCACAAAGTTGGGGGATGACCACCCTAACGTTGCCAGGTCTAACACCATCCATTGTCTATGGTTTACATTGGCTAAGATGTTATCTGCTGTTGAGAATATTAGGATCAGTTTTTAATTATCTAGGTTGGCACCTAAAAGGAAATTTCTTTATTAGGTGTCATTGTTAAATGTTCAGGTATCTGTATGTCTAGATATCTTCTAGGGGCAGGTGGTGTATTGCTGGTGGCGTTTTTAGTTTATTAATTAGTAATTACATGTTTTAGAGTAGGGATCGGTGTTAGTTGGCCTGTTTTGTGTTTAAGGACTTTAAGTAGTATATTGTGAATACTTTTGTATGTAGGTTCCTGGGAGTTAGTGTTTGCCTCTCTTATTTCCTGCAGGATCTCCCTTCTATTTCTTTTACATTGGGGGGGGGGGGGAGTTGTGCTCTCTTACATGAATTACAACCTCATCTTCTGTAATTGCCTTCCTTAGCATGCATTTGAGTAAAAGTTTGTACATTTCTGGTTTATAGTTTCTGTTGATTAACTTTCTGGGCTGTAGATGTATCCCATGTGATTTAGAAACTGCTTTCCTTTCTGCAAATTCCTATACTTTGCAGCTTCTGTCACTGTATCTGAAAACAGTGTTATAGTATACACATAAAGAATATTTTAAAATGTATACATTTCTTATTGACATGTAAAATTAAGGAACTATTTCTTCTTTGTGTACACACGTGTATGTTCTGTTTAGATGTTTCCCGCAGCTTTTCCATTGGGGGTGTTCTAATGTGGAGCAGGGCTTTCTTTTCTGTTGAATGAAAAAAAAAACACTAGTACCATTTTAAATGTTCATTTGTTGGTAATATATAGAGGTTGAGGTCATTAGGTTTATAGTTGTTAGGTTTTGCCTGCACAGCGCTTGTGCTGCTCTAGGGAAATCTAGTGTATTTAAAAAAAAAAAATCTTAAAAGGGGCTTAAACCCTGCCCATTACTTACCTCTTCTTACCATTGGCTGGCTCCCATGTTGGTCTTGCATCCCTCTTGTTTCCTTTTACTCAACATTGACTGGCTCCCCGTGGCTCCTACGTCTCTCTCTCGTTTGCTTACCTACTATTGGTCAGCGCCTCTTCTTCACCTCCATTTTCTTCCTGGGCTTCAAGTCTCTGTGCCATCCTGCAGTGGAGTCTCACCCACGTTCTGCTTCTGGTGGCTTGTGTCCTTACAATGCATGGTCCTGCAGTGCAGACACTCTTTACTGTTCCACATGCACTCTTGCTGACTGCGAGCGTTGCTGATGGCGAACGGTGTCAGAGGTCTCGGTCGCTGCAGTTGATTTTAAAGTGAGCGTGGTCATAATGAAGGGAATCATCTTCCCTGTGCAGTAAACTTTGGGGAGGACGTGGCGTAGCAGGCAGAGGCTAGTGGAGGAGATGTGGCGTAGTGGCCACAGGCTAGTGAAGGAGATGTGGTGTAGTGGCCACGGGCTAGTGGAGGAGAAGTGGCGTTGTGGCCACAGGCTAGTGGAGGAGAGGTGGTGTAGCAGGCAGAGGCTAGTGGAGGAGATGTAGCGTAGTGGCCACAGGCTAGTGGAGGAGATGTGGCGTAGTGGCCACGGGCTAGTGGAGGAGATGTGGCATAGTGGACACAGGCTAGTGGAGGAGATGTGGCGAGGTGGCCACAGGCTAGTGGAGGAGATGTGGCGAAGTGGCCACAGGCTAGTGCACGAGATGTGGTGTAGTGGCCACGGGCTAGTGGAGGAGATGTGGCGTAGTGGCCACAGGCTAGTGGAGGAGATGTGGCGTAGTGGCCACGGGCTAGTGGAGGAGATGTGGCATAGTGGACACAGGCTAGTGGAGGAGATGTGGCGAAGTGGCCACAGGCTAGTGGATGAGATGTGGCGAAGTGGCCACAGGCTAGTGCACGAGATGTGGCGAAGTGGCCACAGGCTAGTGCACGAGATGTTGCGAAGTGGTCACAGGCTAGTGGAGGAGATGTGGCGTAGTGGCCACGGGCTAGTGGAGGAGATGTGGCATAGTGGACACAGGCTAGTGGAGGAGATGTGGCGTAGCGGACACAGGCTAGTGGAGGAGATGTGGCTTAGTCGCACAGGCTAGTGGAGGAAATGTGGCGTAGCGGGCAGAGGCTAGTGGAGGATATGTGGCGTAGCTGGCAGAGGCTAGTGGAGGAGATGTGGCGTAGCGGGCAGAGGCTAGTGGAGGAGATGTGGCATAGCGGGCAGCGGCTAGTGGAGGAGATGTGGCGTAGCAGGCAGAGGCTAGTGGAGGAGATGTGGCGTAGCAGCCAGAGAGTCCTGGTGTCGGCTCAACATTCTGTCATTTGTAGCAAATCATTTAATTACAGGGCGCACCAGGTTTGTGTAGCTTATAGTTTTACTTAACTATGTCCCAGTAGCAAGTATTATTCTGATAAAAAATAAATGATGTCCAGCCAAGTTTACATGTTACTTTGCAACTGCTACAGAACATGACTGAGGGGTGAGCTCATCTTCAGAAAAACTGAAGAATCTGACTTAATTTTGTTACGTGAGCAGAACAATTACCTTTGTATTAGCTGTTCAAGAACCTGATTTTCCACTGGCCTTCGTGCTTGATATCCCCTTAATGTTACCAACAGGAAGTTGAAATTGAGGGAGAGGCAGAGCAACCAGGTTTTCCAGGTGCATGCATGTGTAGCTCACTCAGCCGTAGTTTTCTGTTTGCATTCTGGTACTTGTAGTGTTGATTTTATGACATAGACAAGACTACAAATGCAAGTTGTAAATTAAAAACCTCACCAATTGCATGCCAAAGATTATATCTGCCATGTTGTGCTCACAAACTTTTAACATCTTTGAGCAGTGGTTCCCAACCTGTGGTCCAGGGACCACTGGGGGGTCCGTGAAGCGACAATTGCTTATAAAATTAAATAATATTAGCAGATTACTAAAGTGTGCATAAATAAAGTAGCTAAATGTACAAATGTAAATGTCAAGGAATTAGAAACTGGAGTCTAAAAATGTAATTAGTATCCTCAAATTGATTTGTGGTATTTTATTTTTTTTATTTATAATTGTTTGCAAATTAAATAAAATGTGTTGTCATTTGTGTATGTGTTTTATGAATAGTTGTTTCGGTATTTTATGTGTACTGTTTTGCAGTTCAAATCATCAACAATGATTAGGCGGGGGCTCCCGGATTCCAGTAATGACTCGGGGGGGGGCGGGGCCCGGTTTCCAGTAATGATTCAGTGGGGCTCCTTGGGTTCCAATAATGATAGAGTGGGGGTCCACATAAGTCAAAAGGTTAGGAACCACTGTCTTAGAGAACTAATTTCTCACTTGCAAGTATTTGGTGAAATCAAAAGTGTATATTAGAGATGTGATAGACAGTCATGGGTCATTCCTAATCCCTTTGGGACTGTCCACAATTTGTTGGCCTGCTATTCAATGTCAGAGTGTTTGACAGTTTTGTACCAGCATGTCGAATCTAATCTAAGAACAGGGGCAGTCCGGACCAGAGAACATTTCACTTAGTCACTTACTTTTGTGGCAAGAGAACACCACACAAAATGAGACCTTTCATCCAGACATTCTGGGTGGCCAGGTGCCATGAGGGCTGTGGACTTGGCACACCTCACTGCTACCTGTGGCATTTACACTTGTCGAGAAGGACTACAATAAGGAGTTTGGTGGTGGGGAGAGAGGGTTGAGTATCTGTAAGAAACGTGTATGTGTGCAAAAAGTGAGTGACGTTAAGGGCATGTGTTAGGCCAAGTAAAAGCAAAATATCTGTATACTAGTATGACTGAGGAATACAAAAAAAAAAACCAGTACAGTAGGTGTAGAAGTTGTCCAAATGTGACACAGATGATGTTTGAATTAGTATGAAAGGAGAGTTTAAATGTGCAAGTGGGAAGTGCGGTGTCCGGTGTGACCCTGGGGAGTGAGAATACACCGTGACCGGTCTGTGGATAGTTATTGAGTGCAGGGCGGTGTCCGGTGTGACCCTGGGGGGTGAGAATACACCGTGACCGGTCTGTGGCTGTGGATAGTTGTTGAGTGCAGGGCGGTGTCCGGTGTGACCCTGGGGGGTGAGAATACACAGTGACCAGTCTGTGGCTGTGGATAGTTGATGAGTGCAGGGCGTTGTCCGGTGTGACCCTGTGGGGGTGAGAATACACTGTGGCCGGTCTGTGGCTGTGGATAGTTGTTGAGTGCATGGCGGTGTCCGGTGTGACCCTGGGGGGTGAGAATACACTGTGACCGGTCTGTGGCTGTGGATAGTTGTTGAGTGCAGGGCGGTGTCTGGTGTGACCCTGGGGGTTGAGAATACACTGTGACCGGTCTGTGGCTGTGGTTGTTGTTGAGTGCATGGCGGTGTCCGGTGTGACCCTGGGGGGTGAGAATACACCGTGACCGGTCTGTGGCTGTGGATAGTTGTTGAGTGCAGGGCGGTGTCCAGTGTGACCCTGGGGGGGGAGAATACACTGTGACCGGTCTGTGGCTGTGGATAGTTGTTGAGTGCAGGGCGGTCTCCGGTGTGACCCTGGGGGATAAGAATACACTGTGACCGGTCTGTGGCTGTGGATAGTTTTGAGTGCAGGGTGGTGTCTGGTGTGACCCTGGGGGGTGAGAATACACTGTGATGTGGCTGTGGATAGTTGTTGAGTGCAGGGCGGTGTCCGGTGTGACCCTGGGGGGTGAGAATACACCGTGACCGGTCTGTGGCTGTGGATAGTTGTTGAGTGCAGGGCGGTATCCGGTGTGACCCTGGGGGGTGAGAATACACCGTGGCCGGTCTGTGGCTGTGGATAGTTGTTGAGTGCAGGGCGGTGTCCGGTGTGACCCTGGGGGGGTGAGAATACACCGTGACCGGTCTGTGGCTGTGGATAGTTGTTGAGTGCAGGGCGGTGTCCGGTGTGACCCTGGGGGGTGAGAATACACCGTGACCGGTCTGTGGCTGTGGATAGTTGTTGAGTGCAGGGCGGTGTCTGGTGTGACCCTGGGGGGTGAGAATACACCGTGACCGGTCTGTGGCTGTGGATAGTTGTTGAGTGCAGGGCGGTGTCCGGTGTGACCCTGGGGGGTGAGAATACACTGTGGCTGTGGATAGTTGTTGAGTGCAGGGCGGTGTCCGGTGTGACCCTGGGGGGTGAAAATACACTGTGACCGGTCTGTGGCTGTGGATAGTTGTTGAGTGCAGGGCGGTGTCCGGTGTGACCCTGGGGGGTAAGAATACACTGTGACCGGTCTGTGGCTGTGGATAGTTGTTGAGTGCAGGGTGGTGTCCGGTGTGACCCTGGGGGGTGAGAATACACCGTGAACGGTCTGTGGCTGTGGATAGTTGTTGAGTGCAGGGCGGTGTCCGGTGTGACCCTGGGGGGTGAGAATACACCGTGACCGGTCTGTGGCTGTGGATAGTTGTTGAGTGCAGGGCGGTGTCCGGTGTGACCCTGTGGGGGTGAGAATACACGGTGACCGGTCTGTGGCTGTGGATAGTTGTTGATTGCAGGATAGTTGTTGAGTGCAGGGCGGTGTCCGGTGTGACCCTGTGGGGGTGAGAATACACGGTGACCGGTCTGTGGCTGTGGATAGTTGTTGATTGCAGAGCGGTGTCTGCTGTGACCCTGGGGGGGGTAAGAATACACCATGACCGGTCTGTGGCTGTGGATAGTTGTTGAGAGCAGGGCGGTGTCCGGTGTGACCCTGTGGGGGAGAGAATACACCGTGAGCGGTCTGTGGCTGTGGATAGTTGTTGCGTGCAGGGCGGTGTCCGGTGTGACCCTGGGGGTGAGAATACACTGTGACCGGTCTGTGGCTGTGGTTGTTGTTGAGTGCAGGGCGGTGTCGGGTGTGACCCTGGGGGGGTGAGAATACACCGTGACCGGTCTGTGGCTGTGGATAGTTGTTGAGTGCAGGGCAGTGTCCGGTGTGACCCTGGGGGGTGAGAATACACCGTGACCGGTCTGTGGCTGTGGATAGTTGATGAGTGCAGGGCAGTGTCCGGTGTGACCCTGGGGGGTGAGAATACACTGTGACCGGTCTGTGGCTAGTTGTTGAGTGCAGGGCAGTGTCCGGTGTGACCCTGGGGGGTGAGAATACACCGTGAGCGGTCTGTGGCTGTGGATAGTTGTTGAGTGCAGAGCGGTGTCTGGTGTGACCCTGGGGGGGGTGAGAATACACCATGACCGGTCTGTGGCTGTGGATAGTTGATGAGTGCAGGGCAGTGTCCGGTGTGACCCTGGGGGGTGAGAATACACTGTGACCGGTCTGTGGCTGTGGATAGTTGTTGAGAGCAGGGCGGTGTCCGGTGTGACCCTGTGGGGGAGAGAATACACTGTGAGTGGTCTGTGGCTGTGGATAGTTGTTGCGTGCAGGGCGGTGTCCGGTGTGACCCTGGGGGTGAGAATACACTGTGACCGGTCTGTGGCTGTGGATAGTTGATGAGTGCAGGGCGGTGTCCGGTGTGACCCTGGGGGGGTGAGAATACACCGTGACCGGTCTGTGGCTGTGGATAGTTGATGAGTGCAGGGCGGTGTCCGGTGTGACCCTGGGGGGGTGAGAATACACCGTGACCGGTCTGTGGCTGTGGATAGTTGTTGCGTGCAGGGCGGTGTCTGGTGTGACCCTGGGGGTGAGAATACACCGTGACCGGTCTATGGCTGTGGATAGTTGTTGAGAGCAGGGCGGTGTCTGGTGTGACCCTGTGGGGGAGAGAATACACTGTGAGCGGTCTGTGGCTGTGGATAGTTGTTGCGTGCAGGGCGGTGTCGGGTGTGACCCTGTGGGGGAGAGAATACACTGTGATCGGTCTCTGGCTGCGGATAGTTGTTGCGTGCAGGGCGGTGTCCGGTGTGACCCTGGGGGTGAGAATACACCGTGACCGGTCTGTGGCTGTGGATAGTTGATGAGTGCAGGGCGGTGTCCGGTGTGACCCTGGGGGGTGAGAATACACCGTGACCGGTCTGTGGCTGCGGATAGTTGTTGAGTGCAGGGCGGTGTCCGGTGTGACCCTGGGGGGTGAGAATACACTGTGACCGGTCTGTGGCTGTGGATAGTTGTTGAGTGCAGGGCGGTGTCCGGTGTGACCCTGGGGGGTGAGAATACACCGTGACCGGTCTGTGGCTGTGGATAGTTGATGAGTGCAGGGCGTTGTCCGGTGTGACCCTGGGGGGTGAGAATACACCGTGACCGGTCTGTGGCTGTGGATAGTTGTTGAGTGCAGGGTGGTGTCCGGTGTGACCCTGGGGGGTGAGAATACACCGTGACCGGTCTGTGGCTGTGGATAGTTGATGAGTGCAGGGTGGTGTCCGGTGTGACCCTGGGGGGTGAGAATACACCGTGACCGGTCTGTGGCTGTGGATAGTTGTTGAGTGCATGGCGGTGTCCGGTGTGACCCTGGGGGGTGAGAATACACCGTGACCGGTCTGTGGCTGTGGATAGTTGTTGAGTGCAGGGCGGTGTCCGGTGTGACCCTGGGGGGTGAGAATACACCGTGACCGGTCTGTGGCTGTGGATAGTTGTTGAGTGCAGGGCGGTGTCCGGTGTGACCCTGGGGGGTGAGAATACACCGTGACCGGTCTGTGGCTGTGGATAGTTGATGAGTGCAGGGTGGTGTCCGGTGTGACCCTGGGGGGTGAGAATACACCGTGATCGGTCTGTGGCTGTGGATAGTTGTTGAGTGCAGGGTGGTGTCCGGTGTGACCCTGGGGGGTGAGAATACACCGTGACCGGTCTGTGGCTGTGGATAGTTGTTGAGTGCAGGGTGGTGTCCGGTGTGACCCAAAAGCTGACAGTTCCTTAGTAACCTTTGCAGACCGAATAATTATGTCAGAAGAGAGGATTGAAAGATTAATGAAAGGTTGCAGCGAGCGATTTTGCTGTGGTGGGAGATTACATACATGTCTATTACCCTCTCCTTCCAGAGGTGGCCTCCTGTTTGTACGCTGTGTTTGTTGCTCGCCATGGTAGTCACACTTTCAGCGGTTGGGGGCGCTACCCGAGCCGTCCGGTTCAGGGCGGCTTCAGTGCTAGAACCCATGTGAGGGTTCAGTCACTCAGGCGTCTTCACACTCCAATGTGGGGCCACTGGATGGAGGAGCGGGAATAAGGGACAAGGCGGGCATGCTGGCCTATATGCTGCACTATAAGGAGGCACTGTTTGCCAGCCTCTATCGCGGTTGGCACAGCAGCACTCTGGGAAGCATCGAATGCCAGCCTCTCGCGGTTGGCACAGCAGCTCTCTGGGAAGCATCGTATGCCAGCCTCTATCGCGGGTGGCACAGCAGCTCTCTGGGAAGCATCGTATGCCAGCCTCCGTCGTGGTTGGCACAGCAGCACTCTGGGAAGCATCGTATGCCAGCCTCTATCGCGGTTGGCACAGCAGCACTCTGGGAAGCCTCGTATGTCAGCATCGTATGCCATCCTCTATCGCGGTTGGCACAGCAGCTCTCTGGGAAGCATCGTATGCCAGCCTCTGTCGCGGTTGGCACAGCAGCTCTCTGGGAAGCATCGTATGCCAGCCTCTATCGCGGGTGGCACAGCAGCTCTCTGGGAAGCATCGTATACCAGCCTCCATCGCGGTTGGCACAGAAGCACTCTGGGAAGCATCGTATGCCAGCCTCTATCGCGGTTGGCACAGCAGCTCTCTGGAAGCATCGTATGCCAGCCTCTATCGCGGTTGACACAGCAGCTCTCTGGGAAGCATCGTATGCCAGCCTCCGTCGTGGTTGGCACAGCAGCACTCTGGGAAGCATCGTATGCCAGCCTCTATCGCGGTTGGCACAGCAGCACTCTGGGAAGCCTCGTATGTCAGCATCGTATGCCATCCTCTATCGCGGTTGGCACAGCAGCTCTCTGGGAAGCATCGTATGCCAGCCTCTGTCGCGGTTGGCACAGCAGCTCTCTGGGAAGCATCGTATGCCAGCCTCTATCGCGGGTGGCACAGCAGCTCTCTGGGAAGCATCGTATACCAGCCTCCATCGCGGTTGGCACAGAAGCACTCTGGGAAGCATCGTATGCCAGCCTCTATCGCGGTTGGCACAGCAGCTCTCTGGGAAGCATCGTATGCCAGCCTCTATTGCGGTTGACACAGCAGCTCTCTGGGAAGCATCGTATGCCAGCCTCCGTCGTGGTTGGCACAGCAGCACTCTGGGAAGCATCGTATGCCAGCCTCCGTCGTGGTTGGCACAGCAGCACTCTGGGAAGCATCGTTTGCCAGCCTCCATCGCGGTTGGCACAGCAGCACTCTGGGAAGCATCGTTTGCCAGCCTCCATCGCGGTTGGCACAGCAGCTCTCTGCTTCCTCCTGGGCGCTTCTGGGGCAAACTGGACAAGCAAAGGTTTTACTTGTGCAAGGTCATACTCATAAATAAAGCTGGAAGCTGATGCGATGTGGCTGTTGAACACAGGCAAACATTTAATTGTTACCGCTGCATCCGATGCACGTACCAAGCACCCACTGGTGAAGGATTCTGTGCTGCCCAGTGTAATAACAGTTCCTTTTATTAGGTGATTCCCAACAGTACTTCACATACAGCTATAAACGCCACACTGTCTGGTGGGCAGTGTTTATTATTGAATGTTCATGGGGTATGGAGGAGACAGGCGGAGTGCACACGGTGGGTCACCTCTTTGGACTGAGGCACATTGGGGGAGCTATTGAGGGACTTTGAGAGTGACTGACAGGCGTTCAGCAGGCGGCAGAGCTGGGAATATGTCGGAAGAGGCCGGAGGTACAGTGACGGAAGTATGTTCCAAAGCCCACCAAGAACATCTCGTTAAATGTCCTGGACCTGTTCCAAATGTACCTATTTTTTGCTTTCTGAGGCATGACTGGTTCTGTGACTACTGCCCTTCTGTAAATGAGTGTAAAAGAACATATTTTTCTGCCCCAATCAAGCTTGCGGTCACCACAATCCAACATTCCAGCCTTGGTGCAGGCTCAACATCCTGGGAGTCTTGACAAATAACTCAATTTCCCTGTGCCTACAAAAATTATGAAAGTGTCCTTATGTAATGGAGCTGGTGCTCATGTAAAGCGCTTCAATACCTTCAGTTTGAGTTTGCATTATCTAAAACTGCAAAAGAAAAAAACACCAAATAGGCAGCATTGCACTGGCCAACAAAGACTGATGCTTCCTTGTCTGATGAATGACCTTCTCCCCCACCAATTTATAATTCCTTCTCAAGGTGTTAATGTCCTCCTCTACCTGGGGTGATGATGCCGGGGCCTGGGGTTTAATGTCCCTGTCATCAACCAACCGCTTTCGAGGGTACCTGTAATTCTCCCTCAATTGTTTCATGATGCTGTTCTAATTAGCGCATGCAGGTGATGCTCCTGAGCTCCTCTATGGGTTCCTCTCGTCTATGTGGGTTGTCAACAAATCACTCCATTTAATTGTGAAGTATTTCCAATTTGCGTATCAGTTGCTTTTAGTAGATCCCATCGGCGAAACCTATTGGCTTTGCCAAAGCTTCTTTTATATACTTAGGGGGTCATTCTGACCCTGGCGGTAATTACCGCCATGGCGGAGGTTGGCGGTAGCACCGCCAACAGGCTGGCGGTGCTCCGCCGGGCATTCTGACCGCGGCGGTACAGCCGCGGCCAGAAGCGGAAAGCCGGCGGTGTACCGCCGACTTTCCGCTGCCCATGGGAATCCGCCATGGCCGCCATGGGGATTCTGACACCCCATACCGCCATCCTGTTCCTGGCGGTTCGCCCGCCAGGAACAGGATGGCGGTATGGGGTGTTGTGGGGCTCTTGGGGGCCCCTGCAGTGCCCATGCCAATGGCATGGGCACTGCAGGGGCCCCCGTAAGAGGGCCCCACCTTGTATTTCAGTGTCTGCCTTGCAGACACTGAAATAGGCGACGGGTGCCACTGCACCCGTCGCACCTTCCCACTCCGCCGGCTCAATCCTGAGCCGGCGTCCTTGTGGGAAGGCTGTTTCCCACTGGGCTGGCGGGCGGCCTTTTGGCGGTCGCCCGCCAGCCCAGTGGGAAACCCAGAATGACCGCCGCGGTCTTTCGACCGCGGTACGGTCTTCTGGCGGCTCCCTCCAGGCGGGCGGCGACCCCCTTAGTTTGTTATACCTTTTTGCAGGATTCTGATAGTTGTTATTTTCTAGCAGTTTATCGCTTTTTCAAGTTGTGAGTTTTTCTTTTTAGGAAGTCTATGTAAAGAGAAGACAAAGTATTTTTATTAATTATTTGTTCATTATCTTTTTTACGTTTAATAATTATTACGTTTTAGTTTAAATATATGTTTAAGCTGTTCAAATTTATATATTTCTTCTCCAATGGCCTGGTGAGAAAATCATGCAGCATTTCCTCGTCTTGTGGCGTTTGTCAGTTTTGAAGTACCTAGTTGTTTAAATTAGTGTGCCTTTTATATTGTTGATTTATTTGTTTCTTTGGTTATATCAGTTAAAGTTGTTTTATAGTTTTATTTTATTAGTTGGTTTCATTTTAGTTAGATTTTATTCATTCATTCATTCAGTCCTATGGTAAATGCTAATTTAGGTGTTATCTTTTTATGTATGATATATAGTTTGATGTTTTTGAATATGCTTGTATACATATATATTTATTAATATTTAGGTTGTAGTTTAAATGTTTGTAGTTTGTTTCTATGTATATAGGTCATTTTTTTATAATTTCTTACATATTTTTTGAAGTGATAAGTAAAGATTTAGGGCCTCATTATGAGTGTTGCGGTACAAGGACGCCCAATTACAACTTAGGTGGGCGGGCCCGCCTAAAGACCACCGTCCCCGCCAGATTCATAGATCCTGACGGGGTGACAGCGGTCGGGCTTGTAACCAGCCATGGTGGTGCTGAACTTTCCACCACTTTCTGCCAGCCTTTCATGGCGGGGACCCTGCCCGGAAAAGGCTGATCGAAAGCCTATGCTGGGGGCCCGTTCTACAACAGGAGCACCATTGGTAGAACACTACACAGAAATGAAACATACAGCAGAGGACATTCGTTGGACTGTGTTAGCTGTAGTACAAACCAAGACACCGGTGTAGGAGGCTGGCCTGGCTTGTAGTGGGTACCAGAGGTACTTACACCTTGTGCCAGGTCCAGTTATCCCTTATTAGTGTAGAAGAGGTGTTTCTAGCAGCTTAGGCTGATAAAAGGTAACTATGACAAAGCAGCTTAGGCTGAACTAGTAGACATCCAAAGCTCCTATTATACCACTGGTGTCATATGCACAATATCATAAGAAAACACAATACACAGATATACTAAAAATAAAGGTACTTTATTTTTATGACAATATGCCAAAAGTATCTCAGTGAGTACCCTCAGTATGAGGATGACAAATATACACAAGATATATGTACACAATACCAAAATTATGCAGTAATAGCAAAAGGAAGTAATGCAAGCAGTGTAAAGTTACAGTAGATTGCAATAGGAGCACATAGGTATAGGGGCAACACAAACCATATACTCCAAAAGTGGAATGCGAACCACGAATGGACCCCAAACCTATGTGAGCTTGTAGAGGGTCACTGGGACTGTAAGAAAACAGTGAGGGTTAGAAAAATAGCCCACCCCAAGACCCTGTAACGTAGGTGTAAAGTGCACCTACAACCCCCAGAGAGCACAGAAGTCGTGATAGGGGGATTCTGCAAGGAAAACCAACACCAGCAATGCAAGAACAGTGGATTTCCGGACCTGAGTACCTGTAAGACAAGGGGACCAAGTCCAAGAGTCTCATCCAAGTGGCGACATCCTGGTCCCTCCTGGGCCACAGCAGCGTCCAAAAACCCTAACCGCGACCCTTGCAGCTAGCAAGGCTTGTTTGCGGTCTTTTTGCGTGGGAACACCTCTGCAAGCTTCTTCACGACGTGGGGCATCCATCCTCCAAAGGGGAAGTTCCTAGTCCTCTTCGTTCTTGCACAACACCAAGCTTCTTCCACCCGGTGGCAGCTTCCTTGCATCCTCAGCTGGCATTTCCTGGGCATCTGCCCACTCTCGACACTGTCGCGACTCTTGGACTCGGTCCCCTTGTCTTACAGGTACTCAGGTCCGGAAATCCACTGTTCTTGCATTGCTGGTGTTGGTTTTCCTTGCAGAATCCCCCTATCACGACTTCTGTGCTCTCTGGGGGTTGTAGGTGCACTTTACACCTACTTTTGAGGGTCTTGGGGTGGGCTATTTTTCTAACCCTCACTGTTTTCTTACAGTCTCAGTGACCCTCTACAAGCTCACATAGGTTTTGGGTCCATTCGTGGTTCGCATTCCACTTTTGGAGTATATGGTTTGTGTTGCCCCTATACCTATGTGCTCCTATTGCAATCTACTGTAACTTTACACTGCTTGCATTACTTCCTTTTGCTATTACTGCATATTTTTGGTATTGTGTACATATATCTTGTGTATATTTGGCATCCTCATACTGAGGATACTCACTGAGATACTTTTGGCATATTGTCATAAAAATAAAGTACCTTTATTTTTAGTATATCTGTGTATTGTGTTTTCTTATTATATTGTTCATATGGCCAGTGGTATAGTAGGAGCTTTGCATGTCTCCTAGTTCAGCCTAAGCTGCTCTGCTATAGCTACCTTCTATCAGCCTAAGCTGCTAGAAACACCTCTTCTACACCAATAAGGGATAACTGGACCTGGTACAGAGTGTAAGTACCCCTTGGTACCCACTACAAGCCAGGCCAGCCTCCTACACTAAGGAATTATATGCGTGTACCATTATGCCAATGTGAATTGGTGAAATTGGTCACTAGCCTGTTAGTGACAATTTGGAAAGCAGAGAGAGCATAACCACTGAGGTTCTGGTTAGCAGAGCCTCAGTGAGACAGTTAGGCATCACAAAGGGAACACATACATATAGGCCACAAACTTATGAGCACTGGGGTCCTGGCTAGCAGGATCCCAGTGACACATAACAACCACACTTACGACATAGGATTTTCACTATGGGCACTGGGCTCTGGCTAGCAGGATCCCAGTGAGACAGTGAAAACACCCTGACATATACTTACAAACAGGTCAAAAGTGGGGGTAACAAGGCTAGAAAGAGGCTACTTTCTCACAAGCGGGACAACCAATAACAGAACGACTACTAAGGCTAGAAGCACGACTGATTAAAAAATATCAAACAGTTCGCCAAGGACTAAATGATATTGATGAAATTTGGACTCTGATCTAACAACTCGTGCTATTTGTCTGTTGCTTGAAATGGGTTTCCTTGAAATTGGCTGTGAATTGCTGATTTGAACTGTGTTTGTTATTGTACGATGGAGAGTGAATGACAGGGAAGTCTGTGTAGATAAGAATAGGTGGGATAATTATCTCCCTCTCCAAATATTTTGACCTCTGGATACTAGCTAACAATAGAGGGTCTCACCGATTCAATTTCGAACTTCACACATTCATAGCAGACAACTGTACACATTTATAGCAGAGACTATGCCCTTTGGATGTACAAAGATATTGTGAGTTCTATGGTTTAGTTTCCCAGAACATTATTTAGGAGACAGCTTGTCCAAATGTTTTTTCTCACTTTTTTCATTCTTTAATTGCAGATATATGTGTGGCACTCTCTGTATGTAAAAAGAGGCATTTTACCAGTTGCCTCATACATCTAGTCTGTTAAGTATTGGAAGCTTTCTTATTCTTTATTATTTTTCTGCTGGGCGCAGTCTTCGCGCCGACCAGTAAAGATTATGACCGTTTTTGTTCAATATTTAGCCATTCAAAGATGGGCGACACACTTTCCATAGGAACCCCGCCTCAGACCACCGGCTATTTCTTTGCAGTGAGCCCGCGCGCCGATTTTACTGCTGCCGTGACGCTAAGCGCGGTTAAAACGGACGGGTAACTTCTGTTCCCTACACCGATGCCCAAGTTAAATAATCGATGCTAGCAACTACGGGCAGTACAGCACGCGTTTTTCAAGCGCGTGAGATGAACCATTCCCTTGCACAGTGAGTATTTCAGCCTTAGGAGCTACTGTGGACTTATAATTTGTGGTGACTCTTCTGTACTGTATATATTTAGATACAGATGAGTTGAAGCTTATCTCTTCCTTTTGTGCCTAGAACTCAATGGGCAGGAGGTTCTGTGTAACAATATCCAACTAGAGGTATTTTTGAAGATTCTTGAAACCTAGGACTTGCATGTTCCTTTACTTTTATTATGGTTGACATAAAGTTTGGGCATGCAACACAAGGACTGTATTATTTGAGTAGACAGTAATAATTAATCAATTGAGTATTAGCACAATTCTCTGTGCATGGCTGGCCACACTCATCTTGGGGTACGTTCTGACCTGGTTTCCACATAGAATGCACTGGGTGATTAGGTTCGGGCTTTGTATTTTAGTAATTGCCTTTAAACATTTGTTTTTTGTTGTGATTTAATATTTAGGTGAAAGTGGTCCCAGAGTAGTCCTGATGAGGCCCAAAATAGAAGGGGCCGAAACGCGTAGACACCTTGTGATTTGCAGCAGGTCTGGTAGAAAGTGTAAATGATTCTCCAAAAAATTGGACAATGCAAGAAACCCTAGGAAGTTTCTGATTTGGGTTCAGCATCTAAGTGGATTTCGCCTTTAAGTACTTCATGTACCACTGCCTCCAATGGGGGCGATTGAGTTGGGACGCTTTTCAGATGTTCTATTGCCAGTTCATTTTGCAATATATTTATGTATTTGTAAATTTTGCAAATATGACGACTTTGTGATGTAAATATTAGGTTTGATGTAATCAGTCAACTTGTTTTGCATATGATTTTCCTCGTTCTACAATAATATAGATGAATACATTTTTGACAAAGAAATTATGTTCCCAAGAGGGTACATTGCACTCTTCCTGTCGGAAAATTGAGAAATTTATCCCAGCCTTCTGACCAACTGTTTTTGTACACAACGGGCCCATTTCCCAGCACTGTTGGAATGTGCACTGTCTGCTTTGTAGACAGTGCACATTCCGAGGGTACTGAACTGCTAGGATATTGGCATCAGCTCCCTTAAAGGGTGGGGGCGTCACCGCCATGGTGGTGGCATCATCCCCGCTGCTTTGGCGGTCCCGTGGTGGGACCGCCAAAGCCATAATCATGCGCTTTGTTGATGTAACATATTTTTATTTAATTTAAGTATGTGTATTTAATGTTTTGGTTTTACTAAAATTAATTATTTTTGTTAAGTTTTTTTTTGTATACCTATTAATGAATATTTGAATATTTTGATGATAATATCAATATTTTGTATTCAATATTTTTGTTTTCGCTATAGTTAAAAATCGATATTTTTAACAATGATATGTGTACTCAATGTTTGGGGTTTTACAAGTTAAGTATAGGAGTCAATATTTTTGTTAGCAATATTTAATTTCTGATATTTTTATACTTTGATATTGCATGCGTCAATATTATGTCAGTGATCCATAGTCGATGTGGCCCTTGTGTCACCCATATAATGCTTTCCTTCTTAATCCATGCTGCTGGAGTAGGATCATTGTGGCATTGGTATCCAAATCTTGTTTGCTTTCTTAATCCATGTAGTTAATGTGGATCTTGTGTCACATTGTGTAGGAAGGTAGCCTCTTTCTGGCCTTGTTACCCCCACTTTGGGCCTGTTTGTGAGCATATGTCAGGGTGTTCTTACTGTCTCACTGGGATCCTGCTAGCCAGGGCCCAGTGCTCACAGTGAAAACTCTATGTTGTCAGTGTGTTTGATATTTGTCACTGGGATCCTGCTAGCCAGGACCCCAGTGCTCATAGGTTTGTGGCCTGTGTGTGTTCCCTGTGTGGTGCCTAACTGTATCACTGAGGCTCTGCTAACCAGAACCTCAGTGTTTATGCTCTCTCTTCTTTTAAAATTGTCACTGCAGGCTAGTGACTCATATTACCAATTCTAATTGGCACACTGGAACACCCTTATAATTCTCTTGTATATGGTACCTAGGGTATTGGGGTTCCAGCAGATCCCTATGGGCTGCAGCATTTCTTTTGCCACCCATAGGGAGCTCAGACAATTGTTACACAGGACTGCCACTGCAGCCTGAGTGAAATAACGTCCACGTTATTTCACAGCCATTTTCACTGCACATAAGTAACGTATAAGTCACCTATATGTCTAAACCTCACTTGGTGAAGGTTAGGTGCCAAGTTACTTAGTGTGTGGGCACCCTGGCCCTAGCCAAGGTGCCCCCACATTGTTCAGGGCAAATTCCCCCGACTTTGTGATTGCGGGGACACCGTTACACACGTGCACTACATATAGGTCACTATCTATATGTAGCATCACAATGGTAACTCCAAACATGGCCATGTAACATATCTAGGATCATGGACTTGTCACCCCAATACCATTCTGGTATTGGGGGGGACAATTCCATGATCCCCAGGTTCTCTAGCACAGAACCCGGGTACTGCCAAACTGCCTTTCTGCTGCCAACCCCTCAGACAGGTTTCTGCCCTCCTGGGGTCTGGGCAGCCCAGTACCAGGAAGGCAAAACAAAGGATTTTCTTGAGAGAGGATGTTACACCCTCTCCCTTTGGAAATAGGTGTGAAGGGCTGGGGAGGAGTAGCCTCCCCCAGCCTCTGGAAATGCTTTGATAGGCACAGATGGTGCCCATCTCTGCATAAGCCAGTCTACACCGGTTCATGGATCCTTCAGCCCTGCTCTGGCGCGAAACTGGACAAAGTAAAGGGGAGTGACCACTCCCCTGAACTGCACCTCCCAGGGGAGGTGCCCAGAGCTCCTCCAGAGTGTCCCAGACCTCTGCCATCTTGGATTTAGAGGTGTTGGGGCACAATGGACGGCTGAGTGGCCAGTGCCAGCAGGTGACGTCAGAGACCCCTCCTGATAGGTGCTTACCTCTTTCAGTTGCCAAACCTCCTTTTCTGGATATTTACGGTCTCTCCTCTGGGTTATTCCTCAGATAACGAATGCAAGAGCTCACCAGAGTTCCTCTGCACTTCCGTCTTCGACTTCTGCCAAGTATCGACCGCTGACTGCTCCAGGACGCCTGCAAAACCGCAACAAAGTAGCAAGAAGACTACCAGCAACATTGTAGCGCCTCATCCTGCCAGCCTTCTCGACTGTTTCCTGGTGGTGCGTGCTCTGAGGGCTGTCTGCCTTTACCCTACTCTGGAAGCCAAGAAGAAATCTCCTGTGGGTCGACGGAATCTTCCCCCCTGCTAATGCAGGCACCAAACTTCTGCATCACTGGTCCTCTGGGTCCCCTCTCATCCTGACGAGTGTGGTCCCTGGAACACAGACGCTGGGTCCAAGTGTCTCCCACAGTCCAGTGGCCCTTCTGTCCAAATTTGGTGAAGGTAAGTCCTTGCCTCCCCACGCCAGACAGCAAACCTGTGTACTGTATGATTTGCAGCTGCTCCCGCTTCTGTGCACTTTTCCAGGACTTACTTTGTGCACAGCCTAACCTGGGTCTCCAGCACTCCGTCCTGCATTGCCCAACTCGCTGAGTTGAAATCCAACATCATGGGACCCTCCTTTGTGACTCTGAGTCGACTGCTGTCCTCGGATCTTCTAAGTGCCTGCTCTGGTACTTCTGCGGGTGCTGCCTGCTTCTGCGGGTTCTCTCTGAGTTGCTGAGCGCCCCCTCTGTTTCCTCCTACAAGGGGCGACATCCTGGTCCTTCCTGGTCCCCAGCAGCATCCAAAATCCTCAACCGTGACTCTTGCAGCTAGCAAGGCTTGTTTGCAGTATTTCTGCCTGGAAACACTTCTGCAACATCCAGCACGCTGTGGGACATCTTCCATCCAAAGGAGAAGTTCCTAGCCCTTTTTGTTGTTGCAGAATCTTCAGCTTCTTCCACCCAGAGGCAGCCCTTTTGCACCTTCATCCGGGGTTTTGTGGGCTCCTGCCCCCCCTGGACACTTTCGTGACTCTTGGACTTGGTCCCATTTGTTTACAGGTCCTCAGGTCCAGGAATCAGTCTTCAGTGTTTTGCTGGTGCTTGTGGTTCTTGCAGAATCCCCTTTCACAACTATTCTGTCTTTCTGGGGTAGTACGGTAACTTTACTCCTACTTGTCAGGGTCTTGGGGTGGGGTATCTTGGACACCCTTACTGTTTTCTTACAGTCCCAGCGACCCTCTACAACCTCCCATAGGTCTGGGGTCCATTCGTGATTCGCATTTCACTTTTGGAGTATATGGTTTGTGTTGCCCCTAGACCTATGTCTACCTATTGCATCCTATTGTGATTCTATATTGTTTGCACTACTTTTTTTTTTTACTGTTACTTACCTGTTTTTGTATTGTGTACATATAGTTTGTGTATATTACTTACCTCCTAAGTGAGGGTATCCTCTGAGATACTTTTGGCATATTGTCACTAAAATAAAGTACCTTTATTTTTATTAACTGAGTATTGTGTTTTCTTATGATATTGTGCTATATGATATACGTGGTATAGTAGGAGCTTTGCATGTCTCCTAGTTCAGCCTATGCTGCTTTGCCATAGCTACCTTCTATCAGCCTAAGCTGCAAGAAACACCTCTATTCTACTAATAAGGGATAACTGGACCTGACACAAGGTGTAAGTACCACAAGGTACCCACTATAAGCCAGGCCAGCCTCCTACACCTATATTATGCTTTTTTTGTTACTCCATGCTGTTGGTGTGTCCTTATCGGCCCATATCTTGTTTTCTTTACTAATCCATGCTGTTATTGTGGGGCCCTTGTGTCACCCATATCTTGCTTTCTTTGTTATTTCATGCTGCAAATATGGCCCTTGTATTAGCACTGTCTTACATTGGTACACTGGAGGGGCTTGGACGGCAGAGGCACCATTTCTGTCTTAGTGTCTTCAAATGGTTTAAGTTGAATGCCAGCTTGACATTTTCTCAGTTTTATATAGAACATGTAACTTCCAAAGTTAGAATGAATTATTAAGCATTACATTTTTAACTCATTCAGTGCTCATTTTATATGCATTTTTTTATTCCAGCAGGTGAATTAATTGCAGAAAGAATGGAAAAAAGAATTTTATTCATGTTTTTTCTGAAAAGTGTCAAGTTTGACTAGCAGTGAAAGCATTGACGTGTATCCCATTGTGACAGACCTGGTTACAGCGAAGATTTCACAGAGACCAGAGAATCAGATCCTATATTGCAGGAAGTGATGCAGCAAATTAAATGAAACCCATCTTTGAGAAGTTAATTTCCACCGAAGATGGTCTACAAATGGTTATTAATATGAGAAAAGGTCAAATGCAGATAATCGCAGTTTTTACCACTCGCCAAAGAAGTGCTATGTGTCATGATAAAATGACAAAACATTACTACTACATGGAACTCTGAGCCACTTGATGAAGTAAACGGAAAATGGTCTAGTCCTATGCAATAAAAGTATCAGTGCTTCCTGTAAAGGCAAATTCAAGGAAATTACATCAAATCTACATAGAGGGTGCTGTGCTGGGAGAGGCTGTATCTTGCACCGAATTGGAAAATGAATTAATTATAGGGAGAAGGAGACTTGAACTTTAAATTCACACAGTGAATGTAATGGAACATTTATTATAAAGAAAAAATTGAGGACATACCTGAGAACCCAGAAAGGTGAGACACCATATATGTGTTTGGAGCGTGAGATGGCTATTGAGAAAATGGGATGTTTATCATTAAATCAGGAAAATAACATTGATGAGAAACTGTATCCGTGTGCAGAGTGTGACAAGGTTTTCCACACAAAGGGTGAGGTGATAACACATCTGCAAAATCATACTGGTGAGAAACCATATAGATGTTCTGAATGTAACAAGGCTTATACTACAAGATCATCATTGACACTACATCAGAGAAATCACACTGGTGGGAAACCCAATAAGTGTACTGAATGTGACAAAACGTACACTACAAGCAGACAGTTAATAGTACATCAGCGAAATCATACTGGGGAGAAACCATATAAATGTTCTGAGTGTAACAAGGCTTTCGCTACGAAACGATCTTTGACACTACATCAGAAGAATCATACTGGTGAGAAACCCTACAAGTGTTCTGAATGTAACAAGGCCTTCACTAAAAAAATATTAATTGTACATCAGAGAAATCATACTGGTGAGAAACCATATACATGTTCTGACTGTAACAAGGGTTACACTACAAAAAGATCATTGGCAATACATGAGCAAAACCACACTGGTGGGAGACCCTATAAATGCACTGAGTCTGACAAGGCTTTTACTGTAAAGGAACGGCTGGCTGTACACCCGCAAAGCCATTCTGGTGAGAAACCATATGATTGTTTTGAGTGTAGGAAAACATTCATTACAAAAAGATTGCTTGTCCTACGTCAGAAGTACAAAACTAGTGGGAAACCACATAAATGTAGTGAATGCGACAAAGTTTGTAAGCGAAAAAGCTATTTATCACGACATCAGAGAAGTCACACTGGTGAAAAACCTTATAAATGTACTGAATGTGACAAGGCTTTCACTACAAATGGGGGGTTGATAATTCATTTGCGACACCATACAGGTGAGAAGCCGTATAAATGTTCTGAATGTGACAAGGCTTTCACTATGAAGAGATTACTGAGACTACATGAGCAGAAACATACTGGGTTGAAACCATATAAATGTACTCGGTGTGAAAAGGATTTCAGTACAAAGTGGCTGTTGATACTACATCAGCCAAACCATAGTGGTGAGAAACCATACAAATGCTCCCAGTTTGATAACGCGTGCAAGGAAAAGGGCTTGTTATCATTACATAAGAGAATTCACTCAAAGGAGAAACCGTATAAATGTACTGAATGTGACAAGGCTTTCACTACAACGCAGGATCTGACAATCCATGAGCGGAACACTACTGGGGAAAAGCCATATGAGTGCTCTGAATGTGACAAGACTTTTAAACAAAAAGGTAATTTATCGGTACATCAGAGAAGTCACACTGGAGTGAAGCCGTATAAATGTTCCGAATGTGACAAGGCTTTCTCTAGAAAGGGGCAGCTGATTCTACACCAGGGATCTCACACTGGTGAGAAACCTTACAAATGTTCAGAATGTTGCAAGGCTTTTATGGAAAAGGGAAGTTTGTTGTCACATCAGAGGAATCACACTGGTGAGACTCCATATAAATGTTCTGAGTGTAACAAAGCTTTCACTACAAATACATCGCTGAAACTACACGAGAAAACCCATACTGGAGAGAAGCCATATGAATGCACTCAATGTGAAAAGGCTTTCATTACAAAAGATGCGCTAACATTACATCAGCGAACCCATACTGGTGAGAAACCATACAAATGTTCAGAGTGTGACAAGGCTTACACTACAAAAAGATTGTTGACAATACATCAGAGAAACCACACTGGTGAGAAACCCTATAAATGTAGTGAATGTGACAAGGCTTACACTACAAAGGGACAACTAACAGTGCATGAGCAAAACCACACTGGTGAGAAACCATATAAATTCACCAAGTGTGACAAGGCTTTTACTCTAACGGGACGGCTGGCTGTACATCAGCAAAGCCATTCTGGTGAGAAACCATATGATTGTTTTGAGAGTGGGAAAACATTCACTACAAAAAGATTGCTTGTCCTACATCAGAAGTCCAAAACTAGTGAGAAACCACATAAATGTAGTGAATGCGACAAGATTTTTAAGCAAAAAAGCTATTTATCACGACATCAGAGAAGTCACACTGGTGAAAAACCTTATAAATGTACTGAATGTGACAAGACTTTCACTACAAATGGGGAGTTGATAATTCATTTACGACACCATACAGGTGAGAAGCCGTATAAATGTTCTGAATGTGACAAGGCTGTCACTACAAAGAGGAAGCTGAAATTGCACCAGGGAACTCACACTGATGAGAAACCATATATATGTTCTGAATGTGGCAGGACTTTCAAACAAGTTGAAAGTTTATCATTACATCAGAGAATTCACACCTGTGAGAAACTATATAAATGTTCTGAATGTGGCAAGGCTTTCACTATGAAGAGATTACTGAGACTACATGAGCAGAAACATACTGGGTTGAAACCATATAAATGTAATCGGTGTGAAAAGGATTTCAGTACAAAGTTGCTGCTGATACGCCATCAGCCAAACCATAGTGGTGAGAAACCATACAAATGCTCTCAGTGTGATAAGGCGTTCAAAGAAAAGGGCTTGTTATCATTACATAAGAGAGTTCACTCAAAGGAGAAACCGTATAAATGTACTGAATGTTGTACGGCTCTCCCTACAAAGCGTAATCTGACAATCCATGAGCGGAACACTACTGGGGAAAAGCCATATGAGTGCTCCGAATGTGACAAGACTTTTAAACAAAAAGGTAATTTATCGGTACATCAGAGAAGTCACACTGGAGTGAAGCCGTATAAATGTTCAGAATGTGACAAGGCTTTCTCTAGAAAGGGGCAGCTGATTCTACATCAGGGATCTCACACTGGTGAGAAACCTTACAAATGTTCAGAATGTTGCAAGGCTTTTATGGAAAAGGGACGTTTGTTGTCACATCAGAGGAATCACACTGGTGAGACTCCATATAAATGTTCTGAATGTAACAAAGCTTTCACTACAAATACATCGCTGAAACTACACGAGAAAACCCATACTGGAGAGAAGCCACATGAATGCACTCAATGTGAAAAGGCTTTCATTACAAAAGATGCGCTAACATTACATCAGCGAACCCATACTGGTGAGAAACCATACAAATGTTCAGAGTGTGACAAGGCTTTCAGGCAAAAGGGCCACTTATCCCTACATCAGAGAAATCACACAGGAGTGAAACCATACAGCTGCTCTGAATGTGAAAAGGCTTTCAAGCGAAAGGACCAATTATTGCAACATCAGAGAATTCACACTGGAAGTAAACTTTATGAAAATAGTCAATATGACAATGCTTTCAGTACAATAAGCTAAATGTACATCAGCTACACTATACTGGGGAAGCCAGTCACTCACAACAATTGGGCAGCTGATTCTACAAGATCCTACCCAGACTGCTGAAAAACTGTATAAATGTTCTCAATGTGACAAGACTTTCAAGCAAAAGGACCAATTACAACCCCAGAGGAGTCACGCTGGTAAGAAGCCATGCAGATGTTCATAGAGTGAAAAGGCATTCATTGGAAAGGGCCAGCTGATAGTACATCAAAGAATTTACACTGTTCAGGAACCATATAGATGTTCCGAGTGTGCAAGGCTTTCCCTGCAAAAAGATCAGCGATTATTCACAATGCATTAACCATCCACAAGCTTTCCTATCACTCATGGACTTTATGCTTGTCTTTGAAAAGGTACTGCACTCCACTGCCTCTTGGCTACGTTTGCGCTGTAGAAACACCATATACATGCATACATGTGCACATAATCATATTACCTCAGCTAAGCCATACTGTTGATAAAAAGTATAATCACACTGCTTTGTGATGAGGACTTTTCACATAAGTCTGATTTTTGTGATCTTGCAAGATATATTCCATCCCATGAGCACAAAGACCATCAAGAATTAGGATTTGCAAACTCATGCTAGGGACTACCACTGAATAAGGGTTGTTAAGTGTTGTGTTTACCTCATCGCACAGTTTTATCCATCTGGCACAGTCTTGTGCTGTGTCCCCCCCAGCTGGGTTATATGTTGATACCAAAAGTATTATCAGTAACATATAGGTTGACCTAAATATCACAAACTAAAAATCACCCCACTGGGTATAGATTTTACATTTTTAACGCCAATGGGGCTATAGTTTTGTAAATGGTGTTTAGAGTTATTCTAGTACTGTACAATCCAGCTGACGTGTGTTTAAATGAGGGCTGGTTGAGTTGAGCATCATGGGTGTGTAACAACCCCTAGAACGTGGATCCTGTCCACTCCAGGAGAAATACATCAGGAAAAGCCAGCAGTTTAATTACAAAAACAGTGTGTATAGAAATGTATGTTAAGTGACAAAGATAGGGTCTTGGTGTACATTTGCTACATGTGCAGCATTAGGTCTGGATGTTTCTCCTGTATGATGAAAAAAGGACAAGTGCTACTTCCATCATTAAACCTGCACAAGGCTTTTCAAGTTTAAAAGGACGAACAACAAACTCAAGAATATATAAATTAATATGAAGCAAAGAAATCACAAACCAGCAATGATAGCAACTGAAGAACTAGACATGCCAGTATAAAATCTATTGAGTCAAACAACAAGTGCTTGAAGCTGCCATCAGGATGCTCAGATGTTGACTGATACATGGATTTGAAAAGTAGAACGTAAGCCTAAGAGTGGGTTAATTACAAGTGCCCAGGATATTGGACAGTGTAACAGTAGGATCACAAAATAGTTAAAAAACAAAAACAAATCCATGTCTACATCTCACAATTTGTTATTTCCATAGTGTGAGATTTTGATGATGGAGAAATAAAACCTAAAACAAGGACATTACTAGACTGATTCCTTCTCTTCATAGCTTCGTAAAGTACATTATTCCAGTACCTTTTATACACTGGGGCCACGAGAAAACCAAATTACAGAAGATGATGGTTCTGTAATTTCATGGGTTTGTCCGGTACAAATGCTTAGCACAAAGATTTTATTACAAGACAGGAGGCTCATATTATGCTATCTTTTCAAGCTTTATTTCAAACAGCAGCCAAGAACTACAAATCCCAGAATCCCTGGGGAAAAAAAAGAAACTACAAAACTGTGTCATAATGGGCTAACCAATCACACAACGAGCCCTATAATAACTATCTTCACTGAGAGCATCAAGCCCTCTTTTCTTGCTGCTCGCAGTCAAGATAAGTACTCTGCTCGCATATAAATGTTTTTATTGCATTCTAGTGTGTTTTTACATGTTTTTTACAACTTCTATTGCCGTATCAGTACATATTTATATTTATTCCTTGTTCGTGTTGTTTCAGGTGTTATATCGCTTTTAAACGCGCTCGCGCGCTTCATTTGCGCTGTTTTGCGCTTGCAGGCCGGCTGTCAGAACGTTCTGTTAACGTTCTAACAGCCGCGCCTCACTCAGCGGCATTCCTGGCATTCTCCACACGCTTCACAGCGTGTGCTTCGCTCTCCCTTCACGCTCGACTGATTTTTATGAGCGTTTACATTTAATCCCTTTCTGCTTCATTAAAACGGCTCGGCAGCGTGTTCAGCTTCACACGCTTGACTGATTTCTTTAAGAAGAACGCGTTTAAGCAGGGATTCCACAGCCTTTTTTACACGCTTAGCTATTTCAAACGTGTTTCATTCAGGTACTCTCTCCCTTTATATTAATAGCATTTAACCCCTTAGGAATTAATTTTCTTCGTTTAACAGGATTTTTTATCTGTTTTTTTTTCATCTCTTTATTGATTTTTAACCATTTTTCTCTGCTAGTATTCCCCTTTTTTCCCCCATTATGTCGGAGGACGACCAATCCCAATCTATAAAAGATAATCTGAAATCCTTTATCAAGGATTCAGTCCAACACACTGTTACAAAAAATTTGGAAGCCTCTATCTCAAAAATAATTCACGCACCCAAGGTGAACCCTCTTTTGGGAGGTAAGAAACGTGTCTCTCATTCCCATGAGAGTTCAAAAGGCGTTTCTAAAAAATTTGGGCCTCCAACCCGGGAGGCAAAATCTCGGGTCTTCCCTCCTCACCCCTTAATATTCTTCACTTACGGGACACGGATAGTGATGGGGATGATGTCTCTCAAGACACACTAAACGATGATTATTTTGATGGGCCTCCGAAGAAAAGGTGAAAAATTTCTCCTTATGAATACTCCCCCCACTTAGTGCCTGAAGACCTGGTGGACCCTATTGGTGACCCCATGTTTGACCCTACCTCTATTCATCACCCCAATTCCTCAGAATGGTTCCCCTCCGACCACGTGTCAGACTATGTTTCTTTCTACCTCTGCCATCCCCTGGATAAAACCTCCAGAAATAAATTAAAATCGGAATGTCCCCGCCCCTCCCTACCCTGCAAGGTCACTGATCCCCTCGCCATTGATCCCAATATGCTTCTCTTCTTCACTAAATTCGGGAAAGACCCCAAGAAAGGAGTGGACCGGGCCTGGTCTAATTGTCAGGACAGGCTCCTGGTCTTGGTGGGTCCCCTCGCCAGGATTTTTGACCTTGCTGAAGAAGCCAAGATTGAGGGCTCTCAAGTGGATCCGGAGACCCTTTCCAACTGGGCTCAAAGAGCGATTTGTATGTTGGGGAATGCCAATTCTTACATTTCTCAGGAACACCGCAAAAGCCTCCACCTCAGGATTGATCCAAAACTCAGCTCTCTGGCTTCCAAGGAGGAAGGCCTTAACGCTGATGGTCTTCTCTTTGGGGACTCTTTCATAAAAGAGATGAGCAAGTAGTCTCTACTTTTAATTCCCTGGATAAAGCCCATTCTTCAATGAAAATAATATTTTCCAATCGGGTTTTTGGAAGGGTCGGCAAAGGAAGGAGCCGTTTTGCCGGCTGCTTCTCAACAAGAGGTCAATCCCTCAACAGAGGCTCCTACTCTTAGAACAACCAGCTTGAAGTATACCAGGGATACAAACCCCAATTCTATCCCCGCAGATTCTGCGGCGGCCATAACAGGGGTTACAGAGCCAAAGGAGAACACCTTGCAGGTAAGAACTTTCAGTTCTGGCCTTCTTCCAGTAGGAGGCAGAATAGCTTTGTGTTTCAACATTTGGTTGTCAATAACCTCCGACTATTGGGTTATTCAAACCGTCCAGGGCTATTGCATAGACCTTTATCAGACCCCTTGTCAGCCCTTCCTTCCTCATCCTCTTCTTTTTTCCCGCGAGCAAGCTCAACTCATTCAAGACTAAATACAGGGTCTACTATTAAAACAGGCCATCGAAGAAGTGGCCTTCGACACTTCTGGGTTTCTCAGCAATATCTTTCTTGTTCAAAAGAAGAACAAAAAACATTGACCGGTTATAAACTTAAAGGAGTTCAACAACTTCGTAGTGTATCAACACTTCAAGATGGAAACTATTTTCCATCTCAGGGACATTCTTCTTCACAACGACTGGTTGGTTCGCATAGATCTTCAGGACGTCTATCTCTCAGTACCCAGTGCACCCTTCTTTCAGGAAATTCCTTCAGTTCCAGTGGGAAAATACCTTCTTTCGTTTCAAAACTCTTCCCTTTGGCCTTTCTTCTGCTCCTTGGTGCTTCACCAAGATACTCAAACCTGTGGTGTCCTTTCTCAGAGCTCAAGGGATACGACTAATCGTCTATCTCGACGATTTCCTAATTATGGCTCAAGACAGGTCTTTCCTGTTAACTCATCTAAAAAATTGTCAAGACCTCCTCTCTCGACTAGGTTTCCTTATACATTTTCAAAAATCATCTCTAGTTCCCTCACAAACTCTCGAGTTCCTGGGGTTCCTCGTCAACACTACCGAGTCGATTCTCCAACTTCCTCAAGACAAAGTCTCTCTGATAAAGAAAGAAATTCGTCATGCCTTGTCTCTCCCTTGTACTTCCCTCAGAGCACTGGCTCGTCTCGTAGGCCTCCTTTCTTCTTCCATCCAGGCCATTTTTCCGGGCCCTCTCCATTACAGAGCCCTTCAGAGGCTCAAGATCCGGCATCTTCAACAAGGCCTGTCATACTCGGATCAGGTTGTTCTCGACGCAGAGTCCCGGGAAGAACTCACATGGTGGATGAGTCATTTAGACGCCTGGAACAGGAGAATGATTTTCTCTGCCGCCCCAGATCTTGTCTTAGAGTCAGATGCAAGTCTGACAGGATGGGGCGCAAGATGTGGTCCACACTCGACTGGCGGGCCATGGTCCGTTCAGGAGTCGTCAATGCACATAAATTGTTTAGAGATGCTTGCAGATTCCTTTGCCATCCAGTCCTTTACCAAAGACAGAGCAAAATGTTCCATTCTTCTCAGAATGGACAATCTATCTGCAGTAACTTACATCAACCGCCTGGGCGGGACACGATCCAAACCTTTGGCTCTCTTGGCGAAGAGTCTTTGGGAGTTTTGTCTTCACAAAAATATTTCGGTCAGAGCGGAATATTTCCCAGGCAATCTAAATGTAGTGGCCGATTGGTTCTCAAGACACTCCCAGGACTCAAGCGATTGGCGGTTTCACCCTTCTATATTCAAGTGTCTTTCTTCTATCTTCGGTACAATGTCCATAGACCTCTTTGGCTCAAGACTCAATTCCCAACTCCCCAACTTCTTCAGCTGGAGACCAAATCCTTTGGCTTTGGCTTCCAACGCTTTTCTCCAAACGTGGCCACCTTCCCTTCTGTACGCTTTTCCCCCCTTTCTCTTTATCGCCCGAGTCCTAGCACACGTCCGTCGACAGCGCTCCTCCCTAGTTCTAATCACCCCATTCTGGCAGTCTTAACCCTGGTTTCCGACCCTTTTAGAACTCTTGTCAGATCTTCCGGTCCTGATCCCTCCCTTTCCAGACCTTCTTTTGAACCCCCAGGGACTTCCTCACAACCTCATTCTGCAAGGTTCCCTATTTCTAATAGCCTGGAGAGTTCCGGGGCTTCCTGGAGAACCCCAGGAATTTGGCAACAGGCTGTCCAGTTCATCCAACAATCCTGGGCTCCGGGTGCGTCAAAGGTCTACCGCTCAGCTTGGTCAGTATGGTGTAGCTGGTGTATGGACAGGGATTCCAATCCCGTTTCAGCTGACGTTAGCTTAATTATACATTTTCTAGCTTCCTTGGCCTCTCAAGGCAAGGCGTACCGTACCGTCAATACCTATAGATCAACGATCTCTTCAGAACACGTCAGGGTGGATGGTAGACCAGTGGGAGAACACCCCTTAGTTTGTCACCTGCTCAAAGGGATAAGTTTTTCCAAACCTCCAGCCCCTAAATATAATTCTATGTGGGATCTGAACTCCGTCCTTCGTCTTCTGCTTTCTTGGCCCGATAATCCTGACCTATCGTTGAAATATTTGTCTGCTAAAATCACTATGCTCCTCTGTCTCATCTCCATCAAACGAGTTTCAGATGTGAAAGCTCTGGATGTTTCCTCCTTTCCTTTTTCAGCCTTCGGTGTGTCTTTCAATGTAGCTAGACGTACTAAGACTAACTTGTCTTCTGTCCTTCATCCCTTTTTTCCCTCCCAACCCAAACTGTGTGTTGCTAATTGCTTGAAAACTTACGTTTCACGAACTGCAGATCTCAGGGTTCCTTTCTTATCTCAGTTGCTGATTTCCTATCAAAAATCCCACAAACCTGTTTCATTTCCCACTTTAGCTCGTTGGGTTAAGTGGCTGATGAATTTGGCTGGTGTCCCTATCGATATTTATGGTGCACATTCTGTTAGAGGAGCTACGGCTTCTAAGGCCTTCTTCGCGGGGGCTAGCTTACATGATATCCTTAGATCTGCAGATTGGTCTAACATTAGTACGTTTAGAACTTTCTATTGTAAACCTGTTGATCACCCTTTGCAAACTGTTGTTTCATTGCTTTGAACAAGCATAATATGAGCCTCCTGTCTTGTAATAAAATTGAGATTTTCCTAGCCTTGGTGTCAGAAAGGCTAGATTTTATTAAAGACAAGGAGGCGAGTATTATCCCTCCTCTTCTAACCCTCCCTGTTCTTTATTCTAGTCGCCTCAACCGCAACCAACAACAGCGCTTCCGGCTGACCAGATTCCATCATCTCCTCCTTCCGGACCTTCTCACCAACCATCAGGATCTACAAGGAGTTACCCTTTCCTCAGGGCTTTCTGCAAAGACTTCCTTGCAGCATTTTTGACTCTTTACGGTTTATTATGGTTTTTCTGGGATTATCCTATTTGACTGACTTTCGCAAGAAAAGAGGGCTTGATGCTCTCAGACAAGATAGTTATTATAGGGCTCGTTGTGTGATTGGTGAGCCCATTGTGACACAGTTTTGTGTTTTTTTTTTTCCCCCAGGGATTCTGGGATTTGTAGTTCTTGGCTGCTGTTTGAAATCAAGCTTGAAAAGATAGCATAATACTCGCCTCCTTGTCTTTAATAAAATCTAGCCTTTCTGACACCAAGGCTAGGAAAATCTCAATTCAGAATGAGGTTTATCACAGTCATGATGTGACTGCAGAGGTGGCCCACCGGTAAAACAATAAACCTGCGCAAATGGGACCAGAAATGAATCTGCCTCAAGTCTGAGCTGAGAATCATCAAAGCACTAAAGCCGATTCGCCCATAAAGTGCACTGTACAAGATCGTTCCCTCATTGACCTGCAGGGTCTGGAACTGGTAAAAGATCCATACGGAGTCTAAATGCACAGACACGGGGTCCTGATCCAGGAGAAAGAACAGCCCAACACTGGCACTAGCGTCAACTGGTTTAACAAGGGCAGTGACATCAGGGATCAGTAATATCCCTGCTGAAGGATTAGTGTGTTGTTCTCTGCTGGTACAAGTAGTCTTTAAGAAAGAACAGTCGGTAGGGCTAGAAACTACACTGGATTAAAAAGGTTACTTCTTTCAGAAACCAATTACATTTTGTCGCATAATGTGAAACGGGGCACCTGCAATAATAAACTGGAGGCAGATGTGTGCGGTTCTGGTACTCCTGGCGGAAAACTACGGTGCAGATTTAAAACAAATAAGACCTGGTTTAAAGTCCGGTGGAGAGGGTCACAGCTGCGACAGAGTTCACTCTGCCAAACCCTCTGTCCACTCACCTGATATATAGGTGGGCAGACCTTCAATATCTCAACTTCGGAACCCACTCCGGCTCCGTCTGTGCGATGGAGCCAGGTCCAATGGAACACTGGCTGTCAGAGGTTTGGCGATTTGACCACCTGCCTGTTTTAGAATGGGTGGTCTGAATGGTCAGTTTTCAGTGTTCGTCGACGCCTGCTAAAACCTGCATTAAGAGACCACGAGAATGTTTAATTGAACCGCACACCATGAGAGACAACCCTTATGGCGTTAGGGTTATTCGTTTTCAAGCTTTTTGGAGTTTTGTTTTTCAAGAACCAAAAACCTGGTGAAAGTTTGACTAACCTACGCAAATGTGCTAGTACAATCTGTAAAACGTTTACCATGTTGATAGAACCCTCCTTGACAACTGTTCCTGTCTATGATTAGAGATGTCCACAAGGCCTGTGGACATCTCTAAATGCATTAATACTCAATTGTATTTTACTCAGTTATGCTGACGGAGTACAAAACTTACTCCACACTATAAATTAGGCCTACAGTGCTATCTAGAGCTCAACATCATCTAAATGCCATTGTCAATCAACTTTGGAAAACCAAGAAGGCTTCTGAACCACAGTTTTGCACTTTGCAAATGGATGTTATGATTGGGATCTTGCCTCTGTTGTTTCCAGTGACATGTTTGCTATTCTTGTAGCTGAGATTCCAGAGTCCCACTAGTGTTTTGTGGGCATTGTCGTGGCAGAGAGCAGATGGCCAATCCCAGTGAGCTGCATGTTAAAGCCTTATCAGTGCAATTCTGAGATGCACCCTTGTAAATGTCATTTCTTCTTGTGCACAACGGGGAACCTCTGTTTGATGTACTCAGTGGCCCCTATGCACGTCCTTATTAGGCATGTGTGAAGTTTTTATTCTGAACACTTCCCTGTTACTGACCTATCCATACTTCATGAAGTTTCCTGCTTTTACTGCACACTCATAGTTTCTCTTGTGACTGATAGTTGGTGTCCGTAACTCATGATAATTTTGAGTGCATGAGTACTGTCAAACACGTGCGAACCATTGGCTTGTGAGTGCAGACATCTTCAGCTTACTCTAGCGAGTTTGCTGAAACTATCACTCATGGGCATTTTATACTCAAGCGAGTAGCTTCTCCTCATTAATGATTCAACCAAATATACACCCACATACCAAATGCTCATGAAAGTCCTAGTGTTTCTGTAGAAGTCCAACTTGAGTAGACCGTTGCAACCTTCTCAAATTTTTCAGTTTTTGCAAGACATTTTCAAAATTTGTGAGCAAAAAGCTTCACAACTTTGCACACTCCTAGTTACTATCCGTGCTCTATTAATTTAACACGTGTTGTAAATTTCCAAAGCCAGACTTTGTTTTGAACACATTGTTAGCCTGTCTACAGTCCATATTCATCATGTCATAATCTTTCACAGAATTTGTGAAAGTGTCAATTCATCTAAACTATGACATTGCTAACGCATAAGGTAACACTTGTGCTACAAGCTACACGTTATCTACATTTCAGGGTCCGACAGTGGATGTGTAAAATAAATGTGTAGTCCAAGTTGATGTATTTTGATTATTGTGATGTATACTGGTTATGTCTTAGGTCAATGGAAAGTTCCCCAGTGTTGGGTAAAACTCAGTGGTCAGCCCTAAATAAACACCATGAATTGACCCCTGAATTATAGAGGCCTGTGCACTGGGTTATCACGAGATCCGGCCAGACTGATGCAGCATCCACTCTTAAGCTGAGAGTCGATACCGAGAGGAGGGGAGCTCAACCTGTCTGATAGCCACAACTGATCTGCTGTGAACAGGTATGCAGTGCGCGGGACCCCAAGAAAGTCTAAAGTAAGCTGCATGAAACAGGAAGAAATTGGGGAATGGGGTCAGAACCTGGCCTTGCTGGGATGGTACTTGGTCACACGGACCGTGGACCACTACTGGGTGAACGGGGCACCCACCTCTGCAATTGGGGTTGGGGGTGCAGATTGATGGATGGGGACCTCAAAGGGTGGGCGTGGGGTGAGTGTTTGTTGTAAAATAATGTTTTGATCTTTTGAAAATCAATAAACTACATCTTTAAAAAACCTCTAGAGGCATGTTAGCTACTCCATGTTATCAACGCACAGGGCATAGAAGTGGTCTTTAGTGTGATAGTCTGCTCGAAAGACTATAATTATGTTTGAACTATTCATTTTATTGTCAATGCTAGAAACATGCATAAGTGTTTTAATTCTATTCTGTGTATTTAATACTCATGTACTAAGCAATTGGATGGGACTGTTGACATAAACACTTTTAAACATATAGTGCATTTTTAGTGCAGTGTGTGTGTGTGTGCGCGCTACTCTAAAGAACGAAAATGTGAATTGCTCCTGCCTCCAGGGCCCCTTTTTACGGAGAACACGCACCACACTAAGAGGTTTGCTAAGTAGGGTTGTGTGGGCTCCACAGCCAGTACCAGCTGGCTGTACACCGCCCCACATTCTGAGAACCTATGAATCACTTGCTTAATAGGAATCTTAAATTATACAGGAAGCTAATACAATATATGCTACAATGCTTGAAGACTAGACCATCTCTAGCAGGACTGGGAGTGCGGGAGCAGGTTGCCGTAGAAGCAGTCAGTCCACAGACAATAAATGCTATCATGGGAAATTGCCCTCTGGATCGTTTGGTAGATCAACCAGTTGGAAGCGGTTTACCCTCCTACAACACAGCAAGCATAGAACACTGATTGTCCCGCCCCAGTAGCTCAGTCCATTCTTGCCAAGAAAGACATGTTGCACTCCTGGGGTATAATAAGAATTCCCTACAAGGAGTCTGCCTATCCTGTGCTGTTATCTGATTCCCAAAGTTTAACGGGTGCTATAGCACCGAAGCCCTTTTCAATTTTGAAAAGTGCTCTGGGCGGCACCTCTACTGTCAATGGCATCTGCAGTTCAGGTTCCGGCTCCCAGCGGGCGATCAGTTGGTATTGGTTGCCACCTGCTCTTTTGTATGGGCGCCCCCAATGACCCCTGCAGATTGGGGGATTAAGCGCAAACGTTTGAATGTTTGTCCCTATGTTCGTGGAATAATAATGGGCTTGTGCATAAGTTTGACTCTGCCGATTTAATACCTTTTTTAAACAGTTATGATGTAATCACCCTTAGTAGGAAAGTACCATCTTGCCGGGTATGTTACCCCCATATTTCACTGTATATGTGTTGTTTTAGTCCTTTTGTCACAGGGACCCTGCCAGGCAGAGCCCCAGTGCTCATACTATGTGCCCTGTGTGGTACCTAACTGTCTCACTGAGGCTCTGCTAACCAGAACCTCAGTGGTTATGCTCTCTCTGCTTTCCAAATTTGTCACTAACAGGCTAGTGACTAAATTTACCAATTCACATTGGCATACTGGCATACCCATATAATTCCCTTGTATATGGTACTGAGGTACTGTGAGAAAGTAGCCTCTTTCTAGCCTTGTTACCCCCACTTTTGGTCTGTTTGTGAGTGTATGTCAGGGTGTTTTCACTGTCTCACTGGGATCCTGCTAGACAGGGCCCAGTGCTCATAGTGAAAACCCTATGTTTTCAGTATGTTTGTTATGTGTCACTGGGACCCTGCTAGTCAGGACCCCAGTGCTCATAAGTTTGTGGCCTATATGTATGTGTTCCCTGTGTGGTGCCTAACTGCTAATCAGAACCTCAGTGGTTATGCTCTCTCATTTCTTTCAAATTGTCACTAACAGGCTAGTGACCAATTTTACCAATTTACATTGGCTTACTGGAACACCCTTATAATTCCCTAGTATATGGTACTGAGGTACCCAGGGTATTGGGGTTCCAGGAGATCCCTATGGGCTGCAGCATTTCTTTTGCCACCCATAGGGAGCTCAGACAATTCTTACACAGGCCTGCCACTGCAGCCTGAGTGAAATAACATCCACGTTATTTCACAGCCATTTTACACTGCACTTAAGTAACTTATAAGTCACCTATATGTCTAACCTTTACCTGGTAAAGTTTAGGTGCAAAGTTACTTAGTGTGAGGGCACCCTGGCACTAGCCAAGGTGCCCCCACATTGGTCAGGGCCAATTCCCCGGACTTTGTGAGTGCGGGGACACCATTACACGCGTGCACTACATATAGGTCACTACCTATATGTAGCTTCACAATGGTAACTCCGAATATGGCCATGTAACATGTCTATGATCATGGAATTGCCCCCTCTATGCCATCCTGGCATAGTTGGCACAATCCCATGATCCCAGTGGTCTGTAGCACAGACCCTGGTACTGCCAAACTGCCTTTCCTGGGGTTTCACTGCAGCTGCTGCTGCTGCCAACCCCTCAGGCAGGTTTCTGCCCTCCTGGGGTCAAGCCAGGCTTGTCCCAAGATGGCAGAACAAAGGACTTCCTCTGAGAGAGGGTGTTACACCCTCTCCCTTTGGAACATGGTGTGAAGGCAGGGCAGGAGTAGCCTCCCCCAGCCTCTGGAAATGCTTTCATGGGCACATTTGGTGCCCATTTCTGCATAAGCCAGTCTACACCGGTTCAGGGACCCCTTAGCCCTGCTCTGGCGCGAAACTGGACAAAGGAAAGGGGAGTGACCACTCCCCTGACCTGCACCTCCCCTGGGAGGTGTCCAGAGCTCCTCCAGTGTGCTCCAGACCTCTGCCATCTTGGAAACAGAGGTGCTGCTGGCACACTGGACTGCTCTGAGTGGCCAGTGCCACCAGGTGACGTCAGAGACTCCTTCTGATAGGCTCCTTCAGGTGTTGCTAGCCTATCCTCTCTCCTAGGTAGCCAAACCCTCTTTTCTGGCTATTTAGGGTCTCTGTCTCTGGGGAAACTTTAGGTAACGAATGCAAGAGCTCATCCGAGTTCCTCTGCATCTCTCTCTTCACCTTCTGCCAAGGAATCGACTGCTGACCGCGCTGGAAGCCTGCAAAACTGCAACATAGTAGCAAAGACGACTACTGCAACTCTGTAACGCTGATCCTGCCGCCTTCTCGACTGTTTTCCTGGTGGTGCATGCTGTGGGGGTAGTCTGCCTCCTCTCTGCACTAGAAGCTCCGAAGAAATCTCCCGTGGGTCGACAGAATCGTCCCCCTGCAACCGCAGGCACCAAAGAACTGCATCACCGGTCCCCTGGGTCTCCTCTCAGCACGACGAGTGAGGTCCCTTGAATCCAGCAACTGTGTCCAGTGACTCTTCAGTCCAAGTTTGGTGGAGGTAAGTCCTTGCCTCCCCACGCCAGACTGCATTGCTGGGAACCGCGACTTTTGCAGCTACTCCGGCCTCCGTGCACTTCCGGCGGAAATCCTTTGTGCACAGTCCAGCCTGGGTCCACGGCACTCTAACCTGCATTGCACGACCTCCTAAGTTGTTCTCCGGCGACGTGGGACTCCTTTGTGCGACTTCGGGTGAGCACCGTTTCACGCATCCTCGTAGTGCCTGTTTCTGGCACTTCTCCGGGTGCTACCTGCTGCTGAGAGGGCTCCTTGTCTTGCTCGACGTCCCCTCTGTCTCCTGACGCAATTTGCGACATCCTGGTCCCTCCTGGGCCACAGCAGCATCCAAAAACGCTTACCGCACGATTTGCAGCTAGCAAGGCTTGTTGGCGGTCTTTCAGCGGGAAAACACTTCTGCACGACTCTCCACGGCGTGAGGGATCCGTCCTCCAAAGGGGAAGTCTCTAGCCCTTGTCGTTCCTGCAGAAACCTACGCTTCTTCTGTCCAGTAGCAGTTCCTTTGCACCCACAGCTGGCATTTCCTGGGCATCTGCCCATCTCCGACTTGCTTGTGACTTTTGGACTTGGTCTCCTTTTCCACAGGTACCCTCGACTGGAAATCCATCGTTGTTGCATTGCTGGTTTGTGTCTTTCCTGCAAAATTCCCCTATCACTGCTTCTATGTCCTTTGGGGAACTTTAGTGCACTTTGCACTCACTTTTTAGGGTCTTGGGGTGGGCTATTTTTCTAACCCTTACTATTTTCTAATAGTCCCAGCGACCCTCTACAAGGTCACATAGGTTTGGGGTCCATTCGTGGTTCGCATTCCACTTTTGGAGTATATGGTTTGTGTTGCCCCTATCCCTATGTGTTCCCATTGCATCCTATTGTAACTATACATTGTTTGCACTGTTTTCTAAGACTATACTGCATATTTTTGGTATTGTGTACATATATCTTGTGTATATTTGCTATCCTCATACTGAAGGTACACTCTGAGATACTTTGGCATATTGTCATAAAAATAAAGTACCTTAATTTTTAGTATAACTGTGTATTGTGTTTTCTTATGATATTGTGCATATGACACTAAGTGGTACTGTAGGAGCTTCACTCGTCTCCTAGTTCAGCCTAAGCTGCTCTGCTAAGCTACCATTATCTATCAGCCTATGCTGCTAGACACCCTATACACTAATAAGGGATAACTGGGCCTGGTGCAAGGTGCAAGTACCCCTAGGTACTCACTACAAGCCAGTCCAGCCTCCTACATTGGTTGTGCAGCGGTGGGATAAGTGCTTTGAGACTACTTACCACTCTTGTCATTGTACTTTTCATAAGAGAAAAATATACAAAACAAGTTCAGTGTGTGTACATATAGCTAAAAAGTTTTGCATTTCCTCTTTTCACTCTTTTCTAAGTGCTGAAAAGTACTTCTAAACTTTCAAAAAGTTCTAAAAAGTTGTAAAAGTTTTTTTTCTCTCTGTCCTAAAAGCTCTGGCAAACTTTTTTCTCTTTTTCTATCACTTTAACTCTCTCTAAAAATGTCTGGCACAGGCCAAACTGTTGATCTGTCCAAACTTGCACATGATCACCTTAGCTGGAAAGGAGCAAGGAGTCTCTGCATAGAGAGAGGTTTGAGTGTAGGGAAGAATCCTTCCTTGGAAGGAATTGTTACTTAACATGCTTAGAAAACAAGATAAGGCTAAAAGTGCCCCATCTGTTGAAAAAGTAGCTAATGGTTCCCAATCTGATCCAGGGACTCCCCCAGGAAAAGATTCAGGAAAGAAACTTCTTAGCCTGCCCATTACTAGACAGTCTAGCATAGTTGGTACTGAGGTGGAGTCACATCATACAGATGGTGTGCTCTCACATTACACTGTCAGCCAAGCTGTTAGGGTGCCGTCTGTAAGGGACAGGTCTCCTTCTGTTCATTCTCATCATACTTCTGTGTCTAGGAATGTCCCTCCCACCCACCCTGATGACAGATTGTTAGAAAGGGAGCTCAATAGATTGAGAGTGGAACAAACCAGACTGAAGCTCAAGAAGCAACAGCTGGATTTGGATAGACCGACCTTAGAAGTAGAGAAGGAGAGACAGAAACTGGGTTTAGAAACCCATGGTGGCAGCAGCAGTATTCCCCATAGTCATCCTGCAAAAGAGCATGATTCCAGGAATCTGCACAAGATAGTTCCCCCTTATAAGGAGGGGGATGACATTAACAAGTGGTTTGCTGCACTTGAGAGGGCCTGTGCTGTACAGGATGTCCCTCAAAGGCAGTGGGCTGCTATCCTATGGCTATCATTTAGTGGAAAAGGTAGGGATAGGCTCCTTACTGTGAAAGAAAATGAAGCTAATGATTACAAAGTTCTTAAGAATGCACTCCTGGATGGTTATGGCTTAACCACTGAACAATACAGGATAAAGTTCAGAGAGACCAAAAAGGAGTCTTCACAAGATTGGGTTGATTTCATTGACCATTCAATGAAGGCCTTGGAGGGGTGGTTACATGGCAGTAAAGTTACTGATTATGACAGCCTGTATAACTTGATCCTGAGAGAGCATATTCTTAATAATTGTGTGTCTGATTTGTTGCACCAGTACTTGGTGGACTCTGATCTGACTGCTCCCCAAGAATTGGGAAAGAAGGCAGACAAATGGGTCAGAACAAGGGTGAACAGAAAAGTTCATACAGGGGGTGACAAAGAGAACAATAAGAAGAAAGATGGTGAAAAATCTCAAGATAAGCATGGGGATAAGGGTAAAACCAAAGATCCCACTTCAAATCTTAAACACTCTTCAGGGGGTGGGGATAAAACAAATTCTTCCTCTTCTCAACCTACACAATTTAAGAAGCCTTGGTGCTTTGTGTGTAAAAACAGAGGCCATAGGCCAGGGGATAAGTCCTGTCCAGGTAAACCCCCTGAGCCTACCACCACTAATACATCAAGCTCTAGTGCCCCTAGCAGTAGTGGTACTAGTGGTGGGACTGCTGGCAACAGTCAAGTTAAGGGTGTAGTTGGGTTCACTTATGGGTCCATAGTAGAAACTGGGGTAGTCACTCCCAAGACAGTTTCGGTCACACCTAGTGGCATTGGCCTTGCCACACTGGCTGCTTGTCCCCTTACAATGGATAAGTACAGGCAGACAGTTTCAATAAATGGTGTTGGGGCCTTGGCCTACAGGGACACAGGTGCCAGTATCACTTTGGTGACTGAAAACCTAGTGGCTCCTGAGCAACACATCATTGGACAACAGTATAAAATTATTGATGTCCATAACTCCACTAAGTTTCTTCCCTTAGCTATAATTCAGTTTAGTTGGGGTGGAGTTACTGGCCCTAAGCAGGTGGTGGTATCACCTAGCTTACCTGTAGACTGTCTCTTAGGTAATGACCTAGAGGCCTCAGGTTGGGCTGATGTAGAGTTTTATGCCCATGCAGCTATGCTGGGCATCCCAGAGGAATTGTTCCCTCTCATTTCTACTGAAAAGAAAAAGCAAAGGAGAGAAGGCCTGAAAACTCAGGATCCCTCTCCATCAACAGGTAAAAAGGGTATCACAGTATCCCCTAACCACCCTACCATTTAGGATACCATTCCTGTGGTGGGAGAAACCTCTCCTGGGGTGGCACCTGTTCTAAGGGAATCATCAGCTGGCAAAGCTGGACTCCCTGAGGTAGAAGTACCTCTCTGTGGGATAACTAACGTTGGTGAGAAAAAGAGCACCATTTTAGTTAACATGGAGCATCCCTCCAACCCTCCCAGAGAAACTTTAGTGCAGAAACTCTGCACTGCCTCACAACACTTAGGACAGCATCCCTGCCCTAGTGTGGAGCTCATAGGACAGCATCCCTGCCCTGCTCCAACCCAAGAGAAACAGCACCCCTGTTCTCTCTTCCAGCCATATGGACAAAGTTTTTGCCCAGCTATGGCTTTACTGAGACAGCATCCCTGTCTGGCATTTCCATCATTACAAATAGGTTCAGTGGACAATTCCCACTGCTCTAAACTACAACTTACTGATAGAAACTCTAAAAATACATCTTCACATTGTTGCTTAGCTAAAAAACTTGAAACAGGGTGGTTTACATCCCCACAGGGAAGTAACCATATAGTGGATGATAAAGGGAGTAACCAGTCTATCGCAGACCTACTCTCTACTTATCACCACTTAGACAATAAAGTCTCAACTGGCCAAGGTTAGCCTTATTGTCCTTCGTTTGGGGGGGGTTGTGTGAGAAAGTAGCCTCTTTCTATCCTTGTTACCCCCACTTTTGGCCTGTTTGTGAGTGTATGTCAGGGTGTTTTCACTGTCTCACTGGGATCCTGCTAGACAGGGCCCAGTGCTCATAGTGAAAACCCTATGTTTTCAGTATGTTTGTTATGTGTCACTGGGACCCTGCTAGTCAGGACCCCAGTGCTCATAAGTTTGTGGCCTATATGTATGTGTTCCATGTGTGGTGCCTAACTGTCTCACTGAGGCTCAGCTAATCAGAACCTCAGTAGTTATGCTCTCTCATTTCTTTCAAATTGTCACTAACAGGCTAGTGACCAATTTTACCAATTTACATTGGCTTACTGGAACACCCTTATAATTCCCTAGTATATGGTACTGAGGTACCCAGGGTATTGGGGTTCCAGGAGATCCCTATGGGCTGCAGCATTTCTTTTGCCACCCATAGGGAGCTCAGACAATTCTTACACAGGCCTGCCACTGCAGCCTGAGTGAAATAACGTCCACGTTATTTCACAGCCATTTTACACTGCACTTAAGTAACTTATAAGTCACCTATATGTCTAACCTTTACCTGGTAAAGGTTAGGTGCAAAGTTACTTAGTGTGAGGGCACCCTGGCACTAGCCAAGGCGCCCCCACATTGTTCAGGGCCAATTCCCCGGACTTTGTGAGTGCGGGGACACCATTACACGCGTGCACTACATATAGGTCACTACCTATATGTAGCTTCACAATGGTAACTCCGAATATGGCCATGTAACATGTCTATGATCATGGAATTGCCCCCTCTAAGCCATCCTGGCATAGTTGACACAATCCCATGATCCCAGTGGTCTGTAGCACAGACCCTGGTACTGCCAAACTGCCTTTCCTGGGGTTTCACTGCAGCTGCTGCTGCTGCCAACCCCTCAGACAGGTTTCTGCCCTCCTGGGGTCAAGCCTTGCTTGTCCCAGGATGGCAGAACAAAGAACTTCCTCTGAGAGAGGGTGTTACACCCTCTCCCTTTGGAAAATGGTGTGAAGGCAGGGGAGGAGTAGCCTCCCCCAGCCTCTGGAAATGCTTTCATGGGCACATTTGGTGCCCATTTCTGCATATGCCAGTCTACACCGGTTCAGGGACCCCTTAGCCCTGCTCTGGCGCGAAACTGGACAAAGGAAAGGGGAGTGACCACTCCCCTGACCTGCACCTCCCCTGGGAGGTGTTCAGAGCTCCTCCAGTGTGCTCCAGACCTCTGCCATCTTGGAAACAGAGGTGCTGCTGGCACACTGGACTGCTCTGTATACTAGTATGACTGAGGAATACAAACAAAAAAAAAACAGTACAGTAGGTGTAGAAGTTGTCCAAATGTGACACAGATGATGTTTGAATTAGTATGAAAGGAGAGTTTAAATGTGCAAGTGGGAAGTGCGGTGTCCGGTGTGACCCTGGGGAGTGAGAATACACCGTGACCGGTCTGTGGATAGTTGTTGAGTGCAGGGCGGTGTCCGGTGTGACCCTGGGGGGTGAGAATACAACGTGACCGGTCTGTGGCTGTGGATAGTTGTTGAGTGCAGGGCGGTGTCCGGTGTGACCCTGGGGGGTGAGAATACACAGTGACCAGTCTGTGGCTGTGGATAGTTGATGAGTGCAGGGCGTTGTCCGGTGTGACCCTGTGGGGGTGAGAATACACTGTGGCCGGTCTGTGGCTGTGGATAGTTGTTGAGTGCATGGCGGTGTCCGGTGTGACCCTGGGGGGTGAGAATACACCGTGACCGGTCTGTGGCTGTGGATAGTTGTTGAGTGCAGGGCGGTGTCTGGTGTGACCCTGGGGGTTGAGAATACACTGTGACCGGTCTGTGGCTGTGGTTGTTGTTGAGTGCATGGCGGTGTCCGGTGTGACCCTGGGGGGTGAGAATACACCGTGACCGGTCTGTGGCTGTGGATAGTTGTTGAGTGCAGGGCGGTGTCCAGTGTGACCCTGGGGGGGGAGAATACACTGTGACCGGTCTGTGGCTGTGGATAGTTGTTGAGTGCAGGGCGGTCTCCGGTGTGACCCTGGGGGGTAAGAATACACTGTGACCGGTCTGTGGCTGTGGATAGTTTTGAGTGCAGGGTGGTGTCTGGTGTGACCCTGGGGGGTGAGAATACACTGTGATGTGGCTGTGGATAGTTGTTGAGTGCAGGGCGGTGTCCGGTGTGACCCTGGGGGGTGAGAATACACCGTGACCGGTCTGTGGCTGTGGATAGTTGTTGAGTGCAGGGCGGTGTCCGGTGTGACCCTGGGGGGTGAGAATACACCGTGGCCGGTCTGTGGCTGTGGATAGTTGTTGAGTGCAGGGCGGTGTCCGGTGTGACCCTGGGGGGGTGAGAATACACCGTGACCGGTCTGTGGCTGTGGATAGTTGTTGAGTGCAGGGCGGTGTCCGGTGTGACCCTGGGGGGTGAGAATACACCATGACCGGTCTGTGGCTGTGGATAGTTGTTGAGTGCAGGGCGGTGTCTGGTGTGACCCTGGGGGGTGAGAATACACCGTGACCGGTCTGTGGCTGTGGATAGTTGTTGAGTGCAGGGCGGTGTCCGGTGTGACCCTGGGGGGTGAGAATACACTGTGGCTGTGGATAGTTGTTGAGTGCAGGGCGGTGTCCGGTGTGACCCTGGGGGGTGAGAATACACTGTGACCGGTCTGTGGCTGTGGATAGTTGTTGAGTGCAGGGCGGTGTCCGGTGTGACCCTGGGGGGTAAGAATACACTGTGACCGGTCTGTGGCTGTGGATAGTTGTTGAGTGCAGGGTGGTGTCCGGTGTGACCCTGGGGGGTGAGAATACACCGTGACCGGTCTGTGGCTGTGGATAGTTGTTGAGTGCAGGGCGGTGTCCGGTGTGACCCTGGGGGGTGAGAATACACCGTGACCGGTCTGTGGCTGTGGATAGTTGTTGAGTGCAGGGCGGTGTCTGGTGTGACCCTGTGGGGGTGAGAATACACGGTGACCGGTCTGTGGCTGTGGATAGTTGTTGATTGCAGGATAGTTGTTGAGTGCAGGGCGGTGTCCGGTGTGACCCTGTGGGGGTGAGAATACACGGTGACCGGTCTGTGGCTGTGGATAGTTGTTGATTGCAGAGCGGTGTCTGGTGTGACCCTGGGGGGGGTAAGAATACACCATGACCGGTCTGTGGCTGTGGATAGTTGTTGAGAGCAGGGCGGTGTCCGGTGTGACCCTGTGGGGGAGAGAATACACCGTGAGCGGTCTGTGGCTGTGGATAGTTGTTGCGTGCAGGGCGGTGTCCGGTGTGACCCTGGGGGTGAGAATACACTGTGACCGGTCTGTGGCTGTGGTTGTTGTTGAGTGCAGGGCGGTGTCGGGTGTGACCCTGGGGGGGTGAGAATACACCGTGACCGGTCTGTGGCTGTGGATAGTTGTTGAGTGCAGGGCAGTGTCCGGTGTGACCCTGGGGGGTGAGAATACACCGTGACCGGTCTGTGGCTGTGGATAGTTGATGAGTGCAGGGCAGTGTCCGGTGTGACCCTGGGGGGTGAGAATACACTGTGACCGGTCTGTGGCTAGTTGTTGAGTGCAGGGCAGTGTCCGGTGTGACCCTGGGGGGTGAGAATACACTGTGAGCGGTCTGTGGCTGTGGATAGTTGTTGAGTGCAGAGCGGTGTCTGGTGTGACCCTGGGGGGGGTGAGAATACACCATGACCGGTCTGTGGCTGTGGATAGTTGATGAGTGCAGGGCAGTGTCCGGTGTGACCCTGGGGGGTGAGAATACACTGTGACCGGTCTGTGGCTGTGGATAGTTGTTGAGAGCAGGGCGGTGTCCGGTGTGACCCTGTGGGGGAGAGAATACACTGTGAGTGGTCTGTGGCTGTGGATAGTTGTTGCGTGCAGGGCGGTGTCCTGTGTGACCCTGGGGGTGAGAATACACTGTGACCGGTCTGTGGCTGTGGATAGTTGATGAGTGCAGGGCGGTGTCCGGTGTGACCCTGGGGGGGTGAGAATACACCGTGACCGGTCTGTGGCTGTGGATAGTTGATGAGTGCAGGGCGGTGTCCGGTGTGACCCTGGGGGGGTGAGAATACACCGTGACCGGTCTGTGGCTGTGGATAGTTGTTGCGTGCAGGGCGGTGTCTGGTGTGACCCTGGGGGTGAGAATACATCGTGACCGGTCTATGGCTGTGGATAGTTGTTGAGAGCAGGGCGGTGTCTGGTGTGACCCTGTGGGGGAGAGAATACACTGTGAGCGGTCTGTGGCTGTGGATAGTTGTTGCGTGCAGGGCGGTGTCGGGTGTGACCCTGTGGGGGAGAGAATACACTGTGATCGGTCTCTGGCTGCGGATAGTTGTTGCGTGCAGGGCGGTGTCCGGTGTGACCCTGGGGGTGAGAATACACCGTGACCGGTCTGTGGCTGTGGATAGTTGATGAGTGCAGGGCGGTGTCCGGTGTGACCCTGGGGGGTGAGAATACACCGTGACCGGTCTGTGGCTGCGGATAGTTGTTGAGTGCAGGGCGGTGTCCGGTGTGACCCTGGGGGGTGAGATTACACTGTGACCGGTCTGTGGCTGTGGATAGTTGTTGAGTGCAGGGCGGTGTCCGGTGTGACCCTGGGGGGTGAGAATACACCGTGACCGGTCTGTGGCTGTGGATAGTTGATGAGTGCAGGGCGTTGTCCGGTGTGACCCTGGGGGGTGAGAATACACCGTGACCGGTCTGTGGCTGTGGATAGTTGTTGAGTGCAGGGTGGTGTCCGGTGTGACCCTGGGGGGTGAGAATACACCGTGACCGGTCTGTGGCTGTGGATAGTTGATGAGTGCAGGGTGGTGTCCGGTGTGACCCTGGGGGGTGAGAATACACCGTGACCGGTCTGTGGCTGTGGATAGTTGTTGAGTGCATGGCGGTGTCCGGTGTGACCCTGGGGGGTGAGAATACACTGTGACCGGTCTGTGGCTGTGGATAGTTGTTGAGTGCAGGGCGGTGTCCGGTGTGACCCTGGGGGGTGAGAATACACCGTGACCGGTCTGTGGCTGTGGATAGTTGATGAGTGCAGGGCGGTGTCCGGTGTGACCCTGGGGGGTGAGAATACACCGTGACCGGTCTGTGGCTGTGGATAGTTGTTGAGTGCAGGGTGGTGTCCGGTGTGACCCTGGGGGGTGAGAATACACCGTGACCGGTCTGTGGCTGTGGATAGTTGTTGAGTGCAGGGTGGTGTCCGGTGTGACCCTGGGGGGTGAGAATACACCGTGACCGGTCTGTGGCTGTGGATAGTTGTTGAGTGCAGGGTGGTGTCCGGTGTGACCCAAAAGCTGACAGTTCCTTAGTAACCTTTGCAGACCGAATAATTATGTCAGAAGAGAGGATTGAAAGATTAATGAAAGGTTGCAGCGAGCGATTTTGCTGTGGTGGGAGATTACATACATGTCTATTACCCTCTCCTTCCAGAGGTGGCCTCCTGTTTGTACGCTGTGTTTGTTGCTCGCCATGGTAGTCACACTTTCAGCGGTTGGGGGCGCTACCCGAGCCGTCCGGTTCAGGGCGGCTTCAGTGCTAGAACCCATGTGAGGGTTCAGTCACTCAGGCGTCTTCACACTCCAATGTGGGGCCACTGGATGGAGGAGCGGGAATAAGGGACAAGGCGGGCATGCTGGCCTATATGCTGCACTATAAGGAGGCACTGTTTGCCAGCCTCTATCGCGGTTGGCACAGCAGCACTCTGGGAAGCATCGAATGCCAGCCTCTCGCGGTTGGCACAGCAGCTCTCTGGGAAGCATCGTATGCCAGCCTCTATCGCGGGTGGCACAGCAGCTCTCTGGGAAGCATCGTATGCCAGCCTCCGTCGTGGTTGGCACAGCAGCACTCTGGGAAGCATCGTATGCCAGCCTCTATCGCGGTTGGCACAGCAGCACTCTGGGAAGCCTCGTATGTCAGCATCGTATGCCATCCTCTATCGCGGTTGGCACAGCAGCTCTCTGGGAAGCATCGTATGCCAGCCTCTGTCGCGGTTGGCACAGCAGCTCTCTGGGAAGCATCGTATGCCAGCCTCTATCGCGGGTGGCACAGCAGCTCTCTGGGAAGCATCGTATACCAGCCTCCATCGCGGTTGGCACAGAAGCACTCTGGGAAGCATCGTATGCCAGCCTCTATCGCGGTTGGCACAGCAGCTCTCTGGGAAGCATCGTATGCCAGCCTCTATTGCGGTTGACACAGCAGCTCTCTGGGAAGCATCGTATGCCAGCCTCCGTCGTGGTTGGCACAGCAGCACTCTGGGAAGCATCGTATGCCAGCCTCCGTCGTGGTTGGCACAGCAGCACTCTGGGAAGCATCGTTTGCCAGCCTCCATCGCGGTTGGCACAGCAGCACTCTGGGAAGCATCGTTTGCCAGCCTCCATCGCGGTTGGCACAGCAGCTCTCTGCTTCCTCCTGGGCGCTTCTGGGGCAAACTGGACAAGCAAAGGTTTTACTTGTGCAAGGTCATACTCATAAATAAAGCTGGAAGCTGATGCGATGTGGCTGTTGAACACAGGCAAACATTTAATTGTTACCGCTGCATCCGATGCACGTACCAAGCACCCACTGGTGAAGGATTCTGTGCTGCCCAGTGTAATAACAGTTCCTTTTATTAGGTGATTCCCAACAGTACTTCACATACAGCTATAAACGCCACACTGTCTGGTGGGCAGTGTTTATTATTGAATGTTCATGGGGTATGGAGGAGACAGGCGGAGTGCACACGGTGGGTCACCTCTTTGGACTGAGGCACATTGGGGGAGCTATTGAGGGACTTTGAGAGTGACTGACAGGCGTTCAGCAGGCGGCAGAGCTGGGAATATGTCGGAAGAGGCCGGAGGTACAGTGACGGAAGTATGTTCCAAAGCCCACCAAGAACATCTCGTTAAATGTCCTGGACCTGTTCCAAATGTACCTATTTTTTGCTTTCTGAGGCATGACTGGTTCTGTGACTACTGCCCTTCTGTAAATGAGTGTAAAAGAACATATTTTTCTGCCCCAATCAAGCTTGCGGTCACCACAATCCAACATTCCAGCCTTGGTGCAGGCTCAACATCCTGGGAGTCTTGACAAATAACTCAATTTCCCTGTGCCTACAAAAATTATGAAAGTGTCCTTATGTAATGGTGCTGGTGCTCATGTAAAGCGCTTCAATACCTTCAGTTTGAGTTTGCATTATCTAAAACTGCAAAAGAAAAAAACACCAAATAGGCAGCATTGCACTGGCCAACAAAGACTGATGCTTCCTTGTCTGATGAATGACCTTCTCCCCCACCAATTTATAATTCCTTCTCAAGGTGTTAATGTCCTCCTCTACCTGGGGTGATGATGCCGGGGCCTGGGGTTTAATGTCCCTGTCATCAACCGACCGCTTTCGAGGGTACCTGTAATTCTCCCTCAATTGTTTCATGATGCTGTTCTAATTAGCGCATGCAGGTGATGCTCCTGAGCTCCTCTATGGGTTCCTCTCGTCTATGTGGGTTGTCAACAAATCACTCCATTTAATTGTGAAGTATTTCCAATTTGCGTATCAGTTGCTTTTAGTAGATCCCATCGGCGAAACCTATTGGCTTTGCCAACGCTTCTTTTATATACTTAGGGGGTCATTCTGACCCTGGCGGTAATTACCGCCATGGCGGAGGTTGGCGGTAGCACCGCCAACAGGCTGGCGGTGCTCCGCCGGGCATTCTGACCGCGGCGGTACAGCCGCGGCCAGAAGCGGAAAGCCGGCGGTGTACCGCCGACTTTCCGCTGCCCATGGGAATCCGCCATGGCGGCGCAGCTTGCTGCGCCGCCATGGGGATTCTGACACCCCATACCGCCATCCTGTTCCTGGCGGTTCGCCCGCCAGGAACAGGATGGCGGTATGGGGTGTCGTGGGGCCCTTGGGGGCCCCTGCAGTGCCCATGCCAATGGCATGGGCACTGCAGGGGCCCCCGTAAGAGGGCCCCACCTTGTATTTCAGTGTCTGCCTTGCAGACACTGAAATAGGCGACGGGTGCCACTGCACCCGTCGCACCTTCCCACTCCGCCGGCTCAATCCTGAGCCGGCGTCCTTGTGGGAAGGCTGTTTCCCACTGGGCTGGCGGGCGGCCTTTTGGCGGTCGCCCGCCAGCCCAGTGGGAAACCCAGAATGACCGCCGCGGTCTTTCAACCGCGGTACGGTCTTCTGGCGGCTCCCTCCAGGCGGGCGGCGACCCCCTTAGTTTGTTATACCTTTTTGCAGGATTCTGATAGTTGTTATTTTCTAGCAGTTTATCGCTTTTTCAAGTTGTGAGTTTTTCTTTTTAGGAAGTCTATGTAAAGAGAAGACAAAGTATTTTTATTAATTATTTGTTCATTATCTTTTTTACGTTTAATAATTATTACGTTTTAGTTTAAATATATGTTTAAGCTGTTCAAATTTATATATTTCTTCTCCAATGGCCTGGTGAGAAAATCATGCAGCATTTCCTCGTCTTGTGGCGTTTGTCAGTTTTGAAGTACCTAGTTGTTTAAATTAGTGTGCCTTTTATATTGTTGATTTATTTGTTTCTTTGGTTATATCAGTTAAAGTTGTTTTATAGTTTTATTTTATTCGTTGGTTTCATTTTAGTTAGATTTTATTCATTCATTCATTCAGTCCTATGGTAAATGCTAATTTAGGTGTTATCTTTTTATGTATGATATATAGTTTGATGTTTTTGAATATGCTTGTATATACATATATATTTATTAATATTTAGGTTGTAGTTTAAATGTTTGTAGTTTGTTTCTATGTATATAGGTCATTTTTTTATAATTTCTTACATATTTTTTGAAGTGATAAGTAAAGATTTAGGGCCTCATTATGAGTGTTGCGGTACAAGGACCGCCCAATTACAACTTAGGTGGGCGGGCCCGCCTAAAGACCACCGTCCCCGCCAGATTCATAGATCCTGACGGGGTGACAGCGGTCGGGCTTGTAACCAGCCATGGTGGTGCTGAACTTTCCACCACTTTCTGCCAGCCTTTCATGGCGGGGACCCTGCCCGGAAAAGGCTGATCGAAAGCCTATGCTGGGGGCCCGTTCTACAACAGGAGCACCATTGGTAGAACACTACACAGAAATGAAACATACAGCAGAGGACATTCGTTGGACTGTGTTAGCTGTAGTACAAACCAAGACACCGGTGTAGGAGGCTGGCCTGGCTTGTAGTGGGTACCAGAGGTACTTACACCTTGTGCCAGGTCCAGTTATCCCTTATTAGTGTAGAAGAGGTGTTTCTAGCAGCTTAGGCTGATAAAAGGTAACTATGACAAAGCAGCTTAGGCTGAACTAGTAGACATCCAAAGCTCCTATTATACCACTGGTGTCATATGCACAATATCATAAGAAAACACAATACACAGATATACTAAAAATAAAGGTACTTTATTTTTATGACAATATGCCAAAAGTATCTCAGTGAGTACCCTCAGTATGAGGATGACAAATATACACAAGATATATGTACACAATACCAAAATTATGCAGTAATAGCAAAAGGAAGTAATGCAAGCAGTGTAAAGTTACAGTAGATTGCAATAGGAGCACATAGGTATAGGGGCAACACAAACCATATACTCCAAAAGTGGAATGCGAACCACGAATGGACCCCAAACCTATGTGAGCTTGTAGAGGGTCACTGGGACTGTAAGAAAACAGTGAGGGTTAGAAAAATAGCCCACCCCAAGACCCTGTAACGTAGGTGTAAAGTGCACCTACAACCCCCAGAGAGCACAGAAGTCGTGATAGGGGGATTCTGCAAGGAAAACCAACACCAGCAATGCAAGAACAGTGGATTTCCGGACCTGAGTACCTGTAAGACAAGGGGACCAAGTCCAAGAGTCTCATCCAAGTGGCGACATCCTGGTCCCTCCTGGGCCACAGCAGCGTCCAAAAACCCTAACCGCGACCCTTGCAGCTAGCAAGGCTTGTTTGCGGTCTTTTTGCGTGGGAACACCTCTGCAAGCTTCTTCACGACGTGGGGCATCCATCCTCCAAAGGGGAAGTTCCTAGTCCTCTTCGTTCTTGCACAACACCAAGCTTCTTCCACCCGGTGGCAGCTTCCTTGCATCCTCAGCTGGCATTTCCTGGGCATCTGCCCACTCTCGACACTGTCGCGACTCTTGGACTCGGTCCCCTTGTCTTACAGGTACTCAGGTCCGGAAATCCACTGTTCTTGCATTGCTGGTGTTGGTTTTCCTTGCAGAATCCCCCTATCACGACTTCTGTGCTCTCTGGGGGTTGTAGGTGCACTTTACACCTACTTTTGAGGGTCTTGGGGTGGGCTATTTTTCTAACCCTCACTGTTTTCTTACAGTCTCAGTGACCCTCTACAAGCTCACATAGGTTTTGGGTCCATTCGTGGTTCGCATTCCACTTTTGGAGTATATGGTTTGTGTTGCCCCTATACCTATGTGCTCCTATTGCAATCTACTGTAACTTTACACTGCTTGCATTACTTCCTTTTGCTATTACTGCATATTTTTGGTATTGTGTACATATATCTTGTGTATATTTGGCATCCTCATACTGAGGATACTCACTGAGATACTTTTGGCATATTGTCATAAAAATAAAGTACCTTTATTTTTAGTATATCTGTGTATTGTGTTTTCTTATTATATTGTGCATATGGCCAGTGGTATAGTAGGAGCTTTGCATGTCTCCTAGTTCAGCCTAAGCTGCTCTGCTATAGCTACCTTCTATCAGCCTAAGCTGCTAGAAACACCTCTTCTACACCAATAAGGGATAACTGGACCTGGTACAGAGTGTAAGTACCCCTTGGTACCCACTACAAGCCAGGCCAGCCTCCTACACTAAGGAATTATATGCGTGTACCATTATGCCAATGTGAATTGGTGAAATTGGTCACTAGCCTGTTAGTGACAATTTGGAAAGCAGAGAGAGCATAACCACTGAGGTTCTGGTTAGCAGAGCCTCAGTGAGACAGTTAGGCATCACACAGGGAACACATACATATAGGCCACAAACTTATGAGCACTGGGGTCCTGGCTAGCAGGATCCCAGTGACACATAACAACCACACTTAAGACATAGGATTTTCACTATGGGCACTGGGCTCTGGCTAGCAGGATCCCAGTGAGACAGTGAAAACACCCTGACATATACTTACAAACAGGTCAAAAGTGGGGGTAACAAGGCTAGAAAGAGGCTACTTTCTCACAAGCGGGACAACCAATAACAGAACGACTACTAAGGCTAGAAGCACGACTGATTAAAAAATATCAAACAGTTCGCCAAGGACTAAATGATATTGATGAAATTTGGACTCTGATCTAACAACTCGTGCTATTTGTCTGTTGCTTGAAATGGGTTTCCTTGAAATTGGCTGTGAATTGCTGATTTGAACTGTGTTTGTTATTGTACGATGGAGAGTGAATGACAGGGAAGTCTGTGTAGATAAGAATAGGTGGGATAATTATCTCCCTCTCCAAATATTTTGACCTCTGGATACTAGCTAACAATAGAGGGTCTCACCGATTCAATTTCGAACTTCACACATTCATAGCAGACAACTGTACACATTTATAGCAGAGACTATGCCCTTTGGATGTACAAAGATATTGTGAGTTCTATGGTTTAGTTTCCCAGAACATTATTTAGGAGACAGCTTGTCCAAATGTTTTTTCTCACTTTTTTCATTCTTTAATTGCAGATATATGTGTGGCACTCTCTGTATGTAAAAAGAGGCATTTTACCAGTTGCCTCATACATCTAGTCTGTTAAGTATTGGAAGCTTTCTTATTCTTTATTATTTTTCTGCTGGGCGCAGTCTTCGCGCCGACCAGTAAAGATTATGACCGTTTTTGTTCAATATTTAGCCATTCAAAGATGGGCGACACACTTTCCATAGGAACCCCGCCTCAGACCACCGGCTATTTCTTTGCAGTGAGCCCGCGCGCCGATTTTACTGCTGCCGTGACGCTAAGCGCGGTTAAAACGGACGGGTAACTTCTGTTCCCTACACCGATGCCCAAGTTAAATAATCGATGCTAGCAACTACGGGCAGTACAGCACGCGTTTTTCAAGCGCGTGAGATGAACCATTCCCTTACACAGTGAGTATTTCAGCCTTAGGAGCTACTGTGGACTTATAATTTGTGGTGACTCTTCTGTACTGTATATATTTAGATACAGATGAGTTGAAGCTTATCTCTTCCTTTTGTGCCTAGAACTCAATGGGCAGGAGGTTCTGTGTAACAATATCCAACTAGAGGTATTTTTGAAGATTCTTGAAACCTAGGACTTGCATGTTCCTTTACTTTTATTATGGTTGACATAAAGTTTGGGCATGCAACACAAGGACTGTATTATTTGAGTAGACAGTAATAATTAATCAATTGAGTATTAGCACAATTCTCTGTGCATGGCTGGCCACACTCATCTTGGGGTACGTTCTGACCTGGTTTCCACATAGAATGCACTGGGTGATTAGGTTCGGGCTTTGTATTTTAGTAATTGTCTTTAAACATTTGTTTTTTGTTGTGATTTAATATTTAGGTGAAAGTGGTCCCAGAGTAGTCCTGATGAGGCCCAAAATAGAAGGGGCCGAAACGCGTAGACACCTTGTGATTTGCAGCAGGTCTGGTAGAAAGTGTAAATGATTCTCCAAAAAATTGGACAATGCAAGAAACCCTAGGAAGTTTCTGATTTGGGTTCAGCATCTAAGTGGATTTCGCCTTTAAGTACTTCATGTACCACTGCCTCCAATGGGGGCGATTGAGTTGGGACGCTTTTCAGATGTTCTATTGCCAGTTCATTTTGCAATATATTTATGTATTTGTAAATTTTGCAAATATGACGACTTTGTGATGTAAATATTAGGTTTGATGTAATCAGTCAACTTGTTTTGCATATGATTTTCCTCGTTCTACAATAATATAGATGAATACATTTTTGACAAAGAAATTATGTTCCCAAGAGGGTACATTGCACTCTTCCTGTCGGAAAATTGAGAAATTTATCCCAGCCTTCTGACCAACTGTTTTTGTACACAACGGGCCCATTTCCCAGCACTGTTGGAATGTGCACTGTCTGCTTTGTAGACAGTGCACATTCCGAGGGTACTGAACTGCTAGGATATTGGCATCAGCTCCCTTAAAGGGTGGGGGCGTCACCGCCATGGTGGTGGCATCATCCCCGCTGCTTTGGCGGTCCCGTGGTGGGACCGCCAAAGCCATAATCATGCGCTTTGTTGATGTAACATATTTTTATTTAATTTAAGTATGTGTATTTAATGTTTTGGTTTTACTAAAATTAATTATTTTTGTTAAGTTTTTTTTTGTATACCTATTAATGAATATTTGAATATTTTGATGATAATATCAATATTTTGTATTCAATATTTTTGTTTTCGCTATAGTTAAAAATCGATATTTTTAACAATGATATGTGTACTCAATGTTTGGGGTTTTACAAGTTAAGTATAGGAGTCAATATTTTTGTTAGCAATATTTAATTTCTGATATTTTTATACTTTGATATTGCATGCGTCAATATTATGTCAGTGATCCATAGTCGATGTGGCCCTTGTGTCACCCATATAATGCTTTCCTTCTTAATCCATGCTGCTGGAGTAGGATCATTGTGGCATTGGTATCCAAATCTTGTTTGCTTTCTTAATCCATGTAGTTAATGTGGATCTTGTGTCACATTGTGTAGGAAGGTAGCCTCTTTCTGGCCTTGTTACCCCCACTTTGGGCCTGTTTGTGAGCATATGTCAGGGTGTTCTTACTGTCTCACTGGGATCCTGCTAGCCAGGGCCCAGTGCTCACAGTGAAAACTCTATGTTGTCAGTGTGTTTGATATTTGTCACTGGGATCCTGCTAGCCAGGACCCCAGTGCTCATAGGTTTGTGGCCTGTGTGTGTTCCCTGTGTGGTGCCTAACTGTATCACTGAGGCTCTGCTAACCAGAACCTCAGTGTTTATGCTCTCTCTTCTTTTAAAATTGTCACTGAAGGCTAGTGACTCATATTACCAATTCTAATTGGCACACTGGAACACCCTTATAATTCTCTTGTATATGGTACCTAGGGTATTGGGGTTCCAGCAGATCCCTATGGGCTGCAGCATTTCTTTTGCCACCCATAGGGAGCTCAGACAATTGTTACACAGGACTGCCACTGCAGCCTGAGTGAAATAACGTCCACGTTATTTCACAGCCATTTTCACTGCACATAAGTAACGTATAAGTCACCTATATGTCTAAACCTCACTTGGTGAAGGTTAGGTGCCAAGTTACTTAGTGTGTGGGCACCCTGGCCCTAGCCAAGGTGCCCCCACATTGTTCAGGGCAAATTCCCCCGACTTTGTGATTGCGGGGACACCATTACACACGTGCACTACATATAGGTCACTATCTATATGTAGCATCACAATGGTAACTCCAAACATGGCCATGTAACATATCTAGGATCATGGACTTGTCACCCCAATACCATTCTGGTATTGGGGGGGACAATTCCATGATCCCCCAGGTTCTCTAGCACAGAACCCGGGTACTGCCAAACTGCCTTTCTGCTGCCAACCCCTCAGACAGGTTTCTGCCCTCCTGGGGTCTGGGCAGCCCAGTACCAGGAAGGCAAAACAAAGGATTTTCTTGAGAGAGGATGTTACACCCTCTCCCTTTGGAAATAGGTGTGAAGGGCTGGGGAGGAGTAGCCTCCCCCAGCCTCTGGAAATGCTTTGATAGGCACAGATGGTGCCCATCTCTGCATAAGCCAGTCTACACCGGTTCATGGATCCTTCAGCCCTGTCTGGCGCGAAACTGGACAAAGTAAAGGGGAGTGACCACTCCCCTGAACTGCACCTCCCAGGGGAGGTGCCCAGAGCTCCTCCAGAGTGTCCCAGACCTCTGCCATCTTGGATTTAGAGGTGTTGGGGCACAATGGACGGCTGAATGGCCAGTGCCAGCAGGTGACGTCAGAGACCCCTCCTGATAGGTGCTTACCTCTTTCAGTTGCCAAACCTCCTTTTCTGGATATTTACGGTCTCTCCTCTGGGCTATTCCTCAGATAACGAATGCAAGAGCTCACCAGAGTTCCTCTGCACTTCCGTCTTCGACTTCTGCCAAGTATCGACCGCTGACTGCTCCAGGACGCCTGCAAAACCGCAACAAAGTAGCAAGAAGACTACCAGCAACATTGTAGCGCCTCATCCTGCCAGCCTTCTCGACTGTTTCCTGGTGGTGCGTGCTCTGAGGGCTGTCTGCCTTTACCCTACTCTGGAAGCCAAGAAGAAATCTCCTGTGGGTCGACGGAATCTTCCCCCCTGCTAATGCAGGCACCAAACTTCTGCATCACTGGTCCTCTGGGTCCCCTCTCATCCTGACGAGTGTGGTCCCTGGAACACAGACGCTGGGTCCAAGTGTCTCCCACAGTCCAGTGGCCCTTCTGTCCAAATTTGGTGAAGGTAAGTCCTTGCCTCCCCACGCCAGACAGCAAACCTGTGTACTGTATGATTTGCAGCTGCTCCCGCTTCTGTGCACTTTTCCAGGACTTACTTTGTGCACAGCCTAACCTGGGTCTCCAGCACTCCGTCCTGCATTGCCCAACTCGCTGAGTTGAAATCCAACATCATGGGACCCTCCTTTGTGACTCTGAGTCGACTGCTGTCCTCGGATCTTCTAAGTGCCTGCTCAGGTACTTCTGCGGGTGCTGCCTGCTTCTGCGGGTTCTCTCTGAGTTGCTGAGCGCCCCCTCTGTTTCCTCCTACAAGGGGCGACATCCTGGTCCTTCCTGGTCCCCAGCAGCATCCAAAATCCTCAACCGTGACTCTTGCAGCTAGCAAGGCTTGTTTGCAGTATTTCTGCCTGGAAACACTTCTGCAACATCCAGCACGCTGTGGGACATCTTCCATCCAAAGGAGAAGTTCCTAGCCCTTTTTGTTGTTGCAGAATCTTCAGCTTCTTCCACCCAGAGGCAGCCCTTTTGCACCTTCATCCGGGGTTTTGTGGGCTCCTGCCCCCCCTGGACACTTTCGTGACTCTTGGACTTGGTCCCATTTGTTTACAGGTCCTCAGGTCCAGGAATCAGTCTTCAGTGTTTTGCTGGTGCTTGTGGTTCTTGCAGAATCCCCTTTCACAACTATTCTGTCTTTCTGGGGTAGTACGGTAACTTTACTCCTACTTGTCAGGGTCTTGGGGTGGGGTATCTTGGACACCCTTACTGTTTTCTTACAGTCCCAGCGACCCTCTACAACCTCCCATAGGTCTGGGGTCCATTCGTGATTCGCATTTCACTTTTGGAGTATATGGTTTGTGTTGCCCCTAGACCTATGTCTACCTATTGCATCCTATTGTGATTCTATATTGTTTGCACTACTTTTTTTTTTTACTGTTACTTACCTGTTTTTGTATTGTGTACATATAGTTTGTGTATATTACTTACCTCCTAAGTGAGGGTATCCTCTGAGATACTTTTGGCATATTGTCACTAAAATAAAGTACCTTTATTTTTATTAACTGAGTATTGTGTTTTCTTATGATATTGTGCTATATGATATACGTGGTATAGTAGGAGCTTTGCATGTCTCCTAGTTCAGCCTATGCTGCTTTGCCATAGCTACCTTCTATCAGCCTAAGCTGCAAGAAACACCTCTATTCTACTAATAAGGGATAACTGGACCTGACACAAGGTGTAAGTACCACAAGGTACCTACTATAAGCCAGGCCAGCCTCCTACACCTATATTATGCTTTTTTTGTTACTCCATGCTGTTGGTGTGTCCTTATCGGCCCATATCTTGTTTTCTTTACTAATCCATGCTGTTATTGTGGGGCCCTTGTGTCACCCATATCTTGCTTTCTTTGTTATTTCATGCTGCAAATATGGCCCTTGTATTAGCACTGTCTTACATTGGTACACTGGAGGGGCTTGGACGGCAGAGGCACCATTTCTGTCTTAGTGTCTTCAAATGGTTTAAGTTGAATGCCAGCTTGACATTTTCTCAGTTTTATATAGAACATGTAACTTCCAAAGTTAGAATGAATTATTAAGCATTACATTTTTAACTCATTCAGTGCTCATTTTATATGCATTTTTTTATTCCAGCAGGTGAATTAATTGCAGAAAGAATAGAAAAAAGAATTTTATTCATGTTTTTTCTGAAAAGTGTCAAGTTTGACTAGCAGTGAAAGCATTGACGTGTATCCCATTGTGACAGACCTGGTTACAGCGAAGATTTCACAGAGACCAGAGAATCAGATCCTATATTGCAGGAAGTGATGAAGCAAATTAAATGAAACCCATCTTTGAGAAGTTAATTTCCACCGAAGATGGTCTACAAATGGTTATTAATATGAGAAAAGGTCAAATGCAGATAATCGCAGTTTTTACCACTCGCCAAAGAAGTGCTATGTGTCATGATAAAATGACAAAACATTACTACTACATGGAACTCTGAGCCACTTGATGAAGTAAACGGAAAATGGTCTAGTCCTATGCAATAAAAGTATCAGTGCTTCCTGTAAAGGCAAATTCAAGGAAATTACATCAAATCTACATAGAGGGTGCTGTGCTGGGAGAGGCTGTATCTTGCACCGAATTGGAAAATGAATTAATTATAGGGAGAAGGAGACTTGAACTTTAAATTCACACAGTGAATGTAATGGAACATTTATTATAAAGAAAAAATTGAGGACATACCTGAGAACCCAGAAAGGTGAGACACCATATATGTGTTTGGAGCGTGAGATGGCTATTGAGAAAATGGGATGTTTATCATTAAATCAGGAAAATAACATTGATGAGAAACTGTATCCGTGTGCAGAGTGTGACAAGGTTTTCCACACAAAGGGTGAGGTGATAACACATCTGCAAAATCATACTGGTGAGAAATCATATAGATGTTCTGAATGTAACAAGGCTTATACTACAAGATCATCATTGACACTACATCAGAGAAATCACACTTGTGAGAAACCCAATAAGTGTACTGAATGTGACAAAACGTACACTACAAGCAGACAGTTAATAGTACATCAGCGAAATCATACTGGGGAGAAACCATATAAATGTTCTGAGTGTAACAAGGCTTTCGCTACGAAACGATCTTTGACACTACATCAGAAGAATCATACTGGTGAGAAACCCTACAAGTGTTCTGAATGTAACAAGGCCTTCACTAAAAAAATATTAATTGTACATCAGAGAAATCATACTGGTGAGAAACCATATACATGTTCTGACTGTAACAAGGGTTACACTACAAAAAGATCATTGGCAATACATGAGCAAAACCACACTGGTGGGAGACCCTATAAATGCACTGAGTCTGACAAGGCTTTTACTGTAAAGGAACGGCTGGCTGTACACCCGCAAAGCCATTCTGGTGAGAAACCATATGATTGTTTTGAGTGTAGGAAAACATTCATTACAAAAAGATTGCTTGTCCTACGTCAGAAGTACAAAACTAGTGGGAAACCACATAAATGTAGTGAATGCGACAAAGTTTGTAAGCAAAAAAGCTATTTATCACGACATCAGAGAAGTCACACTGGTGAAAAACCTTATAAATGTACTGAATGTGACAAGGCTTTCACTACAAATGGGGGGTTGATAATTCATTTGCGACACCATACAGGTGAGAAGCCGTATAAATGTTCTGAATGTGACAAGGCTTTCACTATGAAGAGATTACTGAGACTACATGAGCAGAAACATACTGGGTTGAAACCATATAAATGTACTCGGTGTGAAAAGGATTTCAGTACAAAGTGGCTGTTGATACTACATCAGCCAAACCATAGTGGTGAGAAACCATACAAATGCTCCCAGTTTGATAACGCGTGCAAGGAAAAGGGCTTGTTATCATTACATAAGAGAATTCACTCAAAGGAGAAACCGTATAAATGTACTGAATGTGACAAGGCTTTCACTACAACGCAGGATCTGACAATCCATGAGCGGAACACTACTGGGGAAAAGCCATATGAGTGCTCTGAATGTGACAAGACTTTTAAACAAAAAGGTAATTTATCGGTACATCAGAGAAGTCACACTGGAGTGAAGCCGTATAAATGTTCCGAATGTGACAAGGCTTTCTCTAGAAAGGGGCAGCTGATTCTACACCAGGGATCTCACACTGGTGAGAAACCTTACAAATGTTCAGAATGTTGCAAGGCTTTTATGGAAAAGGGAAGTTTGTTGTCACATCAGAGGAATCACACTGGTGAGACTCCATATAAATGTTCTGAGTGTAACAAAGCTTTCACTACAAATACATCGCTGAAACTACACGAGAAAACCCATACTGGAGAGAAGCCATATGAATGCACTCAATGTGAAAAGGCTTTCATTACAAAAGATGCGCTAACATTACATCAGCGAACCCATACTGGTGAGAAACCATACAAATGTTCAGAGTGTGACAAGGCTTACACTACAAAAAGATTGTTGACAATACATCAGAGAAACCACACTGGTGAGAAACCCTATAAATGTAGTGAATGTGACAAGGCTTACACTACAAAGGGACAACTAACAGTGCATGAGCAAAACCACACTGGTGAGAAACCATATAAATTCACCAAGTGTGACAAGGCTTTTACTCTAACGGGACGGCTGGCTGTACATCAGCAAAGCCATTCTGGTGAGAAACCATATGATTGTTTTGAGAGTGGGAAAACATTCACTACAAAAAGATTGCTTGTCCTACATCAGAAGTCCAAAACTAGTGAGAAACCACATAAATGTAGTGAATGCGACAAGATTTTTAAGCAAAAAAGATATTTATCACGACATCAGAGAAGTCACACTGGTGAAAAACCTTATAAATGTACTGAATGTGACAAGACTTTCACTACAAATGGGGAGTTGATAATTCATTTACGACACCATACAGGTGAGAAGCCGTATAAATGTTCTGAATGTGACAAGGCTGTCACTACAAAGAGGAAGCTGAAATTGCACCAGGGAACTCACACTGATGAGAAACCATATATATGTTCTGAATGTGGCAGGACTTTCAAACAAGTTGAAAGTTTATCATTACATCAGAGAATTCACACCTGTGAGAAACTATATAAATGTTCTGAATGTGGCAAGGCTTTCACTATGAAGAGATTACTGAGACTACATGAGCAGAAACATACTGGGTTGAAACCATATAAATGTAATCGGTGTGAAAAGGATTTCAGTACAAAGTTGCTGCTGATACGCCATCAGCCAAACCATAGTGGTGAGAAACCATACAAATGCTCCCAGTGTGATAAGGCGTTCAAAGAAAAGGGCTTGTTATCATTACATAAGAGAGTTCACTCAAAGGAGAAACCGTATAAATGTACTGAATGTTGTACGGCTCTCCCTACAAAGCGTAATCTGACAATCCATGAGCGGAACACTACTGGGGAAAAGCCATATGAGTGCTCCGAATGTGACAAGACTTTTAAACAAAAAGGTAATTTATCGGTACATCAGAGAAGTCACACTGGAGTGAAGCCGTATAAATGTTCAGAATGTGACAAGGCTTTCTCTAGAAAGGGGCAGCTGATTCTACATCAGGGATCTCACACTGGTGAGAAACCTTACAAATGTTCAGAATGTTGCAAGGCTTTTATGGAAAAGGGACGTTTGTTGTCACATCAGAGGAATCACACTGGTGAGACTCCATATAAATGTTCTGAATGTAACAAAGCTTTCACTACAAATACATCGCTGAAACTACACGAGAAAACCCATACTGGAGAGAAGCCACATGAATGCACTCAATGTGAAAAGGCTTTCATTACAAAAGATGCGCTAACATTACATCAGCGAACCCATACTGGTGAGAAACCATACAAATGTTCAGAGTGTGACAAGGCTTTCAGGCAAAAGGGCCACTTATCCCTACATCAGAGAAATCACACAGGAGTGAAACCATACAGCTGCTCTGAATGTGAAAAGGCTTTCAAGCGAAAGGACCAATTATTGCAACATCAGAGAATTCACACTGGAAGTAAACTTTATGAAAATAGTCAATATGACAATGCTTTCAGTACAATAAGCTAAATGTACATCAGCTACACTATACTGGGGAAGCCAGTCACTCACAACAATTGGGCAGCTGATTCTACAAGATCCTACCCAGACTGCTGAAAAACTGTATAAATGTTCTCAATGTGACAAGACTTTCAAGCAAAAGGACCAATTACAACCCCAGAGGAGTCACGCTGGTAAGAAGCCATGCAGATTTTCATAGAGTGAAAAGGCATTCATTGGAAAGGGCCAGCTGATAGTACATCAAAGAATTTACACTGTTCAGGAACCATATAGATGTTCCGAGTGTGCAAGGCTTTCCCTGCAAAAAGATCAGCGATTATTCACAATGCATTAACCATCCACAAGCTTTCCTATCACTCATGGACTTTATGCTTGTCTTTGAAAAGGTACTGCACTCCACTGCCTCTTGGCTACGTTTGCGCTGTAGAAACACCATATACATGCATACATGTGCACATAATCATATTACCTCAGCTAAGCCATACTGTTGATAAAAAGTATAATCACACTGCTTTGTGATGAGGCCTTTTCACATAAGTCTGATTTTTGTGATCTTGCAAGATATATTCCATCCCATGAGCACAAAGACCATCAAGAATTAGGATTTGCAAACTCATGCTAGGGACTACCACTGAATAAGGGTTGTTAAGTGTTGTGTTTACCTCATCGCACAGTTTTATCCATCTGGCACAGTCTTGTGCTGTGTCCCCCCCAGCTGGGTTATATGTTGATACCAAAAGTATTATCAGTAACATATAGGTTGACCTAAATATCACAAACTCAAAATCACCCCACTGGGTATAGATTTTACATTTTTAACGCCAATGGGGCTATAGTTTTGTAAATGGTGTTTAGAGTTATTCTAGTACTGTACAATCCAGCTGACGTGTGTTTAAATGAGGGCTGGTTGAGTTGAGCATCATGGGTGTGTAACAACCCCTAGAACGTGGATCCTGTCCACTCCAGGAGAAATACATCAGGAAAAGCCAGCAGTTTAATTACAAAAACAGTTTGTATAGAAATGTATGTTAAGTGACAAAGATAGGGTCTTGGTGTACATTTGCTACATGTGCAGCATTAGGTCTGGATGTTTCTCCTGTATGATGAAAAAAGGACAAGTGCTACTTCCATCATTAAACCTGCACAAGGCTTTTCAAGTTTAAAAGGACGAACAACAAACTCAAGAATATATAAATAAATAGGAAGCAAAGAAATCACAAACCAGCAATGATAGCAACTGAAGAACTAGACATGCCAGTATAAAATCTATTGAGTCAAACAACAAGTGCTTGAAGCTGCCATCAGGATGCTCAGATGTTGACTGATACATGGATTTGAAAAGTAGAACGTAAGCCTAAGAGTGGGTTAATTACAAGTGCCCAGGATATTGGACAGTGTAACAGTAGGATCACAAAATAGTTAAAAAACAAAAACAAATCCATGTCTACATCTCACAATTTGTTATTTCCATAGTGTGAGATTTTGATGATGGAGAAATAAAACCTAAAACAAGGACATTACTAGACTGATTCCTTCTCTTCATAGCTTCGTAAAGTACATTATTCCAGTACCTTTTATACACTGGGGCCACGAGAAAACCAAATTACAGAAGATGATGGTTCTGTAATTTCATGGGTTTGTCCGGTACAAATGCTTAGCACAAAGATTTTATTACAAGACAGGAGGCTCATATTATGCTATCTTTTCAAGCTTTATTTCAAACAGCAGCCAAGAACTACAAATCCCAGAATCCCTGGGGAAAAAAAAGAAACTACAAAACTGTGTCATAATGGGCTAACCAATCACACAACGAGCCCTATAATAACTATCTTCACTGAGAGCATCAAGCCCTCTTTTCTTGCTGCTCGCAGTCAAGATAAGTACTCTGCTCGCATATAAATGTTTTTATTGCATTCTAGTGTGTTTTTACATGTTTTTTACAACTTCTATTGCCGTATCAGTACATATTTATATTTATTCCTTGTTCGTGTTGTTTCAGGTGTTATATCGCTTTTAAACGCGCTCGCGCGCTTCATTTGCGCTGTTTTGCGCTTGCAGGCCGGCTGTCAGAACGTTCTGTTAACGTTCTAACAGCCGCGCCTCACTCAGCGGCATTCCTGGCATTCTCCACACGCTTCACAGCGTGTGCTTCGCTCTCCCTTCACGCTCGACTGATTTTTATGAGCGTTTACATTTAATCCCTTTCTGCTTCATTAAAACGGCTCGGCAGCGTGTTCAGCTTCACACGCTTGACTGATTTCTTTAAGAAGAACGCGTTTAAGCAGGGATTCCACAGCCTTTTTTACACGCTTAGCTATTTCAAACGTGTTTCATTCAGGTACTCTCTCCCTTTATATTAATAGCATTTAACCCCTTAGGAATTAATTTTCTTCGTTTAACAGGATTTTTTATCTGGTTTTTTTTCATCTCTTTATTGATTTTTAACCATTTTTCTCTGCTAGTATTCCCCTTTTTTCCCCCATTATGTCGGAGGACGACCAATCCCAATCTATAAAAGATAATCTGAAATCCTTTATCAAGGATTCAGTCCAACACACTGTTACAAAAAATTTGGAAGCCTCTATCTCAAAAATAATTCACGCACCCAAGGTGAACCCTCTTTTGGGAGGTAAGAAACGTGTCTCTCATTCCCATGAGAGTTCAAAAGGCGTTTCTAAAAAATTTGGGCCTCCAACCCGGGAGGCAAAATCCTCGGGTCTTCCCTCCTCACCCCTTAATATTCTTCACTTACGGGACACGGATAGTGATGGGGATGATGTCTCTCAAGACACACTAAACGATGATTATTTTGATGGGCCTCCGGAGAAAAGGTGAAAAATTTCTCCTTATGAATACTCCCCCCACTTAGTGCCTGAAGACCTGGTGGACCCTATTGGTGACCCCATGTTTGACCCTACCTCTATTCATCACCCCAATTCCTCAGAATGGTTCCCCTCCGACCACGTGTCAGACTATGTTTCTTTCTACCTCTGCCATCCCCTGGATAAAACCTCCAGAAATAAATTAAAATCGGAATGTCCCCGCCCCTCCCTACCCTGCAAGGTCACTGATCCCCTCGCCATTGATCCCAATATGCTTCTCTTCTTCACTAAATTCGGGAAAGACCCCAAGAAAGGAGTGGACCGGGCCTGGTCTAATTGTCAGGACAGGCTCCTGGTCTTGGTGGGTCCCCTCGCCAGGATTTTTGACCTTGCTGAAGAAGCCAAGATTGAGGGCTCTCAAGTGGATCCGGAGACCCTTTCCAACTGGGCTCAAAGAGCGATTTGTATGTTGGGGAATGCCAATTCTTACATTTCTCAGGAACACCGCAAAAGCCTCCACCTCAGGATTGATCCAAAACTCAGCTCTCTGGCTTCCAAGGAGGAAGGCCTTAACGCTGATGGTCTTCTCTTTGGGGACTCTTTCATAAAAGAGATGAGCAAGTAGTCTCTACTTTTAATTCCCTGGATAAAGCCCATTCTTCAATGAAAATAATATTTTCCAATCGGGTTTTTGGAAGGGTCGGCAAAGGAAGGAGCCGTTTTGCCGGCTGCTTCTCAACAAGAGGTCAATCCCTCAACAGAGGCTCCTACTCTTAGAACAACCAGCTTGAAGTATACCAGGGATACAAACCCCAATTCTATCCCCGCAGATTCTGCGGCGGCCATAACAGGGGTTACAGAGCCAAAGGAGAACACCTTGCAGGTAAGAACTTTCAGTTCTGGCCTTCTTCCAGTAGGAGGCAGAATAGCTTTGTGTTTCAACATTTGGTTGTCAATAACCTCCGACTATTGGGTTATTCAAACCGTCCAGGGCTATTGCATAGACCTTTATCAGACCCCTTGTCAGCCCTTCCTTCCTCATCCTCTTCTTTTTTCCCGCGAGCAAGCTCAACTCATTCAAGACTAAATACAGGGTCTACTATTAAAACAGGCCATCGAAGAAGTGGCCTTCGACACTTCTGGGTTTCTCAGCAATATCTTTCTTGTTCAAAAGAAGAACAAAAAACATTGACCGGTTATAAACTTAAAGGAGTTCAACAACTTCGTAGTGTATCAACACTTCAAGATGGAAACTATTCTCCATCTCAGGGACATTCTTCTTCACAACGACTGGTTGGTTCGCATAGATCTTCAGGACGTCTATCTCTCAGTACCAGTGCACCCTTCTTTCAGGAAATTCCTTCAGTTCCAGTGGGAAAATACCTTCTTTCGTTTCAAAACTCTTCCCTTTGGCCTTTCTTCTGCTCCTTGGTGCTTCACCAAGATACTCAAACCTGTGGTGTCCTTTCTCAGAGCTCAAGGGATACGACTAATCGTCTATCTCGACGATTTCCTAATTATGGCTCAAGACAGGTCTTTCCTGTTAACTCATCTAAAAAATTGTCAAGACCTCCTCTCTCGACTAGGTTTCCTTATACATTTTCAAAAATCATCTCTAGTTCCCTCACAAACTCTCGAGTTCCTGGGGTTCCTCGTCAACACTACCGAGTCGATTCTCCAACTTCCTCAAGACAAAGTCTCTCTGATAAAGAAAGAAATTCGTCATGCCTTGTCTCTCCCTTGTACTTCCCTCAGAGCACTGGCTCGTCTCGTAGGCCTCCTTTCTTCTTCCATCCAGGCCATTTTTCCGGGCCCTCTCCATTACAGAGCCCTTCAGAGGCTCAAGATCCGGCATCTTCAACAAGGCCTGTCATACTCGGATCAGGTTGTTCTCGACGCAGAGTCCCGGGAAGAACTCACATGGTGGATGAGTCATTTAGACGCCTGGAACAGGAGAATGATTTTCTCTGCCGCCCCAGATCTTGTCTTAGAGTCAGATGCAAGTCTGACAGGATGGGGCGCAAGATGTGGTCCACACTCGACTGGCGGGCCATGGTCCGTTCAGGAGTCGTCAATGCACATAAATTGTTTAGAGATGCTTGCAGATTCCTTTGCCATCCAGTCCTTTACCAAAGACAGAGCAAAATGTTCCATTCTTCTCAGAATGGACAATCTATCTGCAGTAACTTACATCAACCGCCTGGGCGGGACACGATCCAAACCTTTGGCTCTCTTGGCCAAGAGTCTTTGGGAGTTTTGTCTTCACAAAAATATTTCGGTCAGAGCGGAATATTTCCCAGGCAATCTAAATGTAGTGGCCGATTGGTTCTCAAGACACTCCCATGACTCAAGCGATTGGCGGTTTCACCCTTCTATATTCAAGTGTCTTTCTTCTATCTTCGGTACAATGTCCATAGACCTCTTTGGCTCAAGACTCAATTCCCAACTCCCCAACTTCTTCAGCTGGAGACCAAATCCTTTGGCTTTGGCTTCCAACGCTTTTCTCCAAACGTGGCCACCTTCCCTTCTGTACGCTTTTCCCCCCTTTCTCTTTATCGCCCGAGTCCTAGCACACGTCCGTCGACAGCGCTCCTCCCTAGTTCTAATCACCCCATTCTGGCAGTCTTAACCCTGGTTTCCGACCCTTTTAGAACTCTTGTCAGATCTTCTGGTCCTGATCCCTCCCTTTCCAGACCTTCTTTTGAACCCCCAGGGACTTCCTCACAACCTCATTCTGCAAGGTTCCCTATTTCTAATAGCCTGGAGAGTTCCGGGGCTTCCTGGAGAACCCCAGGAATTTGGCAACAGGCTGTCCAGTTCATCCAACAATCCTGGGCTCCGGGTGCGTCAAAGGTCTACCGCTCAGCTTGGTCAGTATGGTGTAGCTGGTGTATGGACAGGGATTCCAATCCCGTTTCAGCTGACGTTAGCTTAATTATACATTTTCTAGCTTCCTTGGCCTCTCAAGGCAAGGCGTACCGTACCGTCAATACCTATAGATCAACGATCTCTTCAGAACACGTCAGGGTGGATGGTAGACCAGTGGGAGAACACCCCTTAGTTTGTCACCTGCTCAAAGGGATAAGTTTTTCCAAACCTCCAGCCCCTAAATATAATTCTATGTGGGATCTGAACTCCGTCCTTCGTCTTCTGCTTTCTTGGCCCGATAATCCTGACCTATCGTTGAAATATTTGTCTGCTAAAATCACTATGCTCCTCTGTCTCATCTCCATCAAACGAGTTTCAGATGTGAAAGCTCTGGATGTTTCCTCCTTTCCTTTTTCAGCCTTCGGTGTGTCTTTCAATGTAGCTAGACGTACTAAGACTAACTTGTCTTCTGTCCTTCATCCCTTTTTTCCCTCCCAACCCAAATTGTGTGTTGCTAATTGCTTGAAAACTTACGTTTCACGAACTGCAGATCTCAGGGTTCCTTTCTTATCTCAGTTGCTGATTTCCTATCAAAAATCCCACAAACCTGTTTCATTTCCCACTTTAGCTCGTTGGGTTAAGTGGCTGATGAATTTGGCTGGTGTCCCTATCAATATTTATGGTGCACATTCTGTTAGAGGAGCTACGGCTTCTAAGGCCTTCTTCGCGGGGGCTAGCTTACATGATATCCTTAGATCTGCAGATTGGTCTAACATTAGTACGTTTAGAACTTTCTATTGTAAACCTGTTGATCACCCTTTGCAAACTGTTGTTTCATTGCTTTGAACAAGCATAATATGAGCCTCCTGTCTTGTAATAAAATTGAGATTTTCCTAGCCTTGGTGTCAGAAAGGCTAGATTTTATTAAAGACAAGGAGGCGAGTATTATCCCTCCTCTTCTAACCCTCCCTGTTCTTTATTCTAGTCGCCTCAACCGCAACCAACAACAGCGCTTCCGGCTGACCAGATTCCATCATCTCCTCCTTCCGGACCTTCTCACCAACCATCAGGATCTACAAGGAGTTACCCTTTCCTCAGGGCTTTCTGCAAAGACTTCCTTGCAGCATTTTTGACTCTTTACGGTTTATTATGGTTTTTCTGGGATTATCCTATTTGACTGACTTTCGCAAGAAAAGAGGGCTTGATGCTCTCAGACAAGATAGTTATTATAGGGCTCGTTGTGTGATTGGTGAGCCCATTGTGACACAGTTTTGTGGGGTTTTTTTTTCCCCAGGGATTCTGGGATTTGTAGTTCTTGGCTGCTGTTTGAAATCAAGCTTGAAAAGATAGCATAATACTCGCCTCCTTGTCTTTAATAAAATCTAGCCTTTCTGACACCAAGGCTAGGAAAATCTCAATTCAGAATGAGGTTTATCACAGTCATGATGTGACTGCAGAGGTGGCCCACCGGTAAAACAATAAACCTGCGCAAATGGGACCAGAAATGAATCTGCCTCAAGTCTGAGCTGAGAATCATCAAAGCACTAAAGCCGATTCGCCCATAAAGTGCACTGTACAAGATCGTTCCCTCATTGACCTGCAGGGTCTGGAACTGGTAAAAGATCCATACGGAGTCTAAATGCACAGACACGGGGTCCTGATCCAGGAGAAAGAACAGCCCAACACTGGCACTAGCGTCAACTGGTTTAACAAGGGCAGTGACATCAGGGATCAGTAATATCCCTGCTGAAGGATTAGTGTGTTGTTCTCTGCTGGTACAAGTAGTCTTTAAGAAAGAACAGTCGGTAGGGCTAGAAACTACACTGGATTAAAAAGGTTACTTCTTTCAGAAACCAATTACATTTTGTCGCATAATGTGAAACGGGGCACCTGCAATAATAAACTGGAGGCAGATGTGTGCGGTTCTGGTACTCCTGGCGGAAAACTACGGTGCAGATTTAAAACAAATAAGACCTGGTTTAAAGTCCGGTGGAGAGGGTCACAGCTGCGACAGAGTTCACTCTGCCAAACCCTCTGTCCACTCACCTGATATATAGGTGGGCAGACCTTCAATATCTCAACTTCGGAACCCACTCCGGCTCCGTCTGTGCGATGGAGCCAGGTCCAATGGAACACTGGCTGTCAGAGGTTTGGCGATTTGACCACCTGCCTGTTTTAGAATGGGTGGTCTGAATGGTCAGTTTTCAGTGTTCGTCGACGCCTGCTAAAACCTGCATTAAGAGACCACGAGAATGTTTAATTGAACCGCACACCATGAGAGACAACCCTTATGGCGTTAGGGTTATTCGTTTTCAAGCTTTTTGGAGTTTTGTTTTTCAAGAACCAAAAACCTGGTGAAAGTTTGACTAACCTACGCAAATGTGCTAGTACAATCTGTAAAACGTTTACCATGTTGATAGAACCCTCCTTGACAACTGTTCCTGTCTATGATTAGAGATGTCCACAAGGCCTGTGGACATCTCTAAATGCATTAATACTCAATTGTATTTTACTCAGTTATGCTGACGGAGTACAAAACTTACTCCACACTATAAATTAGGCCTACAGTGCTATCTAGAGCTCAACATCATCTAAATGCCATTGTCAATCAACTTTGGAAAACCAAGAAGGCTTCTGAACCACAGTTTTGCACTTTGCAAATGGATGTTATGATTGGGATCTTGCCTCTGTTGTTTCCAGTGACATGTTTGCTATTCTTGTAGCTGAGATTCCAGAGTCCCACTAGTGTTTTGTGGGCATTGTCGTGGCAGAGAGCAGATGGCCAATCCCAGTGAGCTGCATGTTAAAGCCTTATCAGTGCAATTCTGAGATGCACCCTTGTAAATGTCATTTCTTCTTGTGCACAACGGGGAACCTCTGTTTGATGTACTCAGTGGCCCCTATGCACGTCCTTATTAGGCATGTGTGAAGTTTTTATTCTGAACACTTCCCTGTTACTGACCTATCCATACTTCATGAAGTTTCCTGCTTTTACTGCACACTCATAGTTTCTCTTGTGACTGATAGTTGGTGTCCGTAACTCATGATAATTTTGAGTGCATGAGTACTGTCAAACACGTGCGAACCATTGGCTTGTGAGTGCAGACATCTTCAGCTTACTCTAGCGAGTTTGCTGAAACTATCACTCATGGGCATTTTATACTCAAGCGAGTAGCTTCTCCTCATTAATGATTCAACCAAATATACACCCACATACCAAATGCTCATGAAAGTCCTAGTGTTTCTGTAGAAGTCCAACTTGAGTAGACCGTTGCAACCTTCTCAAATTTTTCAGTTTTTGCAAGACATTTTCAAAATTTGTGAGCAAAAAGCTTCACAACTTTGCACACTCCTAGTTACTATCCGTGCTCTATTAATTTAACACGTGTTGTAAATTTCCAAAGCCAGACTTTGTTTTGAACACATTGTTAGCCTGTCTACAGTCCATATTCATCATGTCATAATCTTTCACAGAATTTGTGAAAGTGTCAATTCATCTAAACTATGACATTGCTAACGCATAAGGTAACACTTGTGCTACAAGCTACACGTTATCTACATTTCAGGGTCCGACAGTGGATGTGTAAAATAAATGTGTAGTCCAAGTTGATGTATTTTGATTATTGTGATGTATACTGGTTATGTCTTAGGTCAATGGAAAGTTCCCCAGTGTTGGGTAAAACTCAGTGGTCAGCCCTAAATAAACACCATGAATTGACCCCTGAATTATAGAGGCCTGTGCACTGGGTTATCACGAGATCCGGCCAGACTGATGCAGCATCCACTCTTAAGCTGAGAGTCGATACCGAGAGGAGGGGAGCTCAACCTGTCTGATAGCCACAACTGATCTGCTGTGAACAGGTATGCAGTGCGCGGGACCCCAAGAAAGTCTAAAGTAAGCTGCATGAAACAGGAAGAAATTGGGGAATGGGGTCAGAACCTGGCCTTGCTGGGATGGTACTTGGTCACACGGACCGTGGACCACTACTGGGTGAACGGGGCACCCACCTCTGCAATTGGGGTTGGGGGTGCAGATTGATGGATGGGGACCTCAAAGGGTGGGCGTGGGGTGAGTGTTTGTTGTAAAATAATGTTTTGATCTTTTGAAAATCAATAAACTACATCTTTAAAAAACCTCTAGAGGCATGTTAGCTACTCCATGTTATCAACGCACAGGGCATAGAAGTGGTCTTTAGTGTGATAGTCTGCTCGAAAGACTATAATTATGTTTGAACTATTCATTTTATTGTCAATGCTAGAAACATGCATAAGTGTTTTAATTCTATTCTGTGTATTTAATACTCATGTACTAAGCAATTGGATGGGACTGTTGACATAAACACTTTTAAACATATAGTGCATTTTTAGTGCAGTGTGTGTGTGTGTGCGCGCTACTCTAAAGAACGAAAATGTGAATTGCTCCTGCCTCCAGGGCCCCTTTTTACGGAGAACACGCACCACACTAAGAGGTTTGCTAAGTAGGGTTGTGTGGGCTCCACAGCCAGTACCAGCTGGCTGTACACCGCCCCACATTCTGAGAACCTATGAATCACTTGCTTAATAGGAATCTTAAATTATACAGGAAGCTAATACAATATATGCTACAATGCTTGAAGACTAGACCATCTCTAGCAGGACTGGGAGTGCGGGAGCAGGTTGCCGTAGAAGCAGTCAGTCCACAGACAATAAATGCTATCATGGGAAATTGCCCTCTGGATCGTTTGGTAGATCAACCAGTTGGAAGCGGTTTACCCTCCTACAACACAGCAAGCATAGAACACTGATTGTCCCGCCCCAGTAGCTCAGTCCATTCTTGCCAAGAAAGACATGTTGCACTCCTGGGGTATAATAAGAATTCCCTACAAGGAGTCTGCCTATCCTGTGCTGTTATCTGATTCCCAAAGTTTAACGGGTGCTATAGCACCGAAGCCCTTTTCAATTTTGAAAAGTGCTCTGGGCGGCACCTCTACTGTCAATGGCATCTGCAGTTCAGGTTCCGGCTCCCAGCGGGCGATCAGTTGGTATTGGTTGCCACCTGCTCTTTTGTATGGGCGCCCCCAATGACCCCTGCAGATTGGGGGATTAAGCGCAAACGTTTGAATGTTTGTCCCTATGTTCGTGGAATAATAATGGGCTTGTGCATAAGTTTGACTCTGCCGATTTAATACCTTTTTTAAACAGTTATGATGTAATCACCCTTAGTAGGAAAGTACCATCTTGCCGGGTATGTTACCCCCATATTTCACTGTATATGTGTTGTTTTAGTCCTTTTGTCACAGGGACCCTGCCAGGCAGGGCCCCAGTGCTCATACTATGTGCCCTGTGTGGTACCTAACTGTCTCACTGAGGCTCTGCTAACCAGAACCTCAGTGGTTATGCTCTCTCTGCTTTCCAAATTTGTCACTAACAGGCTAGTGACTAAATTTACCAATTCACATTGGCATACTGGCATACCCATATAATTCCCTTGTATATGGTACTGAGGTACTGTGAGAAAGTAGCCTCTTTCTAGCCTTGTTACCCCCACTTTTGGTCTGTTTGTGAGTGTATGTCAGGGTGTTTTCACTGTCTCACTGGGATCCTGCTAGACAGGGCCCAGTGCTCATAGTGAAAACCCTATGTTTTCAGTATGTTTGTTATGTGTCACTGGGACCCTGCTAGTCAGGACCCCAGTGCTCATAAGTTTGTGGCCTATATGTATGTGTTCCCTGTGTGGTGCCTAACTGCTAATCAGAACCTCAGTGGTTATGCTCTCTCATTTCTTTCAAATTGTCACTAACAGGCTAGTGACCAATTTTACCAATTTACATTGGCTTACTGGAACACCCTTATAATTCCCTAGTATATGGTACTGAGGTACCCAGGGTATTGGGGTTCCAGGAGATCCCTATGGGCTGCAGCATTTCTTTTGCCACCCATAGGGAGCTCAGACAATTCTTACACAGGCCTGCCACTGCAGCCTGAGTGAAATAACATCCACGTTATTTCACAGCCATTTTACACTGCACTTAAGTAACTTATAAGTCACCTATATGTCTAACCTTTACCTGGTAAAGTTTAGGTGCAAAGTTACTTAGTGTGAGGGCACCCTGGCACTAGCCAAGGTGCCCCCACATTGGTCAGGGCCAATTCCCCGGACTTTGTGAGTGCGGGGACACCATTACACGCGTGCACTACATATAGGTCACTACCTATATGTAGCTTCACAATGGTAACTCCGAATATGGCCATGTAACATGTCTATGATCATGGAATTGCCCCCTCTATGCCATCCTGGCATAGTTGGCACAATCCCATGATCCCAGTGGTCTGTAGCACAGACCCTGGTACTGCTAAACTGCCTTTCCTGGGGTTTCACTGCAGCTGCTGCTGCTGCCAACCCCTCAGGCAGGTTTCTGCCCTCCTGGGGTCAAGCCAGGCTTGTCCCAAGATGGCAGAACAAAGGACTTCCTCTGAGAGAGGGTGTTACACCCTCTCCCTTTGGAACATGGTGTGAAGGCAGGGGAGGAGTAGCCTCCCCCAGCCTCTGGAAATGCTTTCATGGGCACATTTGGTGCCCATTTCTGCATAAGCCAGTCTACACCGGTTCAGGGACCCCTTAGCCCTGCTCTGGCGCGAAACTGGACAAAGGAAAGGGGAGTGACCACTCCCCTGACCTGCACCTCCCCTGGGAGGTGTCCAGAGCTCCTCCAGTGTGCTCCAGACCTCTGCCATCTTGGAAACAGAGGTGCTGCTGGCACACTGGACTGCTCTGAGTGGCCAGTGCCACCAGGTGACGTCAGAGACTCCTTCTGATAGGCTCCTTCAGGTGTTGCTAGCCTATCCTCTCTCCTAGGTAGCCAAACCCTCTTTTCTGGCTATTTAGGGTCTCTGTCTCTGGGGAAACTTTAGGTAACGAATGCAAGAGCTCATCCGAGTTCCTCTGCATCTCTCTCTTCACCTTCTGCCAAGGAATCGACTGCTGACCGCGCTGGAAGCCTGCAAAACTGCAACATAGTAGCAAAGACGACTACTGCAACTCTGTAACGCTGATCCTGCCGCCTTCTCGACTGTTTTCCTGGTGGTGCATGCTGTGGGGGTAGTCTGCCTCCTCTCTGCACTAGAAGCTCCGAAGAAATCTCCCGTGGGTCGACAGAATCGTCCCCCTGCAACCGCAGGCACCAAAGAACTGCATCACCGGTCCCCTGGGTCTCCTCTCAGCACGACGAGTGAGGTCCCTTGAATCCAGCAACTCTGTCCAGTGACTCTTCAGTCCAAGTTTGGTGGAGGTAAGTCCTTGCCTCCCCACGCCAGACTGCATTGCTGGGAACCGCGACTTTTGCAGCTACTCCGGCCTCCGTGCACTTCCGGCGGAAATCCTTTGTGCACAGTCCAGCCTGGGTCCACGGCACTCTAACCTGCATTGCACGACCTCCTAAGTTGTTCTCCGGCGACGTGGGACTCCTTTGTGCGACTTCGGGTGAGCACCGTTTCACGCATCCTCGTAGTGCCTGTTTCTGGCACTTCTCCGGGTGCTACCTGCTGCTGAGAGGGCTCCTTGTCTTGCTCGACGTCCCCTCTGTCTCCTGACGCAATTTGCGACATCCTGGTCCCTCCTGGGCCACAGCAGCATCCAAAAACGCTTACCGCACGATTTGCAGCTAGCAAGGCTTGTTGGCGGTCTTTCAGCGGGAAAACACTTCTGCACGACTCTCCACGGCGTGAGGGATCCGTCCTCCAAAGGGGAAGTCTCTAGCCCTTGTCGTTCCTGCAGAAACCTACGCTTCTTCTGTCCAGTAGCAGCTCCTTTGCACCCACAGCTGGCATTTCCTGGGCATCTGCCCATCTCCGACTTGCTTGTGACTTTTGGACTTGGTCTCCTTTTCCACAGGTACCCTCGACTGGAAATCCATCGTTGTTGCATTGCTGGTTTGTGTCTTTCCTGCAAAATTCCCCTATCACTGCTTCTATGTCCTTTGGGGAACTTTAGTGCACTTTGCACTCACTTTTTAGGGTCTTGGGGTGGGCTATTTTTCTAACCCTTACTATTTTCTAATAGTCCCAGCGACCCTCTACAAGGTCACATAGGTTTGGGGTCCATTCGTGGTTCGCATTCCACTTTTGGAGTATATGGTTTGTGTTGCCCCTATCCCTATGTGTTCCCATTGCATCCTATTGTAACTATACATTGTTTGCACTGTTTTCTAAGACTATACTGCATATTTTTGGTATTGTGTACATATATCTTGTGTATATTTGCTATCCTCATACTGAAGGTACACTCTGAGATACTTTGGCATATTGTCATAAAAATAAAGTACCTTAATTTTTAGTATAACTGTGTATTGTGTTTTCTTATGATATTGTGCATATGACACTAAGTGGTACTGTAGGAGCTTCACTCGTCTCCTAGTTCAGCCTAAGCTGCTCTGCTAAGCTACCATTATCTATCAGCCTATGCTGCTAGACACCCTATACACTAATAAGGGATAACTGGGCCTGGTGCAAGGTGCAAGTACCCCTAGGTACTCACTACAAGCCAGTCCAGCCTCCTACATTGGTTGTGCAGCGGTGGGATAAGTGCTTTGAGACTACTTACCACTCTTGTCATTGTACTTTTCATAAGAGAAAAATATACAAAACAAGTTCAGTGTGTGTACATATAGCTAAAAAGTTTTGCATTTCCTCTTTTCACTCTTTTCTAAGTGCTGAAAAGTACTTCTAAACTTTCAAAAAGTTCTAAAAAGTTGTAAAAGTTTTTTTTCTCTCTGTCCTAAAAGCTCTGGCAAACTTTGTTCTCTTTTTCTATCACTTTAACTCTCTCTAAAAATGTCTGGCACAGGCCAAACTGTTGATCTGTCCAAACTTGCACATGATCACCTTAGCTGGAAAGGAGCAAGGAGTCTCTGCATAGAGAGAGGTTTGAGTGTAGGGAAGAATCCTTCTTTGGAAGGAATTGTTACTTAACATGCTTAGAAAACAAGATAAGGCTAAAAGTGCCCCATCTGTTGAAAAAGTAGCTAATGGTTCCCAATCTGATCCAGGGACTCCCCCAGGAAAAGATTCAGGAAAGAAACTTCTTAGCCTGCCCATTACTAGACAGTCTAGCATAGTTGGTACTGAGGTGGAGTCACATCATACAGATGGTGTGCTCTCACATTACACTGTCAGCCAAGCTGTTAGGGTGCCGTCTGTAAGGGACAGGTCTCCTTCTGTTCATTCTCATCATACTTCTGTGTCTAGGAATGTCCCTCCCACCCACCCTGATGACAGATTGTTAGAAAGGGAGCTCAATAGATTGAGAGTGGAACAAACCAGACTGAAGCTCAAGAAGCAACAGCTGGATTTGGATAGACCGACCTTAGAAGTAGAGAAGGAGAGACAGAAACTGGGTTTAGAAACCCATGGTGGCAGCAGCAGTATTCCCCATAGTCATCCTGCAAAAGAGCATGATTCCAGGAATCTGCACAAGATAGTTCCCCCTTATAAGGAGGGGGATGACATTAACAAGTGGTTTGCTGCACTTGAGAGGGCCTGTGCTGTACAGGATGTCCCTCAAAGGCAGTGGGCTGCTATCCTATGGCTATCATTTAGTGGAAAAGGTAGGGATAGGCTCCTTACTGTGAAAGAAAATGAAGCTAATGATTACAAAGTTCTTAAGAATGCACTCCTGGATGGTTATGGCTTAACCACTGAACAATACAGGATAAAGTTCAGAGAGACCAAAAAGGAGTCTTCACAAGATTGGGTTGATTTCATTGACCATTCAATGAAGGCCTTGGAGGGGTGGTTACATGGCAGTAAAGTTACTGATTATGACAGCCTGTATAACTTGATCCTGAGAGAGCATATTCTTAATAATTGTGTGTCTGATTTGTTGCACCAGTACTTGGTGGACTCTGATCTGACTGCTCCCCAAGAATTGGGAAAGAAGGCAGACAAATGGGTCAGAACAAGGGTGAACAGAAAAGTTCATACAGGGGGTGACAAAGAGAACAATAAGAAGAAAGATGGTGAAAAATCTCAAGATAAGCATGGGGATAAGGGTAAAACCAAAGATCCCACTTCAAATCTTAAACACTCTTCAGGGGGTGGGGATAAAACAAATTCTTCCTCTTCTCAACCTACACAATTTAAGAAGCCTTGGTGCTTTGTGTGTAAAAACAGAGGCCATAGGCCAGGGGATAAGTCCTGTCCAGGTAAACCCCCTGAGCCTACCACCACTAATACATCAAGCTCTAGTGCCCCTAGCAGTAGTGGTACTAGTGGTGGGACTGCTGGCAACAGTCAAGTTAAGGGTGTAGTTGGGTTCACTTATGGGTCCATAGTAGAAACTGGGGTAGTCACTCCCAAGACAGTTTCGGTCACACCTAGTGGCATTGGCCTTGCCACACTGGCTGCTTGTCCCCTTACAATGGATAAGTACAGGCAGACAGTTTCAATAAATGGTGTTGGGGCCTTGGCCTACAGGGACACAGGTGCCAGTATCACTTTGGTGACTGAAAACCTAGTGGCTCCTGAGCAACACATCATTGGACAACAGTATAAAATTATTGATGTCCATAACTCCACTAAGTTTCTTCCCTTAGCTATAATTCAGTTTAGTTGGGGTGGAGTTACTGGCCCTAAGCAGGTGGTGGTATCACCTAGCTTACCTGTAGACTGTCTCTTAGGTAATGACCTAGAGGCCTCAGGTTGGGCTGATGTAGAGTTTTATGCCCATGCAGCTATGCTGGGCATCCCAGAGGAATTGTTCCCTCTCATTTCTACTGAAAAGAAAAAGCAAAGGAGAGAAGGCCTGAAAACTCAGGATCCCTCTCCATCAACAGGTAAAAAGGGTATCACAGTATCCCCTAACCACCCTACCATTTAGGATACCATTCCTGTGGTGGGAGAAACCTCTCCTGGGGTGGCACCTGTTCCAAGGGAATCATCAGCTGGCAAAGCTGGACTCCCTGAGGTAGAAGTACCTCTCTGTGGGATAACTAACGTTGGTGAGAAAAAGAGCACCATTTTAGTTAACATGGAGCATCCCTCCAACCCTCCCAGAGAAACTTTAGTGCAGAAACTCTGCACTGCCTCACAACACTTAGGACAGCATCCCTGCCCTATTGTGGAGCTCATAGGACAGCATCCCTGCCCTGCTCCAACCCAAGAGAAACAGCACCCCTGTTCTCTCTTCCAGCCATATGGACAAAGTTTTTGCCCAGCTATGGCTTTACTGAGACAGCATCCCTGTCTGGCATTTCCATCATTACAAATAGGTTCAGTGGACAATTCCCACTGCTCTAAACTACAACTTACTGATAGAAACTCTAAAAATACATCTTCACATTGTTGCTTAGCTAAAAAACTTGAAACAGGGTGGTTTACATCCCCACAGGGAAGTAACCATATAGTGGATGATAAAGGGAGTAACCAGTCTATCGCAGACCTACTCTCTACTTATCACCACTTAGACAATAAAGTCTCAACTGGCCAAGGTTAGCCTTATTGTCCTTCGTTTGGGGGGGGTTGTGTGAGAAAGTAGCCTCTTTCTATCCTTGTTACCCCCACTTTTGGCCTGTTTGTGAGTGTATGTCAGGGTGTTTTCACTGTCTCACTGGGATCCTGCTAGACAGGGCCCAGTGCTCATAGTGAAAACCCTATGTTTTCAGTATGTTTGTTATGTGTCACTGGGACCCTGCTAGTCAGGACCCCAGTGCTCATAAGTTTGTGGCCTATATGTATGTGTTCCATGTGTGGTGCCTAACTGTCTCACTGAGGCTCAGCTAATCAGAACCTCAGTAGTTATGCTCTCTCATTTCTTTCAAATTGTCACTAACAGGCTAGTGACCAATTTTACCAATTTACATTGGCTTACTGGAACACCCTTATAATTCCCTAGTATATGGTACTGAGGTACCCAGGGTATTGGGGTTCCAGGAGATCCCTATGGGCTGCAGCATTTCTTTTGCCACCCATAGGGAGCTCAGACAATTCTTACACAGGCCTGCCACTGCAGCCTGAGTGAAATAACGTCCACGTTATTTCACAGCCATTTTACACTGCACTTAAGTAACTTATAAGTCACCTATATGTCTAACCTTTACCTGGTAAAGGTTAGGTGCAAAGTTACTTAGTGTGAGGGCACCCTGGCACTAGCCAAGGCGCCCCCACATTGTTCAGGGCCAATTCCCCGGACTTTGTGAGTGCGGGGACACCATTACACGCGTGCACTACATATAGGTCACTACCTATATGTAGCTTCACAATGGTAACTCCGAATATGGCCATGTAACATGTCTATGATCATGGAATTGCCCCCTCTAAGCCATCCTGGCATAGTTGACACAATCCCATGATCCCAGTGGTCTGTAGCACAGACCCTGGTACTGCCAAACTGCCTTTCCTGGGGTTTCACTGCAGCTGCTGCTGCTGCCAACCCCTCAGACAGGTTTCTGCCCTCCTGTGGTCAAGCCTTGCTTGTCCCAGGATGGCAGAACAAAGAACTTCCTCTGAGAGAGGGTGTTACACCCTCTCCCTTTGGAAAATGGTGTGAAGGCAGGGGAGGAGTAGCCTCCCCCAGCCTCTGGAAATGCTTTCATGGGCACATTTGGTGCCCATTTCTGCATATGCCAGTCTACACCGGTTCAGGGACCCCTTAGCCCTGCTCTGGCGCGAAACTGGACAAAGGAAAGGGGAGTGACCACTCCCCTGACCTGCACCTCCCCTGGGAGGTGTTCAGAGCTCCTCCAGTGTGCTCCAGACCTCTGCCATCTTGGAAACAGAGGTGCTGCTGGCACACTGGACTGCTCTGAGTGGCCAGTGCCACCAGGTGACGTCAGAGACTCCTTCTGATAGGCTCCTTCAGGTGTTGCTAGCCTATCCTCTCTCCTAGGTAGCCAAACCCTCTTTTCTGGCTATTTAGGGTCTCTGTCTCTGGGGAAACTTTAGGTAACGAATGCAAGAGCTCATCCGAGTTCCTCTGCATCTCTCTCTTCACCTTCTGCCAAGGAATCGACTGCTGACCGCGCTGGAAGCCTGCAAAACTGCAACATAGTAGCAGAGACGACTACTGCAACTCTGTAACGCTGATCCTGCCGCCGTCTCAACTGTTTTCCTGGTGGTGCATGCTGTGGGGGTAGTCTGCCTCCTCTCTGCACTAGAAGCTCCGAAGAAATCTCCAGTGGGTCGACCGAATCGTCCCCCTGCAACCGCAGGCACCAAAGAACTGCATCACCGGTCCCCTGGGTCTCCTCTCAGCACGATGAGCGAGGTCCCTTGAATCCAGCAACTCTGTCCAAGTGACTCCCACAGTCCAGTGACTCTTCAGTCCAAGTTTGGTGGAGGTAAGTCCTTGCCGCCCCACGCCAGACTGCATTGCTGGGAACCGCAACTTTTGCAGCTACTCCGTGCACTTCCGGCGGAAATCCTTTGTGCACAGTCCAGCCTGGGTCCACGGCACTCTAACCTGCATTGCACGACCTCCTAAGTTGTTCTCCGGCGACGTGGGACTCCTTTGTGCGACTTCGGGTGAGCACCGTTTCACGCATCCTCGTAGTGCCTGTTTCTGGCACTTCTACGGGTGCTACCTGCTGCTGAGAGGGCTCCTTGTCTTGCTCGACGTCCCCTCTGTCTCCTGACGCAATTTGCGACATCCTGGTCCCTCCTGGGCCACAGCAGCATCCAAAAACGCTTACTGCACGATTTGCAGCTAGCAAGGCTTGTTGGCGGTCTTTCAGCGTGAAAACACTTCTGCGCGACTCTCCACGGCGTGTGGGATCCATCCTCCAAAGGGGAAGTCTCTAGCCCTTGTCGTTCCTGCAGAAACCTACGCTTCTACTGTCCAGTAGCAGCTCCTTTGCACCCACAGCTGGCATTTCCTGGGCATCTGCCCATCTCCGACTTGCTTGTGACTTTTGGACTTGGTCCCCTTGTTCCACAGGTACCCTCGACTGGAAATCCATCGTTGTTGCATTGCTGGTTTGTGTCTTTCCTGCAGAATTCCCCTATCACGACTTCTATGTCCTTTGGGGAACTTTAGTGCACTTTGAACTCACTTTTTAGGGTCTTGGGGTGGGCTATTTTTCTAACCCTTACTATTTTCTAATAGTCCCAGCGACCCTCTACAAGGTCACATAGGTTTGGGGTCCATTCGTGGTTCGCATTCCACTTTTGGAGTATATGGTTTGTGTTGCCCCTATCCCTATGTGTTCCCATTGCACCCTATTGTAACTATACATTGTTTGCATTGTTTTCTAAGACTATACTGCATATTTTTGGTATTGTGTACATATATCTTGTGTATATTTGCTATCCTCATACTGACGGTACACTCTGAGATACTTTGGCATATTGTCATAAAAATAAAGTACCTTTATTTTTAGTATAACTGTGTATTGTGTTTTCTTATGATATTGTGCATATGACACTAAGTGGTACTGTAGGAGCTTCACTCGTCTCCTAGTTCAGCCTAAGCTGCTCTGCTAAGCTACCATTATCTATCAGCCTATGCTGCTAGACACCCTATACACTAATAAGGGATAACTGGGCCTGGTGCAAGGTGCAAGTACCCCTAGGTACTCACTACAAGCCAGTCCAGCCTCCTACAGGTACCCAGGGTATTGGGGTTCCAGGAGATCCCTATGGGCTGCAGCATTTCTTTTGCTACCCATAGGGAGCTCTGACAATTATTACACAGGCCTGCCACTGCAGCCTGAGTGAAATAACGTCCATGTTAATTCTTTTGACTCTGAAGGATCTTGTTGTATGTCCCCAGTTAAGTTATTGGATACATTTTCTTCCTTCCTATGGTCAAGGTTTCATCAACCTGCTCGTAATTGCACCTCATTCCAGCCCTTTGCTATTTCTAGGGAAACTACGAGTTTAAAGAAAGCGAGTAACAGATTAGCAAGGGTGTGGGAGGCTGGCCTGGCTTGTAGTGGGTACCTTGGGAACTTACACCAGGTCCAGTTATCCCTCATTAGTGAAATGTAGGCAGTGTTCTCACAGCTTAGGCTGATAGAGGTAGGTACAGCAGAGCAGCTTAGGCTGAACTGGGAGACATGCAAAGCTCCTGCAATACCACTTATAGTTACACAGTACTTATACACATGTAAAGACAATACTCAGTTACCAAAAATAAAGGTAGTTTATTTTAGTGACACAAGGCCAAAAATATCTTAGAGGCAATACTTCTTCTGGAGGTAAGTATTATTATATATAATATATACACTGGACACCAAAATAAGTTAAGCAATTAGTCCTAGGATAGCGCAACAATAGGAAATACTGTAGAATGCTATAGGAGAAAATAGGTCTAGGGGCAACACAAACCATATACTAAGAAAGTAGAATGCAAATCACAAATCTCCCCCCCCCCCCCCAAAAGACAAGTGTAGTGTGTAGAGAATCGCTGGGAGAGTAAGGAAACCACAAAGGTGAGTAAAATCCCCCAGCCCAGAGCCCTGGGAAGTAGGAGTAAAGTACTGCAAGTTTCCTTAGGACACAGTACAAGTCATGATTAGAGTTATTGCAAGAACCAAGCAAGACTGCAAGCAATAAACAGTGGGTTCCTGGACCTGAAGACCTGCAAAGAGAGGAGACCAAATCCAGAAGTCGCAGAAGATTCCAGGAAGGACAGGAGCCCCTGCTAACCTAGAAGATGGTGCAAAAGAGGATTCTCCGATTGGTGGAAGTCTGCAGAAGAGCACCAAAGAAGATGGCTGCGTGTTCCTGCGTGATACAAAAGATGTCCCACGTGAAGATGTTGGTTGCAGGCGAGTTGCAGTGCTGGATTCATCCAACAAGCCTTGATTCAACCAATGCCGTGGATTGCGTCCAAATGACGCTGCCTGCTCCCAGGAGGGACCTTGAGGCCTCAACTAGGACTGAGGAGGCAGAGTAGGCACCCAGCACTGGAGGGAACCCACACATGACCAGGCAGCACCTACAGAGGTACTAGGACAGGGGGACAAAGAAGGTGCAAATTGCGGTTGTTGCAGCACTACAAAGGAAGGTCCCACGCCACCAGAGACCAACTCAGTGAGTTGTGCGTCACAGGATAGAGTGCTGGGGACCTGGGCCAGGCTGTGCACGAAAGATTCTTGCAAATAGTGCACAGAGGCCTCAGGAGGTGAAGATGACGCAGTGTACAGGAGTACTTTCTAAAATGGGAAACGCAAGCTCTTACCTCCTCCAACTTTGGACAGCAGGGCCTTAGGACAGTCTGTGTCGAAGGGGTCCACCACCTGTGTTCCAAGGAGCAGCTTGTCGCCAGGAGAGGAGTCCAAGAGAAACTTAGAAGGTGCCTGCTGGAGCAGGGAAGTGACTCCGTCACTCCACAGGAAATTTATTCGGTCCTTCTGGTGCAGGTGAAGACAGGGAGTCCCCAGAGCGTGCACACCATGGAAACTGTTGCAGTTGCTGGCTGGCTGAGTTGCAGAGTCGAAGTAGCCCATCTGGATACTTTGTGGCATTTACAGCGGTTCCTTGAGCAGTCTGCGGTTGATCCGAGGTCAGAGGATGACACAGTGGTTGCAGAGGATTCCTGATGGTGTCGCGTGGGCTCTCATTATCCTAAATGAGACTACTGGATTTCTAGTTAACAGGGTCGTTCCTGGTGTGGGGGACTGAGTCTGACCCACTTAGGAGGACCTCTGTCACCTTCAATCCGGTTTTGCTCCGGCTAACTAGCAGTGCCTCATCTCTCCCAAGGGGGAGGGATGATTGGGCAGCCGAGCGCATGACATCTTTAGAACTTCTCAGGGAAGTCGTGGTCACTCAGGTCCCAACCAGCTCTCTCATTTACAGTATGATCTCATATACAAATGACAATGGCAGTTTAAGTTTTATAGATTGTTTTTAATAATTGTTGTATATAATAATTTAGCTAATAAGGCATGAGCCGCAATAACCAGAACCATACAACACAGTAGGATTGAAATAGTCACGATGAGAGTGAAACATAAAAACAACGCTATCATGGTGTTAATAGATTCTATTCTCTCTCAGTAAGTTATATTTCAAGCACAGCATGTTAAGTTACTAACTTGCCTTTCAGATTCCCCAGGAAGACATCAACCCTCATACCTGAGCAAAGGCCTCCGATCTGGTTCAGCATCTGCAACAAGGCAGTCAGCGTCCAGTTGTGGTTCCCTGGTCGGAATCTCCCTCTTACGTGTATTAGGACAAGGAAGTGTTTTTATAACTAACATGTCAGTGTGATCACAAAATGTCCCTACGCAAGAATGTATATCTGCAATCCAAAGACTAAACTCCTACCAAGTCTATCGGCAATGTACCAGACTGTATCCTTGACTGAAGCACAGAGTGGGCAAGAATGTGTTATTGAACTCCAGTGCTGAAGTAGGCTAAACAATGTGATATAAAAAATAAAACAAGACCATAGAACTGGCTATTCGAAAAATAGTACAAAGCTGAATAAAATGCATTTAGAGCAAAGTGCACAGACGCTCTATACTGCAAGCAAATGAATAAAATACATCAAGTGCACAAAGGCCTAACGCCTGGAGCAAATGTGCAAAGAATACATAAAAATGACCACACTACACCCTCCCCTTGTCAGTAGGAAGTGGTTCTAATCAAACAAATAATAATATGCCCCAGATATCAAATTATACAAAACACATTTCGACAAGTCCAGAGGACATGAAAGCACAGAACCAAAGTTAAATTTTTAAGCATGTGACAGTAAAGCCGAATCAATATAATGTCAATTTAGTAAAAAAAAAAACTATTTCAAATGGAAGTCACGGAAAGCAGGATATTCTCCACTTCGGCAGATGTCAACATCGGAAAATCCACGCCAAATTCTATCATGGCGCAGGTGTGTTCCAAAGCCCCAGAACCATCCAAGGCGGCATCCCGTGCAGGGCCTATGAACGAGACAATACCATCTTCCTCCAGGAAGGGAATCTCGTAAACTGCCTCACGAAGCAAACGCAACCGTAGTGCACATGTCTGGGAATGAGCCCTAATTGGGAACATCAACAGATTAGCATCAACCACTGGGGGGCGCTGCAGTGAGAGACAGAGAGCCATTGCATGTTCAAACGAGCACCATAGGCACCGAAACACGGGTTGCACACAATCCAAAACTGGCCGGAATGACAGAGACCAGTCACACTCCAACTGTCCCAGGAGTGTTGCTCCCAAATGCTGCATCATGCGCTCACGACACAGCTGCGCTGATGGGAGCTCCCATATTGGATCTTGTTGCGGCGGGACAGCCATTGCGGAAGAAAAACAGCAATAGCAAAACACCAGACAATAAAGCCAAAGTTATCGGAAATCCTCCAAAGATGCTTCCGAAAATAGAATGAATAGCCGAAGGTATCAAACCAAATATGGAAGAGAAGGCATGAGCAAACCCAACACCAACGGCTTTTTAAAAAATGTGCAATTCCAGCAGTGCTGGACGCATTAAATATACGTCCCACGAGTTCACCAAAGTGGCTCGGAAAGTTAGTATTTAAAAGGGACTGTATTTCTGCTGATGACCTCGCCACCTGAAGTGCGTAGGTCTCGCGTGCAGATGTAAGGGCCACATGCTTTTGAAACAATAGAGCCTTTAGTCGACTCAACTTGTCGAAATTTACCTTGGAAGTAGCAATGTGAGGCCAGATGTCTGCTACCTCCCTAAATTGAGTGGGGGGAACAACACATTTCCTCAGCACGTAACAGCCTTGGTGACAACGACCACGTAAACTATTCCGGCACGCATGCCACAACAGGCTTCACTGTTAAGAAGGACATAGCTGCCGTTTGAAAGCACCTGGAATGTGTTTTTAATCACCGGGACTGGAACTCCCTTTAGATAGCAAGCTAAATTCGCAACCAAGGCATTACACGCCCCATGCAAGGACAGCTGCTTACAAACCATCGAATGGCTGACAGAAGTTTCACATTCGCTACCGCTAAGAAAAACCTCCCTCATACCATTAAGACATCTGTATAAAAAGGGAAGCTCCCACACCTCATGTATGTAACTGTCTCCCAATTTCTCATATCTGCCCACCGGAATATGCTTCAAACAAGAAGTGAATTGCAGAGTGGAAATGGGCAAATTTATAACCCAGTGTATTAACCATTCAGCTGACTGAATCTCAGCCACAGTAAAAGGCAACTTCTCCAACTTTTCAATATTCAACAACACATATGTCGCCTCCTTTTTAGCCATCAGCTGCTGCTGACACATCAAATTAAAGGAAAAAAAATCTCCCTGGCTCTGATGTGCTGCCACGGAACGCGACCCGCCTTCAATGTCTGTAGAGTCCAACCCAACTGCATAATGGACCGTGTTTGACTCTGCCCATGATATAAAGAATACATATCTGATCTAATAATGTCTATAGCAGAGGAAACAATGTTGTCAATCGTATATACATGGTCAGACAGGGTATGCATTCCATTATCCACAACTGACAATGCTTGTTTCAAATTCTCCTGATCTATCTGCCTCAACCGGGCTGCTGCCTCCTGTTGTGAAAGTTTCCATATCTCATTGTACACTTCATACAAAAAACTTTTCTTCCGGGGCACTCTTGGACCTGACAAAAAATCTTGCAAGTCAGTATAGACAGTAACGTGAGATGTATCTTAACCGCATCTAGCGTGGATGATTTTAACAATTGTTGACAAAGTTTCCCCACGCTATATGTAGTAACAATATCAGCATGTTCTGGTGATATATAACGAGGGTCTGCCCTACTAGTCCTGAAACGCCCCGAAGAGGTGACAAAACGTTGATGACACCCATTAGTGTCTATGGGCCACAATAACCACCCGCTTGGACGTGTCAATGAAGTGTTAAGCGTACCATTCTAGACCCAGTCTGTAAGCTCACTAAATGTGGCATTAATATAATGCTGCCAGTCTTTCAGTTTGGAAGGGACAGGTATGCCAGGCATATTCAATTCTCTAATTGTTGCTAATCCCAAACAGCTAGTCTGTTGTACAGTGTCATTCAAGAAAATCATTTGGACAGGAATAATACATGCCCTAAACAATGTTTCCCTACCTCGCATTTGCCAATTTCTTGTTCCCCAAACACTTTTCAAATCAACAGTTTTGGACCAGTATTCATACCCCTCAATAGATAGTTGGGATACAAACGAACAGTCAAATTTGTCAGAATAAGTTTTAGAACTCCCCTGTGGAGGAGTCGGGCAATGTTCCCATTGCATATACTCAAATATTGATTTAGGGCTACTGGCTTTATGGATAAAGTGGTGTCCATAATAATTGTAACAAAACATGTCACCATAATTATCTCTGAACTGGTAAGCATCTTCATTGTCATAGACAGTATAATACTGCAATTCTGTCAACATAGAATCAACTGTCTTCACATCCCAATCATCAGATACAATGCCTGGTATAACTACATCATTCATTGATAACTTTAGAACATACGGTATCTGAATTATTTCAGTGGGACCATATATATCAAACATAACTCTATCCCACACAATCCCATCCGGAATTGGTACTGCAGAAATGTTCACAAAAGACCAGTCTCTTCGAACCATATGTGATGAAAAATTTGGTTTTCAACACTTTCCCCGCCTGCTCAATCTCAGATCGTTCAGGAAGAAAGTGACCATGTATCACTAGAAAAAAGGTAACAACAAACCCCAGCCATAGGAAAAAAGCCATCACAGTCATGAAAAGCCACAGATAGTTCCAAGGAACAACAAAATACGTGTTTTTGAGCCAGTACATTAGCTTTCGTGGACCCAGGGCTGGTGTTGAAGAGGACGAAGAGTCCGACACAGCATCATTATTGTTATTAAAGCAGCCGGAGGCAGTTCTCGCAAAAGGTGCAACCGTAAACAAAGGAGCAGATTGTGTCTCTTGCCGTGGTACGCTGTAGATAACACCTTCAGCAACATCAGTAGTCACAGCAACTTGATCAAAAGATTCCAAATTATTAGTCGTTAGTGGAACAATCGCAAGATCAGCTTCCGCCCTCCTCAAGCTTGGAGAGGAAACAGCGTTGTTGCAAATTACCTGCAGCGGAACATCGTCCCCAGTAGTGAGAGGGATTCGGGAACTACTGGGCGTTCCTCTTGGTCTGCTGTGCAGAATCGGCCACGTTGTAATTTGACATTGTCGATTGATACAAAGCGATTTTCTTTGGCCCCTTGCAACGGCAGCAAAATCACTGTTCTTGTGCCGTGGATCCCTAGTACAGGGACTGGCGCTCGATACGAAGGGCCAAATTATTTTTTCACTGCGACCTTTTCACGCACAAGATCCCCAATTCTGGGAATCCAACCAGTAGGCGTTACTGGTTCATCCTTAATTCCTGTGGAGGCAGCACTGGGAGAAGAGTTATCTTCACGGAATTGTTGTAAATCCTGCAAAACAGTGACACGATCATTTATGTCAAAAGGCGTATCTGCCGCGTCCACTCCGGGACCATCTAGATCAGGAACATACATTTGTGTTCCGAACAGGCACTCATATGAAGTACGACCCCCCAGGGACCTTCTAGGCAAGTTATTCAGTGCTCTCTGTACTCCATACAGGTGGGCTAGCCAGCTACGACCCGTACCTATAACTCTGGCCGTTAAGGATTGCTTTAAATCGCGATTCAAATGCTCCACAACAGAATTTCCCTCGGGATGAAATGGAGACGAGAACTGGAGCTGGACCCCCAACGAAGCCATGGCATCCCTGAATGCCTTAGAGGCAAAAGCAGGGCCCTTGTCCAAATGAAAAGCTGCAACTGCATATGTATCGACAAAGATGCGCAAATCTTTAATAACAGTTCGAGCGTCAGCCGAGCGCTGTGGCCAGACCCACACAAATTTGGAGCACGAAGCTACAGCTACCAATATATATTTGTATGCACTATCTGGTGTCAGCGGACCACAATGATCCAAGTACACACACTGTAATGGTTTATTCGATATTAGAAGGGGCGTCTGCTGCGGGCGCCTAGCCGTGGAAACTTTAATTTGTTGACAGATGTCACAACAAAGGACATACTGCTTCGTCTCTTTATAGAGACCAGGCCACCAGTAACGGGCCTGTAAGAGTGAAATAGTGGCTGCCACGCCAGCATGTGCAGATGCCACCCCCCCATGAGCTGCAGTAATCAATTGAGGTCGCACAATTTTATTGGGTATGTCGCGTACACCAACGCCTGGGATTTTAACTTCAGCGTTTAGAATACTACCCATGGAATAATGATATTTAGAAGGGAATCCCTTAGGATATGGCGTGCCATCAGTCGTAGCCTTTATGGCAGCCAAAATCTCAGTGTCTGGTTTGGAACTCGAACGAGTTACTGCGGCCACAGTGGCAATTGCCACTGCCGATTTCGCGACTTCACCAGCCAAAGAATTGCCAGCAACGTGTATTCCAATGCGCTGGTGTCCAAGTGTATGCACAACATGGACCTTAGGAAGCGTTTCCTTCAGATCCGCAACCTTCTCCCACAGTAACCTGTGTTTTATGGTGTTGCCCTTGGAATCACTGAACCCATTTAACCTCCAGTAATGCAAATATTCATTGAAAGACTGAACACAGTAATAGGAATCACAAACAAGCAGTGTAAACTGTGCCGGATCCGCATGTTCCAAGGCTAATAACAGAGCCTTCAGCTCAGCCAACTGTGCCGTACAGTCTCCCAAGGTCTGTGTATAAGTATGTTGGGGGCAGAACTTCTCCCCCTCCATATAACCGCTCACCACCGCACATGCAGCAGAATACTGTTGTCTAGTCCCAACCGCCGGTTGCGCAGAGCCATCGGTGTACATGACCACTTGATATTGATCAATAGGCAATGTGCCAGCGGGAACTGGGTACTCCATTTCATATTGAAGAAATTCCTGAGTCTGAAGTTTTGGGTCAAAAACGTAATCTACATCAGTGGCTGTGAAAGACGTAGCCCATTGTATCCATCGCGGGTGTAGCGCTTTCGCATTAGGAACACTCGCTTTTGTAACAGCCTCTAAGGCTGGAATCAGGGAAACGACAATGATGCGTTGGCCCTGGGCAAGAGTTCTTTCTTTAATCACAGCCATTTGTACAGCAGTGAGAATTTTCTCCGTTTGTGCAAAACGTTGTTCTGCAGCACAATACAAGTGGGAGTTATATCCTATCGGGACTGTCTCACCCGAGCTATAACCTCGATGACCAGATGTGTCTTATTGTCCCGTGTGTGTAAATGCTTTGCAGCTAAGAGATCCGTTTGCAAATCTCGAAGAATATGTGTATGCTCAATCGTCCAAAATCTACTCGAAAAATTTGGGTGAATCAACTCGTATAATGGCTTTATACGTGTAGCATAATCAGGAATGTAAGTTCTGCCAAAATTTAGAAATCCCAACAACGACTGGAGTTTCTTAATCGTATTAGGAGGTTGTAACTGCACATTTTTCCAAAAAGTGTGGCGCTAAGCTCTTGCCCTCATTCGACAGCTCATATCCCTGGAAAATGACGCTGAGGAAGGCAATTTTTGACTTTTTGAAGTTAAATTTGTAGCCAATTTCAGCAAATCCCACAACAATGCGGGCTACCCGCCTTAAATGTTGTAGTAACTCGTCATCTGTCAGATATATATCATCGACATATGACAAAGCTTCAGGGTCCAACTCGTCAAAATTTCAGTCACACGAGCCGAAAACAGTCCTGGGCTATTCTTATACCCCTGAGGCAAATGACAAAATGTTTTCTGAGAGCCAAACGCACTAAAGCTAGTAAAATCCCTACTTTCGGGCGCTATATTCTGGCAGAAGAAACCATTCAAGATGTCTAAAGTTGTTTTGTATTTTTTACGCACAATATTATTCATGAGCGCTGCGCTGTGTGAATTTTGTATTGCATATGTGCGTGCATGTCCATTTAAATGTCTGTAATCCACCACTATCCTATAAGAATGGTCCTGTTTAGCTACAGGAAATAAGCGATTATTCATCTGTGAGACACAGGGTTCAAGTATCCCCTGGTACTCCAATTGAGTAAGTATGTCCCTTACAGATGCCCTTGTTTCAAATTTTATAGGATATTGCGGTTGTGGCTGAGGTTCGCCCTTAATCGGAATTACATGATAAGGTGAATCCCTATTCCACCCCACATGATTTCTATATAAGGCGGGTGCTTCTGCCAGAGCCCATTTGATGCTATAGGACTCTGTGAGTTCTCCCGGAACAAGTGGTGAGAACGAAGGTGTAATAACCTCCTCCCCAACTGGACAGTCGCAAACAAAGTCTGGGGGCCAATCCTGTTCTGCTAGCAGAATGTCATACAGTTTGACTACACGATCCCAAAAGATGGCGTTTATAGTGCGCTCAATGTCCCCTTCTAATTGTAAAGTTACTGTATAAACTCTATCGGGATCAGAGACACGCATATCTGCTGTTTCGACTTGTATGAAGTCATCAGTTGCTTTCACCTCCAGATGCTGTAGAAGATTCCGGCGAACTATTGTGACCTCTGCCGCGCTGTCTAACAGTGCTAATGCCCATGTCTTGTTCTTCAAGAGAACTCTCTTCTTGTGTGGCAAGTCTAACTGAGACCGCCGCCACTTTTTTCTTTTTAAACTTCTGTTTTTGTTGGATCGGTTTCTCTTCTTTCGTTACAGAAACCTCTGATGAGCGTTGTGATTCCTGTCTCGGTTTCACGTACTCCGCTCTCCGCTCTGACCGCCAACCTCTCTCACTTCTCTTTTCCGATGAGTCCTGAAAGGAACGAGATGGGCGTGTATCAGTATATTGATATCTATCAGGCGTCTTCAAATTATCCCTATTTCTGAGATTATACCTATTCTGAGGGGTCTCCGTTCTCGGAGATTCTCCCCTTTCTTTCTTAGGTGTTTGTTGTTTTTTCTCCCAGCGCTTTTTCGTACCCTCAGGTTGCTGTTGTTTACCACCCTTACCCTGAAACTGTGGTTTCTGTGGTCTAGCCCCTAGGCTATCACAACCAATACTGGGATATGTTTACGCTATAATTCTCGGCAGTACCCGCTCCTGATCGAGTTGCGGGATGTCACGAAGACGCATACGCACCGCTAGTGCTACTGCCTCCCCTTTTAGATTACTCAAGATGATGGAAGAAACCGTGGCAAAATTGCCCATCAGCTGCATCCCTAATTCTAAGGCTGGGGCAGCCCCATATTCATCTTGAATTTGTTTGAGCACCTCCAGTAAATTAGCCAATGTCGGTGTACCGTGTGCTGTAGAGTAGAGCGCAGCAAACACCGTGCCCCATGTATTACAATGGTCCACTGTAGAAACCATACCAAACGGCAAACACATCGTCAATATTCTATGTTTGTCCTGAGGTCCCATATGGGGAAATACTGCTTCCAGCGTATTAATTTTTTGCGCCAGCCAAAATGGAGTCTCCTCTCGTTTAGCCGGTACTTTGCCCATAACTGAGTGCACAGTGGCCGGATTGATACCCGGAACCACTGCATGTGGTTGTGCCGGAGCAGCACGCGCTGGGTTTGTGTTGAGTGTGTGCATCACAAATTGTACTAAACGTCTATATGTAGCCGTTAATTCTGTGTATAAACGACGAACTTCAGCCACTGTCAGGTTAGCAACCGCTGGATGTGGTGTATAAGTAGCCAATAAAGGCCAGGTAGGACCATCATTACTTAGTGGACCTAGCCTAACAGGTGCTATTGTGTGGGGTAGGGCGCCATCAAGCCAATTATTATGTTCTTGATAAGATAGAGGTATTTCTAAATATGCATATGCCCTGTATTGTCCAGGGACATTTGCAAGAGTGTAATCGTGAAATGTGTGTGAATTCCCATCAACTGCTGGAAATACGACCCAAGAATAAAAAAGTTCTGTTCTATAGGCTGCATGGGCGTCCACCACAAACGTGACCGGACCCCCCCGGTTCGTTAGACCATGTGCTAGCAGATGTACCGTGAGCGGGTGTCGCATATTAACTTTAATGTTCATTATTTGGGGATTCGCCATCATGAAAACAGCGCTAGTTCAGAGAAGGCAAACCAATATCGGCGGTTTCCTTTCCGAGTTCAAGCTTGAACAACCAACCACAGAAGAATAGTATCTACCTATATTGCGGTGGCGGAAATCCTCAGCGCCACGGACGTCTCCTTTAACGGAACCGAGGAGTCAATATATATATGAGACCGAGAGAGTCAGCTGAACCTGAAAATTAGAGCCAGACCAATCGTTGGCGGCGCCATGTCGCGTGGGCTCTCATTATCCTAAATGAGACTACTGGATTTCTAGTTAACAGGGTCGTTCCTGGTGTGGGGAACTGAGTCTGGCCCACTTAGGAGGACCTCTGTCACCTTCAATCCGGTTTTGCTCCGGCTAACTAGCAGTGCCTCATCTCTCCCAAGGGGGAGGGATGATTGGGCAGCCGAGCGCATGACATCTTTAGAACTTCTCAGGGAAGTCGTGGTCACTCAGGTCCCAACCAGCTCTCTCATTTACAGTATGATCTCTTATACAAATGACAAAGGCAGTTTAAGTTTTATAGATTGTTTTTAATAAAACGACTGCATTTTAGCTAATAAGGCATGAGCCGCAATAACCAGAACCATACAACACAGTAGGATTGAAATAGTCACAATGAGAGTGAAACATAAAAACAACGCTATCATGGTGTTAATTGATTCTATTCTCTCTCAGTAAGTTATATTTCGAGAACAGCATGTTAAGCTACTAACTTGCCTTTCAGATTACCCGAGAAGACATCAACCCTCATACCTGAACAAAGGCCTGCGATCTGGTTCAGCATCTGCAACAGGGCAGTCAGCGTCCAGTTGTGGTTCCCTGGTCGGAATCTCCCTCTTACGTGTATTAGGACAAGGAAGTGTTTTTATAACTAACATGTCAGTGTGATCACAAAATGTCCCTACGCAAGAATGTATATCTGCAATCCAAAGACTAAACTCCTACCACATCTATCGGCAATGTACCAGACTGTATCCTTGACTGAAGCACAGAGTGGGCAAGAATGTGTTATTGAACTCCAGTGCTGAAGTAGGCTAAACAATGTGATATAAAAAATAAAACAAGACCGTAGAACTGGCTATTCGAAAAATAACAGTACGAAGCTGAATAAAATGCATTTAGAGCAAAGTGCACAGAGGCTCTATACTGCAAGCAAAGGAATAAAATACATCAAGGGCAAAGTGCACAAAGGCCTAACGCCTGAAGCAAATGCGCAAAGAATACATAACAAGCATTTACAATGCATCGGGTCTCGCGTTTGCTCATGTTAGAGCTGATCGCGTTGTAAACTCCTAACCCGACTTTTCACCTATCGGGCAAAAGTGCATTTATGTACATAACCTGAAAAAGTGAAATCAAGTAGGTAAAGCGCTCGACTTCTGCCAAGCGAGATCGGGCTCGTAAATTAGAGAAAAAAAAGTCCACGAGCCCGATGGAAAACAGCGAGCCTCGCATGTTTTCTGTACTTGGTCACTGCGCTGGAGGAGGGCTTGCCACCGGAAAAGGCATGCCATATGCGTGCCTTCGACTAATGAATGCAAGCAGATTTTATTAGGGAAGCCCACCAACCAATAAAAAACACTGATGTGAAGTTGACAGGGCTCCGAGCCCTTTTATAAATACAAAAGAGTCTCCCTGCGAAACGGTTGCACGAGCGCATGCAACGCAGGCTCGACCCTAAAAATTACCACACTACAATGGAAACTTGCAATCTGAAGAGAAACCCACAAGAAAGACCCTAAATAGCCCTGAGAGGGGGATTGGTTACCTAACCAGGTATGCACCTGTCAGGAGGGGTCTCTGACATCATCTGCTGGCACTGGCCGCACAGAGGCCTCTAGAGTGTCCCCACACCTTGGAAAACAAGATGGCTAAAGTCTGGGACACACTGGAGGAGATCTGGGCACCACCCCTGGGGTGGTGATGGACAGCGGGTGGTCACTCTCTTTTCCTTTGTCCAGTTTCATGCCAGAGCAGGGACTGGGGGTCCCTGAACTGTTGTTGACTGGTTTATGCAAGGGGGGCACCATCTGTGCCCTTCAAAGCATTTCCAGAGGCTCTCGGAGGCTACCCCTCCCAAGCCTATAACACCTATTTACAAAGGGAGAGGGTGTATCACCTTCCCCCCAAAGGAAATGCTTTGTTCTGCCTTCCTGGGACTGAGCTGCTCAGACCCCAGGAGGGCAGAAGCCTGTCTGTTCTGTGAGATGGCAGCAGCTGTAGCTGCAGTGCAAGCCTCAGAGAGCTGGTTTGGTAGTACTGGGGGTCCATGGTGGAGCCCCCAGGATGCATGGAATATGCTCCCCAATTCCAAATTTGGAATGGGGGGACAATTCCATGATCTTAGACACCTTACATGGCCATATTCAGACTTACCATTGTGAAGCTACATATAGGTATTGACCTATATGTAGTGCACGTGTGTAATGGTGTCCCCGCACTCACAAAATCCGGAGAATTGGCCCTGGACTGCATGGGGGCACCTTTGCTAGTGCAAGGGTGCCCTCACACTTAGAAACTTTGCACCTAGCCTTCAGTAAATGAAGGTTAGACATATAGGTGACTTATAAGTTACTTATGTGCACTCTTTCACGCAGGCTGAAGTGGCAGTCCTGTGAAAGGGTTTGTCCGAGCTTCTTATGGGTGGCAAAAGAAATAATGCAGCCCATTAAGATCTCCTGGAACCCCAGTGCCCTGGTTACCTAGGTACCATATACTAGGGACTTATAAGGGGAGTCCAGTGTGCCAAATGGAATTGGTAAATGAAGTCACTAGCCTATAGTGACAAATTTAGAAGCAGAGAGAGCATAACCACCGACGTTCTGGTTAGCAGAACTTCAGTGACACAGCTAAGCACTACTGACAACACATACATTAGGCCAAAAACTATGCGCACTGGGGTCCTGACCAGCAGGATCCCAGTGAGACAGGCAAAAACATACTGACATACAGGTAGAAATTGGGGCAACATGCCAAGAAAGATGGTACTTTCCTACAAATGGCAATTAGGAAGAGCCCCGATTCTGAGTGTCTATTAATTAGATACAAGGAACTGAGGAAAGACTATAGGAAGGCCATTTATGATGACCATCAGAGCCATTTCAATCAGTTTTGGGCTAAACTCATAAGTGCGAGTAAGGATCCAAATTCTAAAAAAAATGTTGGTCCCTTATTAATAACCTACAAAGTAATCAAAGGGGTCTTGCCACTGTTAATATTTCTGAAGGGGTTTGGACGTCCTACTTGATTAGTCATTTCTCTGCAAGTGAACAGGATGGGAAATTGTTGAATGAGGGAGCTTCTTGCACCACTGCTGCTCTGGCTAGTCCTATTCCCAGTCCGCTGGGTTTGCGTTTCCCCCTCATGGAGAGAAGACTTCTTTTCAATTACGTCTCCCTCGTATCATCTCAAGGGCAAAGCGGGATGGAGCCCCAGGTCCCAATGGCCTTCCGCAGATGCTGTTCAAACAGGATTCTTCCTTTTGGGCAGTTCATCTTGCGCATCTGCTTGAGTATTGTCTGTCTGACCTCCAGAATTCCTGAGTCCTGGTGTGGTGCCATTCTTCATCCGCTATATATAAGCAGTTCAAGGTCGGACCCTGCTAATTTTAGGATGATAGCCCTGCTTGACAATGAGGTCAAGTTTTATTGCAGTCTTTTGGTGCAAGATCTTCGTGCCTGGGCTGAATCGAAGGGACTAATCCCTATTGTTCAAACAAGGTTCTCAGCTGTCTCCGGCACATCGACGAACCTATTAGCTCTTTCTATTTTGATCGATCTGCGATTCTATCAGACCTCACGCTGAATTGCTGTTTTATGATTTCAAGGCAGCATTTGACTGGATCCCTAGGAGCGCCCTGTGGGCTAAACTACAAAATTGGGGTATTCCTTCTGCTCTCCTGGGTGCCATTATGGATCTACACATGGATACCTGGGTCCGTATTAAATTAGGTGATGGGTGCTCTCTTTCCAGAAACATTTTCACTGGTTGTGGTGTGAAACAGGGTTGCATGCTTGCGCCCCTACTTTTTAATCTGTTTATTGCAGATTTGTCATCGTCTCTTGATGCTGTTAATTCTCATCTCCCCGAGTTTGGTGGCCTTAGGCTCAGCCACTTGCTTTATGCTGATGATCCTGCATTGTTCAGTTATACTAAAATTGGCCTTCAATGGCTGCTTAACCAACTCGCTTCTTATACTCCTGTGAATCAATTAGAAGTCAACTTGCTCAAAACTAAAGTGGTGTCCTTCAGAAGAAAAAGCATTTGGGACCCAGTTGGTATTTAAAGAGTAGTAAATTTGTTTCAGACCATTGTAGCCAAGGTGCCCCCACATTGTTCAGGGCAATTTCCCCGGACTTTGTGAGTGCGGGGACACCATTACGCGTGTGCACTACCTATAGGTCAATACCTATATGTAGCGTCAGAATGGTAACTCCGAACATGGCCATGTAACATGTCTAGGATCATGGAAGTGTCCCCCCAATAACCTTCTGGTATTGGGGGGACAATTCCATGCATCCCAGGGCTCCAGCATAGAGCCTGGGTACTGCCAAACTAACTCTCTGTGGTTGTCTCTGCAGCTACCACTGCTGCCAACCCTCAGACAGGTTTCTGTCCCACTGGGGCCTGGGCAGCCCAGTCCCAGGAAGGCAGAACAAAGGATTTCCTCTGAGAGAGGGTGTTACACCCTCTTCCTTTGGAAATACGTGTGAAGGGCCTGAGAGGAGTAGCTTCTCCTGCCCTCTGGAAATGCTTTGAAGGGCACAGATGGTGCCCTCCTTGCATAGGCCAGTCTACACCTCTGCACTTCCCTCTTCGACTTCTGCCAAGGACGCCTGAAAAAACGCAGCAAGTAGCAAGAAGACTACCAGCAACATTGTAGCACCTTATCCTGCCTGCTTTCTCAACTCTTTCCTGGTGGTGCATGCTCTGAGGGCTGTCTGCCTTCACCCTGCACTGGAAGCCAAGAAGAAATCTCCTTTGGGTCGACGGAACCTTCCCCCCTGCCAATGCAGACACCAAACGTCTGCATCACCGGTCCTCTGGGTCCCCTCTTATTTTGACGAGCGTGGTCCCTGGAACACAGGAGCTGGATCCAAGTGTCCCCGACAGTCCAGTGGCCCTTCTGTCCAAATTTGGTGGAGGTAAGTCCTTGCCTCCCCACGCCAGACAGTAATCCTGTGTACTGCGTGAACTGCAGCTGCTAGGGCTTCTGTGCACTTTTGCAAAACTTCCTTTGTACACAGCCTAGCCCAGGTCCCCAGCACTTCGTGGGACCCTCTTTTGTTGTGCTGAGACGACTGTCGTGCTCAGACATTCTGAACGCCTGTTCAGGTGCTTCTGCGGGTGATGCCTGCTTCTGCGTGGGTTCTCTGTGTTGCTGAGCGCCCCCTCTGTCTCCTCCTCCAAGGGGTGACTTCCTGGTCCTTCCTGGGCTCCAGCAGCACCCAAAATCCTCAACCGCCACTCTTGCAGCTATCAAGGCTTGTTTGCGGTTTTTCGGTGTGTAAACAACTCTGCATCCTCTAGCATGCCGTGGGACATCTTCTGACCAAAGGAGAAGCTCCTGGCACCTTCCGTTGTTGCAGACTCTGTGGCTTCTTCCACCCGGAGGCAGCCCTTTTGCACCTTCATCCGGGGTTTAGTGGACTCCTGCTCCCCTCGACACTTGCGTGACTCTTGAACTTGGTCCCCTTCCTTTACAAGTCCTCAGGTCCAGGAATCCGTCTTCAGTGCTTTGCAGTCAGTTGTTGTCCATGTAGAATCTCCTATCTCGACTTTACTGCCTTTCTGGAGTAGTAGGGTAACTTTACTCCTACTTTTCAGGGTCTTTGGGTGGGGTATCTAATACACCCTTAGTGTTTTCTTACACTCCCAGCAACCCTCTACACACTACACTAGGCCTGGGGTCCATTTGTGGTTCGCATTCCACTTTTGGAGTATAGGGTTTGTGTTGCCCCTAGGCCTATTGTCTCCTATTGCATTCTATTGTGTTCTACAGTGTTTGCACTACTTTTCTAAGTAGGTGTTAAGTGCACCTACTACCCCCAGAGAGCACAGTTGTGATAGGGGGTTTCTGCAGGAAGAACAAACACCAGCAATGCAAAAACAGTGGATTTCCGGACCTGTGTACCCGTAAGACATGGGGGCCAAGTCTAATAGTCGCGACAGTGTCGAGAGTGGGCAGGAGCCCAGGAAATGCCAGCTGAGGGTGCAAGGAAGCTGCCACCGGATGGAAGAAGCTTGGAGTTCTGCAAGAAAGAAGAGAGCTAGGGACTTCTCCTTTGGAAGATGGATGTCCCACGTCGCGATGAAGCTTGCAGAGGTGTTCCCATGCAGAAAGACTGCAAACAAGCCTTGTTAGCTGCAAGGGTCGCGGTAGAGGTTTTTGGGTGCTGCTGTGGCCCAAGAGGGACCAGGATGTCACCACTTGGAGGAGGAGACAGAGGGGACGCCCAGCAACTCAGGGATCCCTCTCAGAGGCAGGCAGAACCCGCAGAAGTACCTGAACATGCACTTGGAAGAAGAGTGAACCGGAGTCCACGCGAAATCACAAAAGGGAGTCCCACGACGCCGGAGGACAACTCAGAAGGTTGTGCACTGCAGGAAAGAGTGTCGGGGACCCAGGCTTGGCTGTGCACAAAGGAAATCCTGGAAGAGTGCACAGGAGTCGCAGCAGCTGCAAATCACGCGGTACCCATCAATGCAGTCTAGCTTGGGAAGGCAAGGACTTACCTCCACCAAACGTGGACTGAAGAGTCACTGGACTGTGGGAGTCATTTGGACAGAGTTGCTGAGTTCCAGGGACCACGCTTGTCATGCTGAGAGGGGACCCAGAGGACCAGTGATGCAGTCTTTTGGTGCCTGCGGTTGCAGGGGGAAGATTCCGTCGACCCACGGGAGCTCCTGGTGCAAGGAGGAGGCAGGCTACCCTCAGAGCATGCACTACCTGGAAACAGTCGAGAAAGCCGGCAGGATGAGGCGATACAATGTTGCTAGTAGTCGTCTTGCTACTTTGTTGTGGTTTTTCAGGCGTCCTGAGCAGTGAGAGGTCGATCCTTTGGCAGAAGGTGAAGAGGGAGATGCAGAGGAACTCTGATGAGCTCTTGCATTCGTTAAGAATTCCCCAAAGCAGAGACCCTAAATAGCCAGAAAAGGAGGTTTGGCTACCTAGGAAGGAGGATTGGCTACCAAGAGAGGTAGGAGCCTATCAGAAGGAGCCTCTGATGTCACCTGCTGGCACTGGCCACTCAGAGCAGTCCAGTGTGCCACAAACATCTCTGTTTCCAAGATGGCAGAGGTCTGGGACACACTGGAGGAGCTCTGGGCACCTCCCCTGGGAGGTGCAGGTCAGGGGAGTGGTCACTCCCCTTTCCTTTGTCCAGTTTCACGCCAGAGCAGGGCAGGGGTATCCCTGAACCAGTGTAGACTGGCTTATGCAGAGATGGCCACCATCTGTGCCCATCAAAGCATTTCCAGAGGCTGGGGGAGGCTACTCCTCCCCAGCCCTTCACACCTATTTCCAAAGGGAGAGGGTGTAACACCCTCTCTCAGAGGAAGTCCTTTGTTCTGCCATCCTGGGCCAGGCCTGCCTGGACCCCAGGTGGGCAGAAACGTGTCTGAGGGGTTGGCAGCAGCTGCAGTGGAGACCCGGAAAGGCAGTTTGGCAGTACCCTGGTACTGTGCCAGAGACCCGGGGGATCCTGGAATTGTCCCCCCAATACCAGAATGGTATTGGGGTGACAATTCCATGATCTCAGACATGTTACATGGCCATGTTCTTAGTTACCATTGTGACGCCATACATAGGTAGTGACCTATGTATAGTGCACGTGTGTCATGGTGTCCCCGCACTCACAAAGTCTGGGGAATTTGCCCTGAACGATGTGGGAGCACCTTGGCTAGTGCCAGGGTGCCCACACACTAAGTAACTTTGCACCCAACCTTCACCAGGTGAAGGTTAGACATATAGGTGACTTATAAGTTACTTAAGTGCAGTGGTAAATGGCTGTGAAATAACGTGGACGTTATTTCACGCAGGCTGCACTGGCAGGCCTGTGTAAGAATTGTCAGAGCTCCCTATGGGTGAGAAAAGAAATGCTGCAGCCTATGGGGATCTCCTGGAACCCCAATACCCTCGGTACCTCAGTACCATATACAAGGGAATTAAATGGGTGTACCAGTATGCAAATGTGAATTGGTAAATTTAGTCACTAGCCTGTTAGTGACAAATTTGGAAAGCAGAGAGAGCATAACCACTGAGGTTCTGGTTAGCAGAGCCTCAGTGAGACAGTTAGGCACCACACAGGGAACACATATAGGCCACAAACTTATGAGCACTGGGGTCCTGGCTAGCAGGATCCCAGTGACACATAACAAACATACTGACAACATAGGGTTTTCACTATGAGCACTGGGCCCTGGTAACAAGGCTAGAAAGAGGCTACTTTCCTACAATTACCAGCTAAGGGAGTATACTTTTGGCATATTGTCACTAAAATAAAGTATCTTTATTTTTAGTAACTCTGAGTATTGTGTTTTTTTATGATATAGTGCTAAGTGAAATTAGTGGTATAGTAAGAGCTTTGCATGTCTCCTAGTTCAGCCTTAGCTGCTCTGCTATAGCTACCTCTATCAGCCTAAGCTGCTAGAAACACCTCTATTCTACTAATAAGGGATAACTGGACATAGCACAAGGTGTAAGTACCACAAGGTACCCACTATAAACCAGGCCAGCCTTCTACACTTAGCATTAGACAGTGCTAGGCTAAAAGCTGCATGTAGTTTTCCACATTGTACAATGTGTACATGTTTTTATTATTCGTGTTTTTTCCCACCAAGGGCGTAGGCTGATAGGAATGTACTCAGATGTCAGGGAACGGACTGGTTTTGTATTGGCACCTTTGGATTGCGGCCATGTTCCTACGTGTTATTTTCAAAGCATGACAAAAGCAATCAGTATTTTTCTGAATAAATAAACGTCTGCAGGGAAAAGGAAGTTCTAGACTTTTCCTTTCTTGTTTGTTCAAAGTATAAGAGGCCGAAACCAGAATGACCGGGGACAGAGGGTGTTTGCAGATCTCAGGTACATCCAGGACGCTGGAGTGTGTCATCCTTCCCGTGAGGATAATTGATCTCTCTCTCCTCGATCGATTCTGGGATCTGGCGATCTGATGCTGAATAGGAGAGAAATTAGGCAGTGATGCCCTTTTCTCATGGTGATGCATATTTTTTAATTCATTATTTGCTTTGCATTATAATATAGATACATATATTTGCTGTGTCTATTGCTGTGGAGAATCATTTGTACATTATTTCATTTAATTGCTGTGACCATTTTTAAATGTGTGCTTTCAGCAAGCTAATCTCCTTTTAGGAACCTTGCGTAGTGAAATAATAAATGTATTTTTTGGACTAAGAAGCGCATTCCAGAGATTTTTGTCAGTGCATGAGTGTTTCCATTCGGTCATTAGTGAAGCAAAACAGGGTGTCAAACAACTTCTAGCTTCATACAAAAGGCAACCTGTGAGGGATAAATACTCTATTAAACATCATTATTTTATGCTGTGAGCTCCAAGCAATATCCCATGAATCAAGACGCTAAGCGCAATATAAAGGCAATACTAAATCAACCTCAATATTAGGGCATTATAGCACCTTGTTTTTCACCAATCAACATTCTTCTTTATCTCATGTTAAAACCAGACTGATCGTATAGAATATTGGAATCTAAACACACAGACATGCAGTTCAAAATTCCCAACCATGGCTTTAATGACAAACCTAGTACAGAAAAAATATACAACAACCCTAGATATTCCAACTAGTTTATTCACTCAAAGCACAGTGCCTGAAAGTGAATATGTAACTGCTTTCAGCTTCGACAGAGTTTAAAATTTCTTCAAAAGGTTACTAAGGAGTTATAAGATTAGCCATTGCCTATTCTCAGCTTGTATCGTGGAGATCTTACAACCAGATTCCAAGCGCTGTAACATTGATGATATTTACCTCAAAGATGACTTCGACATACATCTAAGTACGATCGAACAGATAGCAATAGTTTTAACATAACCTGATTACAAAATTAAGTTTGAAAAATCTAAAATTGCTTATGTGACTGTGACTTTTTGGATATTGTAAGAAAGTGGGTTACCAGTTTGGGGGAGGGGGCGATAAAACCCTGCTTGAGCAGCAATCACAGTCCTTATCAGGGTGAATTCACAGCAAATCCTAAAGTAACCTGTGCTAAACCCTCTGTTACCTTGGCACAAAGTAGTCAGGCTTAGTGAGAGGCAATGTGTAAAGTATTCAGCATTTCAAATAGCAATAAAGTCGGTTCTGTTGGAGGTTGGAAGAGTTTAGCTGCTGGTTATAAGAGACTAGCCCTAGTCACTCTGGTGATCCTGGGTTCTTAGTTGCATGTCCAGTCCTTCTCGCCCATGCAAGAGGGCAGCAGTTCAGCAGGGCAGCAGTCCAGCAGAGGGGCAGTCCTTTTAGCAGCACAGCAGTCCTTCTTCATGGCTGAGTCTTCCACATGTGGTGGTGTCTGAGATCCAATAATTTTACTTGGTGCGTTTCTTTTAATTTGTGGTTGTTTCTAGAGATTACCCTTTGAAGTCTTCTGGGTTTCTGGCGTCCCCTACCCTAGCTCCAGATTAACTACAGGGGTTAGGCAAACCTTTGTGTTAAGACAGGACACAGCCTATTCATGTGCAAATAGGCCACACTCCTCCCTCCCACCCTGCCATTGATGGGCCATCCAGGCACCCCTAAACTCTCTATTATGAGTGACTGTCTGGGAGGAATACACAAAGTCCACTGACAACCACATCCAGTCAGCTGACTCAGGCCCAGACTGGAAGCACTAAATGGCAAAAGCAGAAAAACGCCAACTTTATAAAAGTGGCATTTTTAACGTTCTAATTAAAAATCTGACTTTACCAATAGAGAGGTTTTTTCATTACAATTCCAAAGACACCAAACATGAACTGACTACCTGCTCCCTAATTCGAAGTTACAGCTTATTAAATGTAATACGTTAACTCTAATGCTGTCCTATGGGAGAGGTGGTCTTGCAGTAGTGAAAAACAAATTTAAGAGTTTTTCACTAGTAGGATGTGTAAAATGTAAAAGTACATGTCCTACATTTCAAATATACTGCACCCTGCCCTCTGGAATGTGTAGACCATGTCCTTGGGGTGACTTATATGTATTAAAAAAGGAAACTTTACACGTGGCAAAGGGTTTATTTTCTCAGGTCAACATGGCATTTTAAAACTGCACTCACGACTGCAATGGCAGGCCTTAGACATGTTGGCAAGGCTACTTAAGCTACTTAAGTGAGTGACACAATCAGTGCTGTGGACCTACAAGTAGCATTTGTCTCTGTGATCGGGTCGAGCCGATCGCGGGGCCGACAGCGGCAGGCACTGACGTGTCGGGTACACCCGACACGTCACTTCCGCGTTCCCACGTTTCCGTGGGAACGCTCTTGCAACGAGCGCGGCATTGCCCGGTTGCCAGGGCAACAAGAAAGGACTTCCGGGCCGGGAAAGGGGAAGACGCGGCGCATAGCAGGGACGAGGAGAGAGGAGTGACAGGCGAGGAGGAGAGGAAGACGGCAACGAAGGTGGAGCGCACGGAGACCGAGGACGGACGACTTGAAGACGGAAGCCTGGAGAAGAAAGGTGCTCATGGAGGAGCACCGGTGACCCAAAGCCCAGGAGCCAGCCACGACCCAGGAGGGTCGTGGCTTACTAAGGTACGGTCCTTGTGGGGAAACAGAGCGAGTGTAGTACCTAAACAGACACTGGGGAAAGGAACTGGGGAGGAGAAGGAGGTGGGGGGTGGAAAGGCAGCTACATAGGGAGAACCGGGCACAGGGGCATCTATCACGTTTGCCAGTGTGTATATTGTCCACAGGTGTCCCACCACGCTACCATCACACCCCCTTACCTTCCCCTTTTCCCCTGGTGGTGGTTTTGCTGTACAAAACCAAACCCAGACGTAATTCAATACTTACCTTCGCGTTCTCCTTCTTTTTCCCGGTAATTCCCTGGAATCGTGCTGGAGACCCAGGAACCATCGCCCTAAAAGATAAAAGAAGAAGGAGAAAAGCCCAATTAGAAGACTAGAAGATACCATCCTGAAACTTTAATACTGTGAATTGTGTGACTGAAAGCCAAGAAAAAAAGAAAGCTCACTAATAAATCACTTAATTTACCACGATAACAGCTCTCAGTTGTCTTTTACCGTTCCACCTACCACAGTGGTGTCAAAAGTGGGATTTGGTTAGAGCCCTAAGGCTCGGGAACGGTATAGACAATGAACGAAAGTCCTACATTAGAGGACATGATTAAACAGCTGGCAGAAGGCCAGTGACACTTACAGCTGGTATGGGAAGCTCACCAGCGAGAAGCCAAGGAGGACCGCGAAGCCTTACAGTCAGCCTTAAAAAAGTCAAGCCACTATACTGGCAAATAACCAACTGGTACACGAAACGGCGATAAAAAAATTAACAGAAACAATAGCTGCTAGTAAAGTTCACCCTAATGTCCCCAGTTCGGTGCTACAAAAATATCAGGAGGGGGAAGACCCAGACTCTTTCTTTACTAACTTTGAACAAGTGGCTTCCTCCGCCCAATGGCCTGAGGAAAGATGGGGTCAATACATCGCCCCATTACTCACAGGTCTCCTGCAGGCTGCATACCAAGCAGCTAACCCAGGGGGAACAACACCGTATAGTGACATCAAGAATAGCATTTTGGAACGAGTGGGGCACGATACCGAGTACTATCGAGTACAATTCCGTAAAGTAAAGTGGGGACATAATGAGGACCCTCGAACCTTTTATTTCCGTGTCAAAGATTTAGCGCTAAAATGGTTGGGACCACTAGGAAATAGTAGAGAGGAAGTCATAAAGACAATCATCCTTGAGCAATACTTGGACTCCTTGCCTACTCCCACGAAAATTTGGATAAGACAACATCCAAAGGTAGATACAGACATGGCCATAGACTTAACCTGCGCATACCACCGGTCCACCGATGTAAGAGGTATACCGACCAGGGCCAACATAAAAACCATCACCCCAAACCCACACCTAAGTTTCCTTTAGAGGATTCATCTCCCCGGAAACACGGGGAAGGTCAACTCATGCAGGGACCCCAATGTTTTAACTGCAGAGAATGGGGTCATATAGCTCGCATGTGCCCCAGGAAATTAGAAAACAGAGAGCCTATGGAAATAGGAGTGACCCGCCGTAGAGTCCTATGTACAGGAGGGGGAGATATTAAGTTTAAGCTAACCATAAAAGTCAATGGGAGGCCCCTATGTGCTCTTATAGATTCGGGTTGCAGCCAATCCGTCGTTCGCGAAGATCTAGTAGAGCCTATAGATAGGGAAGCCAGTCAATGGGTCAACATCTGCTGTATCCACGGCGACCAGGAACAATACCTCGTTAGGGTTGTGGAACTAGAATGGGGTACCTACCGGGACTTCCTTCCTATGGGAGTTATGGACCAACTCATTGAGGAGTGTATCGTTGGTACCGACTATATACATTTCCAACAACTTCTAACTTATATCCAAAATTCAAGAGAAGACCCGGACTGGTGGGCAGAGGCTCCTTTTTCTGGTAGTCCCATTGAGTATCCTACATTCCGCAGAAAACTTTCTCGCAGAGAGAAAAGAAACGAGAGAGCACAGTTCCGGGCTCTCCGAGAGAATGAGCTTCCCCTAAGACTTATTGCTGAGAATCTTGAAGCCCCACTAAGTTTCCGTCAACAACAGAGAGAGGATCCCACCCTCGCTCAGGCTTGGAGAGTCGCGAAAACCGAAGAAACTGATGAGGTGGGTCCCTATTTCTTGGTACAACGAAATCTCCTTTATAGGATTACCACTACACGAGCAGGGGATCGCAAACGTCAATTACTAGTCCCAGAACCCTATAGAAACCAAGTCCTTATTTTAGCACACAATCAACCAGGAGGGGGTCATTTTGGGAGAGAAAAAACTGAGGAGTATCTCCTCAGACGATTCTATTGGCCAGGGGTCTTTGCACATATTAGAAAATATTGCTCTCAGTGCCCTAGGTGTCAGCTTACCGAACCAGGTAGGCCCAGGAAAGCACCTCTCCTACCCCTTCCCATCATTGACATTCCGTTTAGCAGGGTGGGGATGGACTTGATTGGACCTTTAATACCCTCCTCTAAAGGCCACACATACATATTGGTTATAGTAGACTATGCTACTAGATACCCCGAAGCCCTCCCCCTTTCGAGCATGACGACAAAAACAGTAGCACAAGCAATGATAACCGTATTCACCCGAATAGGGTTTCCCCGGGAAATATTGACTGACCAAGGTACACCATTCATGTCGAACCTCATGAAACAGGTATGCAGAGTACTAGGAATTTCCCAAATAAAAACCTCTGTTTATCATCCCCAGACAGATGGACTGGTTGAGCGCTATAATCGGACCATCAAAACACTGTTAAAGAAGGTGGTCGAGGACTCTGGGAGGGACTGGGACCAAAAATTACCCTTAGTGCTTTATGCCATTAGAACCCACGAACAAGCTTCAACAGGACATAGCCCGTTCGAATTAGTGTTCGGAAGGCAACCCCGCTCCCTTTTAGATATGGCGGTAGAAACTTGGGAGGATGAAGGAGAGGAGGAAGGTAGGCCATTACTAGAATATGTCCAAAAGTTGAGATCCCATTTACAGGGATTATGGGAAGATGTAAGGCAACATATAGAACAGGCCCAAGAGACACAAAAACACTACTATGATAGAGGGAGTAAATTGCGTACCTTTCACCCAAACGACCAAGTCTTAATAATGCGTCCCACGTCCGAGCAAAAGTTACTTGCAAGATGGCAAGGGCCCTATCGGGTCATCAGAGCAATCTCCCCTGTCACTTATCTCATAGAATTAAATGTCCTTGAGAAACTGGGAAAAGCTAAATACTTATCCACGTTGGACCTTACGAAAGGGTATTGGCAGATTCCCCTTTTCCCAAATGACAAAGAGAAAACAGCCTTTTCTACACAATCAGGTCTCTATCACTTTACATTGTTACCCTTTGGTCTTCATGGAGCCCCGGCTACTTTTCAGAGACTAATGGATAGGTTACTAAATCCCTTTCACACATTCTCTGCAGCCTACTTAGATGATGTCATCGTTTTTAGTGAGACATGGGGGGAACATCTTCACCACCTCTGTCAAATATTTAATACCCTGGCAGAGGCCGGGCTAACAGCCAACCCCAAGAAATGCATACTAGGAAAAACTGACATTTCATATCTGGGTTACAAAATTAGCCATGGTACGTTACAACCGCAACCCACGAAGGTAGAAGCCATACAACAAGCTCCGACCCCTAAAACAAAGAAAGATCTGCGTTCTTTTCTTGGGTTAGTGGGCTACTATCGTAGGTTCATACCGGGTTATTCCACCATTGCGGCCCCCCCTTACGGACCTCCTGTCAAAACATCACCCTAATAAGTTGCTGGCCTTTACGGAATGTCAAAGGAATAGTTTTGAGCGCTTAAAATCCTCCCTTACGGCGGAACCTGTGTTGCAATGTCCAGATTTCTCTACGCCCTTTCATCTATACACGGACGCCTCTGATGTGGGGCTTGGGGCGGTTCTGGCTCAACCTGACGAAGACGGCAGGGACCACCCTATCGTATTTATCAGCAGGAAACTTCTGCCCCGGGAATGTCATTATCCCATCATCGAGAGGGAGTGTTTAGCCATTAAATGGGCGGTGGACAACTTGCAATATTATCTTTTGGGCAGACCCTTTATTTTATATACTGATCACGCTCCCCTTAGCTGGCTGGCCGCTCATAAGGATTCCAACTCTCGAATTTTACGATGGTTCCTTGAACTGCAGCCTTTTTCCTTTCAGGTCCACCATATACCAGGGTCACGACAGGGCCCTGCGGATTACTTGTCCTGCTTTCCCTGCTCTTCTTCGGTCCTCGATCAGGACCGCTCTTGGGATGGGGTGTGTGATCGGGTCGAGCCGATCGCGGGGCCGACAGCGGCAGGCACTGACGTGTCGGGTACACCCGACACGTCACTTCCGCGTTCCCACGTTTCCGTGGGAACGCTCTTGCAATGAGCGCGGCATTGCCCGGTTGCCAGGGCAACAAGAAAGGACTTCCAGGCCGGGAAAGGGGAAGACGCGGCGCATAGCAGGGACGAGGAGAGAGGAGTGACAGGCGAGGAGGAGAGGAAGACGGCAACGAAGGTGGAGCGCACGGAGACCGAGGACGGCCGACTTGAAGACGGAAGCCTGGAGAAGAAAGGTGCTCACGGAGGAGCACCGGTGACCCAAAGCCCAGGAGCCAGACACGACCCAGGAGGGTCGTGGCTTACTAAGGTACTGTCCTTGTGGGGAAACAGAGCGAGTGTAGTACCTAAACAGACACTGGGGAAAGGAACTGGGGAGGAGAAGGAGGGGGGGGGTGGAAAGGCAGCTACATAGGGAGAACCAGGCACAGGGGCATCTATCAGGTTTGCAAGTGTGTATATTGTCCACAGGTGTCCCACCACGCTACCATCACACCCCCTTACCTTCCCCTTTTCCCCTGGTGGTAATTTTGCTGTACAAAACCAAACCCAGACGTAATTCAATACTTACCTTCGCGTTCTCCTTCTTTTTCCCGGTAATTCCCTGGAATCGTGCTGGAGACCCAGGAACCATCGCCCTAAAAGACAAAAGAAGAAGGAGAAAAGCCCAATTAGAAGACTAGAAGATACCATCCTGAAACTTTAATACTGTGAATTGTGTGACTGAAAGCCAAGAAAAAAAGAAAGCTCACTAATAAATCACCTAATTTACCACGATAATAGCTCTCAGTTGTCTTTTACCGTTCCACCTACCACAGTCTCCTATTTACAGGCCCTGAGTGCAGGTAGTACCACCTTACTAGGGACTTGCAAGTAAATTAAATATGCCAATAGAGTCCTAAATACAACAAAAACGAGATCAGAAAAATGGAGTAGGAAGGAAGCATTTGGGGGAGGATCACCCTAAGGCTGACAGGTCTAACAGATATGAATTATCTACTGAGGGCAAAGAACTTGCACCTGATTTCCTGTAGAACAGTGCTATCTTTCACCCACCCCCGCCCTGACACACTGATGAAGTTACAATCCAAGTTGGGGTTTCTTAACTTCGGATGGATTTACTTGCTACATTATGCGATTGAGCGATTTACTTAATTTCATCCATGTTTTCTGAAAAACAATGGACAAACACACTGAAATCTTGTTTGTGCTACAAGCAAACATTCTAGAGACTAGGAGGCAGTTGTGCAAAGCACTTTTGCATTTCTTAACGTCCAAATCGTTATTTGGGGCTGTTAAGAAATGCAAACCGACCTTTTCTGATGTACAAAGGCTTTTAGGGAATCGCAAATTGCGATTTCCACCCTGTAGAAATCGCAATTTGTAATCTCCACAATAAGAAATCGCAAATAGGAATTACCCATTTGCGATTCCTATTCTGATGTACAAATGCGATTTGGACATTTAGGAAATGCAATTTCCATCAACTTGAAGTCGATGGTAACCATGTGCAGTTTTAAAAAAATGCTTTTTTAAATTGCAATAGAGCACACACATGCCCCTGGACCATATGTGTGCTCTACATGTGCTCCATTATTTTTGTGGTGCACCAAGTGGGGCTTTTTGCCTATTGCCATCCTTGTTTTTTTCATAATAGGAAATCCCTTTTGGGAAATGCAAAACCAGCCAATTGGTACAAATGCAATGGGATTCCTTATTTGTGATTTCCTAATAGTGATTCCTACTTTTTAGGAATTGCTATTAGGAAGCAGGTATCTCTGTACGTAGCATTTTGCATTTCCTAAATAGCGATCTCTATGATGTCACTATTTACGAAATGCAAAATTGCATTTTAGTACATCTGGCCCAAAATGTTTACAAACTAGGGATACAAAGATGAGCCTAGTACTAAGCCTCTCAGGTTACACATATCTAATTTACAATGAGGGACAGAGAATTCTCATAGCATACAAATCACACTTGTAATCTCCAGCTGAAGCATATTTTGTTTCTATAGGGAAAAGCTTTGCAGCTGTGCAGACACTTATTTTGAAAGAGTACCTGTTATGCTGGGAAAATAATTGCGGTTTATCCCATTCCTGAGCTTGAAGAGGCCACTAACGAAGCATTCCCCACATTTGAACTCTACATCCGAGATGGGAGCAGTGGGCCCCAAATTTGACTATGATCTGACTCATTGGACACAAGCTTTTCTCTAATATGAGCAGAATATGCCTTAGAATCTACAAGTATTACCCACTGATTCACATTAGAACATGTTTATACAGGTGGCTCTGCATAGCCAGCTGCTGGGACTAAACAAAGTACTCTACAGTCTGTGTAGCAGTGCAGGGTGTAGTTGAAGATGGTGAATTTCACCTACAACACACTCACACCAGAACCCTAGGTGATAGCACTGCACAACATGCACAATTTATGCCTTAATACTTGTATTGCAGAAGGCTGCCACATCGGTTCCCAAACTAATAGTCTCCAATTCATCCTTCTGTGTGCATGGTACAATAAAGATTTAAACCATGGGCGCCTAAATGGATTCAAAGATTCGAGAGTGAAGCCATGAGAGGTTGGTGTCTTCTCATGCTATAGCGACAATACTGGTGGCCATGTTTACTTGAACAAGTCAGAGATTATGGTCGATAACGAGATGTTTGCCAAAAGATTCAAGTTTCTAGTGTTAGAACACCCAAACAGACTCACCTCATATTCTCCTGTCTACTGTTTATGATTTCGGACCAATGAATTCTGTCAACCAATATAAGAACATATTGGTGGATGGCGATTCATGTTCTCAATTCCTGTGGGTGGGGCCTCAGGCAAATGCAGTAACTTGAGCGGTCATAAAGGACTTGCAGTGTCTTATATCCATGGAAACAATCCATATATTTCACCCAGACAGTGGCCCTGAATTCTCCTCAAAGGCTTACAGGGATACTGTGTCTGCTATAATTCAGCAGCCCATTTTGATCTGAGAGTAAGCAAATGGCATGCTTAACCAAGCCCTAATCTCTACGGTGCTTAGCTCTTGTCTTGGTACCATTACCTTTATGGGGTGGAAAGAGCATTAGGTAACTTGACTTGAAGAGTATTGGGTGTCCGCCCTCCATATGTACTCTTCAAATTGCCTAAGTATGTACCTGGTCTAGATATTCCCAAGAAGGTGGCAGAAAAAAAATAATTTGACCTGGACCATTGTTTAAATATCTTACAGAGCATCCAAGAGGTCAGAGACAAGCTTTCTAATTTTATGCATTCTGAAGCCGCCTCCCGCATAGATAAGGTATCACCAGCTGTTGAGGCGTGTCTCCCATGTACGTGATCTAGTTCTAGAAAAGATTTACAATAAATAAGCCTTTGGCCATCCTACAGATCACCCGCTCTTGGGGTAAAAGGCACATAGACTGTACACCTCCCTCCATTGTCTGGTACAAAGAAAAACAGACAGGTGTCCATTGACCACATTAAGAATGCTGTACAGCAACCCTTCCTGGACATAAGAAGGACTCTGAGTAGAGCCACTCAGATTCTCCCTAATCTGAATGAAATACCCCTTGAAGAATAAAAGAATAATGTAATATTACCACTTTGGTTACCCATTGGAGATACTTGAGCTTACCAATTTGTTAGCTTTACTCCTGTTGACAGATTTCATCGAGGAATCTGCTTCTGCAATTACTACACGTATTGTGGAATCTCCCAATTTGCGCCATGGTTTACTCTGAAACCATGGATGATTCAACATGGATTCAGATGATGCCTTTTCAAGAAGCAGCACTTAAAGAGAATTAATCTGAGTTTTGTGTGGTGACTTTTCTGCATACTCCCCAATCACTCCAAACCATTGATTTCGTCTTGCTTATCATTGGTTTTGTGACAGGTATTTAATACCACAGTGGTCCTATGTTTGGATTGCTACAGGAGTATTTATTTTATTATGTGGCTGATAACATTGACTGTCATTCTGCTGCTACTGAATGGACATTATGGGGGTTATTACAACTTTGGAGGAGGTGTTAATCCGTCCCAAAAGTGACGGTAAAGTGACGGATATACCACCAGCCGTATTACGAGTCCATTATATCCTATGGAACTCGTAATACGGCTGGTGGTATATCCGTCACTTTACCGTCACTTTTGGGATGGATTAACACCTCCTCCAAAGTTGTAATAACCCCCTATGTCCCTGAAGAACTGCTCCACAACCTGTGGTTCAACAAAAGACATTTGGCAACATTTGGGCTGTATAAGTGACATGAGCAGTATGAAGGGAAAGAGGGGCTCCATAATTTTCCTTTCTGCTCCCATTCTGTGACTAATTGCATTCCCTTGCCTGGAGCACCATGTGTCTGAGACTCCTTTCTCAATAGTAGTAGTACCTAATCATCACTCTGATGCACATTGTCATCATTTTCCAGATTGTCAAAGATAGGTCTTTAGTGAGTCCAATAACCCTTGGGTGGGAATAGTCATCCACATTTTTTAGAGATTCCCTGATATCCAGAATGAGGACAGTTCCCAAACTTCAGCTTTCTATTTTTCACAACGTTCTGAGCAACTCTTGAAAAATATGACTATCACCAAGCTGATCTATTCAGAGGAGCTCAATCATAAACTGAACATACAGGGATACGACTATTGTAAAGATTGACGAGAAGATTATTTAAGGAACCGAATATTGTCATGTTCAAGGTAAAGAAGCCCTACTCTGACAATGCATTATAAAGAAATGATTTATCTGAATTAGACAATCCAGGAGACTCCTTGTATGGAACTTGGAACTATGAAAGACCTTAAAAAGCCCTCCATAGCAAAGGTTGATTCAACACCATTCACCAATTTGTGACAGCAAATAAAAATGTCAGACTCTGAAATAAGTACCCTGAAACAGAATAGAACGTATAATTCTTCACAATTCTTTCTTAAAGGTTTTGTCCTGTGGCCCTATGATTCTAACGCATGTATAGAGAAAACAAAATAAAGGTTTATAAAGCCCAAGTACTCACCTGTAAGTGTCTCAAGGTGCTGGGGGGGTTACTCCACTGAGCTTTAGTTGAAGAGCCAGGTTTTAAGGTCCTTCCTGAATTGAGGTAACGATAGTGACTGCCTAATGTGCAGGGGCAGGGTGTTCCAGCTTTTTGCCGCGAGTTAGGCGAAGGATCTTCCATCCACCAAGGTCTTCTATATGCAGGGTACGTGGCTAGTGCTTGTTGAGTGATGGGGTGGTAGAAGGTTATGCAGTGGTTGGGGTAGGTGGGTGCTAGGTGGTGGAGGGCCTTGTAATCGTAGACAAGGAGCTTGAAGTTAATTCTTTTCTGGATAGGAAACCAGTAGAAGTATCTTAGGTGACTGGAGATATGTATACATTGGGAAATGTCGAGGATGAGTCTGGCGGAGGCATTTTGGATGTGCTGTAGTTTCTTCAGGTTCTTCTAGGTGGTACCGGCGTAGTTGAGCCTGCTGGTAACCAGGGAATGGGTTATGGTTTTGCGGCAGTCCTTTGGGATCCATTTGTAGATCTTCTGGAGGAGTCGGAGTGTGTGAAAGCTAGAGAATGCAACTGATTTTAATTGGTGCGTCATGAAGAGCCATGAGTCCAGGCAGAAGCGTGGTTTGTTGGGGTGAGGTGGGTGCCCAGGGTTGATGGTGACCAGGAGTCGTTCTAAGCTGATGTGGATGGTCCCAGGATGAGGATCTCGGTCTTGTCAGAGATGAGCTTGAGGCAGCTGCCGTTCATCCAAGCGGTGGCGGCTTGCATCCTGTTGTAGAAATTCTTGGCAGTAGTGGGGTTTTCGGTCACTGAGGTGATCAGCTGGGTATCGTCGGCGAGGAGATGATGTTCAGCCCATTGTTTCTGACGATAGTTGCAAGCGGGCCTTGTAGATGATGGAGTGTGGGGCTCAATGAGGACCCCTGTGGAACTCCGCACCTGATCTCCGTAGTTTCTGATGGGTAAGGCAGGAATTTGACTGATGGAGGGATGTTTGCTGTTTCTCATTGAGTTTTGGCAAACTCTTTGACCACAATGAAGAGCTCTGTGGTGTTGTGAGCAGTGGCGCTGATACAGTCCTGCTGGCCAGCTTTCCTGGTGACTGATGAGGTGGTGGTGGGATTTGGTGGCAACTTTGAAGGCCTCGAAGCCCTCTGGGGACTTGCTGTTCCTCCATCCTTTCTCTAGCCATCTACAGATCCGCCTGGAGTGCAGGGGAGAACCAGCTGGCCTTCTTGAGGTGGTGTTTGGCTGAGGTCTTACAGAGAGGGGCTAGGGTGTTGCCGCATTCGGAGATCCATTGGTGGAAGTTCCATACTGAGATGTTAGCTTCTGTGGTGAGGGGCAGGGGCGACTTGCTGAGGGTGTTGGAGAGCTGTTCCGCTGTGATCCGGTTCCATTTTCTGCTTGGATCTCGGAGTGAGCGGAGGTGGATGGTTGGTGAGGTGATGGTGAAATGGATGCAGTGGTGGTCAGTCCAGTGAAGTGTGAAGGTGTTGTTAAAAGTGATGTTCTTCCTGGTGGAGAAAATAGCGTTGCGTCTGTGTCCAGCTATGTGTGTTGGTGAGGTGACCAGTTGATTTAGTCCTTTTGTGGTGAGGTTGTCGAGCAGGGAAGCGGTGTTGGTGTCATTGCTGTTGACAGTGTGGTAGGTGAGATCGCTGAGGAGGAAGTAGTTTGAGGAGGCAAGGGCGTGAGGAGAAATTATGTTGACGATGGAGTCACAGAAGTCTGGATGGGGGCCGGGTGGCCTGTAGATGAGGGTGCCACAGAAGGTTGACTTGGGTGTGGCGTGTATCTGGAAATGGAGGTGCTCCACGAGGGGGGAGTGTTCTCCTGCGTTGGTTGTCAGGCGGAGGGAGGATTTGTGTATGATGGCCAGGCTGCCGCCTGGACGAGAAGGCCGATCTTTGCGGAACAGTTTGTAGTCGCTGGGGATGGTCATGTCCGGTGCAGATGCTGGGTTTATCCAAGTTTCAGTGCGAAAGGCGATGTCTGGATGAGTGGAGTCCAAAAGGTCCCCAGAGTTCTACAGTGTGTTTGTGAAAGGAGAGAAAGTTTGAGGATGCAGCTGAGACACTCTGGGTTGGTGTTTTGATTGCTCAGCGGTGGGAGGGTCCGGTGCTTGGTGTAGGGTGAGAGTGCGGTGGCAGTGCAGTCAGGAGAACGGTTCATGGGTATCTCTGGGTGATGTGAGATGGCAAGCGGCGGATCGTCCTGTGTTCAGCACGTGAGGGTCTCCGCGTTGTAGCAATGGAAGGTCAGAGGACCAGGGTTCATGGCGCTGGGTGCGGTCCAGGCACAGATGGGCTTGCCTTTGGCTCAGCTGCCATTAAGAAGGGTGGGAGGGTCTGGTTAGCTGGTAGGTGGGATGGTAGGAAAGCGCTTCTCAGGGAGGTAGGGGCGGGGCTGCAGCGGTGCGGGGAGCATGAAAGGCTGAAGGAGAGAGAAAGAAACAAGAAAGAAAATAACAAAAATAAAGATGACAGAAAAATAGCAGAAAATGAAAGAGACAGCAAGATACATACATGCAGATGGCCACCAGGGATGAGGCGCAGGCAAGAGCCTTCGTTTGGAGGTGGGCCTCAAACTGAGAGTCAGGCAGGTTCTCAGTTCGTAACATGGCAGAAGAAGCAGCAACAGGTGGAGCTGCACAGAGGTGAGCGAGCAGACACTGACCAGGAGGTCAGAGGAGTCGCCCACTCAGTGCGCAGCGGCCGCTATTAATAATGGGAGGGAGACATGGAGTCTGGTCAGCTGTACGCATTGTTTCCTTTTTAACACTCCTTGCCCGAAAGTTGATCGCTCTGATCCCCGGTATAACAGATGTATACTTGTAGTTGTTACTACTTATAGTGCTGGTAAGCTGTGGCAATGTTGGTTAGCACATTCCAGCTGTCTGGCTGTGAGAGAGCATGTATACCTAAATAAAAGAAGTGTGGATTTTTCTGACTCCCTTCTGTGATTATGCCCCTCTAGAACTAAATGATACATAACAACAGGTATATATGTCATTTATAATGAACGGAACAAATATTCAGAAAGTGAAGCTGCTGAAATAATCCAATAAATAAATAAAGAAAATATGTAAGATTATCGACAAAGCATGCACAGAATTTCCCAAAGAGTTTATTAATTTAATAACATCACATTCTCAGCATTAGACCTCCTTAAAGGAGACTTAGGTCTTTTATAACATGGCCGGACCACTTAAGAGCCATAATACAATTACATTGGGCTTTGCAGACTTTGCAATCAGGGTATGTACCCTGGCAACTTCTAAATGTTTAAGCCTAACACAGAAGACAACAGCTTTGAAGGAATCCACCTACACTTTGGTGAGCATTAAGCAAATGGAGAGAAATCTGTTTTCTGTTAGTGAAAATTCACCTGTTACATGGCTGATACATGGAGTTGTTTTCCTTCCGATAATAACGTTCTATTTTCCTGATTGCTGGAAATATAAATCATTGTGGAGAAACAATATTCTGTGGCAAAGCTAGTGTTCTTCCAACCAAATTCCCATGTTCCAGGGAGTGTACTGTTTTTTTTTTTTTTTTTTGTCCTCATATTCTTTTATAGACTTCCTTTCTGATAAACAAGGCCCGCATTACAGTATTTAACCTAGAGGGTACCGAGTTTTTCATAGTGGGAAGTCAGGGACAACAGGAATGCCCCTTTCAACAGGAGAATCTCCTACTCATATACCTTAATCATTGGCCAACTTTTTACCTATATACCTCTTGCCAATTCTCGAATCCCTTGGTCCATCCAATTAAACCAGGGCTTCCATAAATCCACAACTCCTTTAATATGGAAGCGGCTAAGATCTAACTTACATATTTTTGTTACAGATAACAACCAATTAAGCCGAGACAGAGGTATTAAAGATAACCATTGTTTACAAATCTCCCTCCTACCCAACAAGATAAGATAGAATAGTAGACTCCTCTTATAACCCTTCAAGCAACCTATCTTGGGAGACCAACCAAATAACACTAATTCTGGAGAGCAATCTACCTGTACAGAAAATACTTCATAGTTTCAAAAACCTCTCTCCAAAAACGTAAGATCTGGGGACAAAACAAAAACATATGAAGATCGTCAGCCTCCCCAAGACTGCATTTCCTACAGGCCGGGCTTCCTTTCGAAGTAAATTTACCTATCTTCCTAGGGGTATGATACACCCTATGTGGAACAAAAAGATGTTTTTTCCTCAGTGAAGCGGGTTTTACTACCTTATACAGCAGCTGCCATGAAGTTGACCATAAAGTAGTGATCTCTTTCCTACAAACCAAATCGGCCCATAGTGAGCTAGGAAAATGCTGATCCTGCTCCAAAATGTTTAAGAACAGACCATAATAAACTGACACCTCTTTCCTACTAATAGGACCATCAATCAGTAGCTCCTCTAACCCGTTTGTATAAGTTCCCACTTCTCGCAGGGAGTGTGACCAACTCTGTAATTGAAGATACTTGAATCTAGATAAAGATCCACGTGCCATCAACAGAAGTTCCTCCCAAGATTTTAATTTACCTTCATAACATATCTGACCCCAATCCACTATACCCACTTCTTTCAGAGGTCGAGAAAGAGAATCTTAAAGACAGTCTGGTGTACCCGGGGAATCCCAAATGGGAGCATAAACACTATAGTAAGACAGACCTGTAATTCTCCTTATCTGTGCCCAAAGCCAAGCAGCGGCTTGTAACACTTTCAATCTGCTTTTTAAAAAAAATTCAGGGTGACCTAATTTATACATACATTTCTGTCCATCTTCCAGCTCAGAAATTAACATAGTTCTCTCAAGTAAACTCAACTTGTTCCCTGACAATAGGCCCTTAGCATTCTTTAATTGAAAGGCCCAGGCGTATAACTGAATATCAGGAAATGCAATCCCTCCTTTATCGTATTTTCTTCTAAGCTTTTTCCTATCTATCCTAATCCCCTTGGAGGCCCAAATAAAACTGTCTATCTTAGCTTGGAGTTTTTTTATTCCTATCTTATCAAAAGATAACGGAATCATATTGAAAATAAAATAAATCTTAGGGAGGATATACATTTTAACCAGATTCGCTCTACCATATAATGTTATGTTATCCTATGTTATGTTATTTTATTTGTAAAGTGCATGGCTACCAACAGGCTTCCCATCGCTAGAGGACTACGGACCAGTACAGAGGGAAGAGGAAACCCTGTGCCTAGAACAACCAGGTTTTTCGAGATTTCCGGAATTTATATTCATTGGTCATTATATGAAGGCCAAAGGGAAGAGAATTCCATAGTTTGGCCCCTTGATAGGCAAGAGTGGCACCTCCCCATCTAGATTTCTTTATTCTGGGGAGGCTAGCAAGTGCAACTGAGGCTGACCTCAGATCTCTCTTAGGCTTGTAGGGAGAGGAGAGGGTTCTCAGAATCTGGGGGCCCCTGATTTGGAGGGATCTGTGGATACAACACAAAACCTTGAACTTAATGCGTTGATCCACGGGTAGCCAATGTAGTAGATTCAATCCTGCCTTTACAGAGCTCCTTTTGGGGATATCTAATAATAAACGGGCTACTGCATTTTGGACCCTCTGTAATTTATTTTTAACATATACGGGTGACCCGGCAAAAAGACTGTTTACATAGTCCAGTCTAGAGATAATAAGAGCTTGGACAATAAGCTTTTTAGCTACAGGAGGAAGAATAAGCAAAACCTTCCTTAAGAGTCTTAAGAGGCCAAAGCAAATACCAACTATATGCTTGGCATGGTGATCCATTGTAAGAGCTGGGTCCAACCATATCCCTAGGCTTTTGATATGTTACCTTGGAGCCGGAAGCACTCCTCTGGAAACATCAATCTCCAAAGCCTGATTTGGGCCAGACTTACTACCCAGGATCATCAGCTCGGTTTTGTCATTTAATAGCATTCTGCTGTTCGTCATCCAACCTGCTACAGCTTGCAGGCAGGAGGATAGAGAGGACAAGTCTTGCATAGAGTTGGAGTTGAATGAGACCACCAATTGCGTGTCATCAGCATAGGAGATTAGTGAAAACCCCTGGGATTCCACCAACTCTGCCAGGGGAGCCATGTATATATTAAAAAGTGTGGGGCTGAGTGAGCCCTGTGGTACCCCACAGATGTTATAGAATTTGGCTGAGAGGTGGGATCTGTCTAAGACCTGAAAGGACCTATCTTTTAAAAAGGATAGAAGTTAGGCCAGGGCCGGCCCTTCTTTTCCCAAATTTCTCATCCTCTGACCCAGCACCTCATGGTCCACCATGTCAAAAGCTGCGCTTAGATCTAAAAGTATGACCGCTGTGATCTTTCCTTGGTCCATGCTCTTCCTGGCTTCTTCCAGGACTGCAATGAGCGCAGTTTCCGTACTGTGCTGGGGTCTAAAGCCTGTCTGGGTGGGGTGCAAGCAGTTATTCAATTCCTGAAAGGCGGACAACTGCTTGTTAATATGTTCATCCAGAATTTTTGCGGGGCTGGGTAAGAGGGAGATAGGTCTATACTTCCTTAAATCCGTGGCATCCAGCATTGTTTTTTTAGTAGGGTTTTCACTATGGCGTGTCTCCATAGTCCGGGGACTTCACCCGTGGAGATGGACTTATTCAGCATATTTGTTTTTGCCGGGACAATAACCATGGCGCCTTGTGCAAGTATTTGTGGGGGAGCTGGATCTACAGGAGAACCAGACTTGAGAGTAGTTAAATATGAGGAGACTTCCTCCAGAGAAATAGGGGTGAACTGTGAAAGGGTGGCCCTATCCTTAGTAGAAGGAGAGGCCTGTCCTTCTTGCCTGGGAATAGATTCGGGAAAATTGGAATAAATATCTATCTTTTGTTGGAAGAATCCCGCTAATTTGTTACTGTGCTCTACTGAGGCTACCATGGGATTCTCCTCACAGGGTACCTGAATGATTTCTTTTAACATCTGAAATACTGCTTTAGGAGATCCAGCAGATCCCTCAATCCTTTCTGCGTAATAGGTTCTCTGTGCTAGTTTTATCTCCACGTGATAAGCTCTGATCTCCTTTCTATAAGCCTCCAAGTCCGCGGGTTCATAGGATTTTCTCCACCTTCTTTCTAACCTCTTACAGTTTTTTTTTCAAGAGGTGGAGGTGCGAGGAAAACCATGGGGAGCTGATGGTCTTACATACCCCTGTTTTTACATTACAGGGAAGAGTGAGATCCAGACTGTCAGTAATCCAGTCATTAAATTTCTCTGGCTCACAATTAGTCCCATTGAGGGAACTAGGTTTCCGAATCTCCAGTACCCTAATCCATTCTTTAGTGGAGAGCTTGTGCCAGTTCCTGCCCCTCTGCCTAACCGGCTGTAGATGAGTATTCCTCAGCTTCATGGTAAGACTCAAAGGAACAGAGAATTGGTCTGTCCAAGGGAGGGGAAATGGGCGTTTCGATGTAAGTGCTGTCAAATTACTGAACACCAAATCGATTGTGTGACCCCTTTCATGTGTGGGGCCCTTCACTAATTGTTCTAGCCCCAAAGCTTCCAGTTCACCTAGGAGCTTTTTCGTAGCCGGCAGGTCCAAGTTCTCGGTGTGAATGTTAAAATCCCCTAATATGGTGAAATTGGGTCTCTTACAGATTAGGTCAGCCATGAGATCAGGGAAGGAATTTAAGAAGTTTTCATATGGGCCCAGGGGGCAATACAGTAATGCTCCTGAAAGGGTGAATAAAGAATCCAACACCAAAGAAAACAACGTTAACAATAATGTTAAAGGCAAGTGCGACCAACTCAACAGTAATTTGTTTATCTCTCGTGAAATATGTCTTAAATTCTCGACCGGGCTATCCTCCAGCCTACTATAAACCTTAACCCCCAAATATTTTATCTCATTTTTTATTAAACCATGCCTATCACTCATATTCCAGATCATAATTTCTGTTTTAGCATATTTACTGCATAACCCGAAATTTTACCAAATTGTGACGTTAAAAATTCAAGCCTATCCAGTGTAAGGGGCAGATTTTCAGTATAAATCATGATATCACCGCATAAAGAGAGATTTTCTTCTTCCAACCATTAAAAACAAAAGGTTTAATCAGATGGTCCCCCTTAATCATAAGGGCCAAAGGTTCAATATATAGGTTAAATAATAATGGAGAAAGGGAGCAACCCTGTCTAGTTCCCCTTGTGATACAAAATGGTGCAGTCAAAACACCATTTAGCACTAGTCTAGCTACAGGGGTTCTATGGATGTTCTTCATGGCCCTACAGAAATTCTTCCCAAAATTGAGATGTTTTAAAATAGAAGTTAAAAAGCCCCAGTTCACTCTATCAAAGGCTTTAGTAGCGTCCAACGTAATCACTGCCAGCGGTAAATTATACACAGTTGTTAAATCCATTGCTCCAATCAGCTCATGAGACAACTCATGCATATATCTGCCCCTTAAAAGCCCTTCTGATCATCATGAATCAATCCTCCAATCACCGAGCTGAACCTGTTAGCCAAAATATCAGCAAAAAATGTATAGTCATTGTTTAACAAGGAAATTGGCCTGTAAGATTCGCATAGTAAAGGATCCTTCCCCGGTTTCAAAATAAGAGTGATTATTGCTTCATCCCAAGATTTAGGCAAGAAGCTCTCACCTTTGAGTATGCTATTAAACAGAGTTACTAAAATCGGGGTTACTACTTCTTGTAAACTTAAAAATATAAAATTCAAGTGGTAAACCATCCGGTCCTGCCGACTTCCCCTTTTTTCCTTTAGAAATGACCTGAGCGATTTCTCCTACTTGAATTTCATCTTCCAGGGATATTTTATCAGTGTCACCCAGTTTCTTCATCCGCAAATCTTCTAACCCCTGGTGTATCCTTGCTGGTTTATGAATCTCTACAGTTTCCCTTAGTACCTCCCCCGAGGCAGAGCGTCTTATTTCTCTAATCTCATTTCTTGCCAGATCTGACTTTGGGGGTCATTCCAAGTCTGGCGGGCGTCGGACTTCCCCCCTCCGAAATACCGCTCCACGGTCGAAAGACCGCGGAGGGTATTCTAAGTTATTCCCTGTGCTGGCGGGCGGTCGCCAAAAGACCGCCCGCCAGCCCAGGGAAAAACTCCCTTCCCACGAGGATGCCGGCTCGTAATCGAGCCGGCGGAGTGGGAAGGTGCGACGGGTGCTGTTGCACCCGTCGCGTATTTCACTGTCTGCCAAGCAGACAGTGAAATACTTGTAGGGGCCCTCTTACGGGGGCCCCTGCAGTGCCCATGCCAGTGGCATGGGCACTGCAGGGGCCCCCAGGGGCCCCGCGACCCCCCCTACCGCCATCCGGTTCCCGGCGGGTGGACCGCCGGGAACTGGATGGCGGTAGGGGGGGTCGGAATCCCCTCGGCGGCGCAGCTAGCTGCGCCGCCTTGGAGGATTCCAAAGGGCAGCGGTACACTGGCGGGAGACCGCCAGTGTTGCCGGTCCGACCGCGGCTTTACCGCCGCGGTCGGAATGCCCTTGGGAGCACCGCCGGCCTGTCGGCGGTGCTCCCGCGGTCCTCCAACCCGGCGGTCATTGACCGCCAGGGTTGGAATGACCCCCTTTGTCTTCCACGTCAGCAGTTTCCCTGCTGCATCGCCATACTCAAAATGTGCTAATCTACTTGCCTCCCACCTACCCTTTACTCTGGCTTCAATTACAGCTACTAGGGAGGCTCACTTAGATGTCAAGTCAAGTAAAATAGGTTCCTCATCTCTACTAATCCTCTGTAATTCTAACAATTCCTGTTCCAAGCGAGCTATATTATGTTCGAGGCTCTGAATTTCCTCCTTATAATCCCTCTTCTTCCGAGCAGAGATGCTAATCAGAGTCCCCCTAATAAAGGCCTTATAAGAATCCCATACCACACAGAGAGGCGCCGAACTCAGATTTAACTCAAAGAAGGACTTAGTTTCCAACCTCAATTGGTTCACCACTTTAGGGTCATTTAGAAGTGATCTATCCAATATCCATCTTCTAGTACCACGATCTGGGGCACACTTCCATGTTAAAATCACTGCTGCATGATCAGATAGGTGCGCAGGGTTATGCTCGATATCAAGAACAACTTCTTTAAGTGATCTTTCTATTTAGAAATAATCTATCCTTGAATGGTGCTTGTACTTCTTATTATGGAAAGTAAAACCACGACTTCGACCTGAGTCTCTCTCCATATATCAATTAGAGAGAATTGTTTCATAATAACCTTAACATATGCTTGCGACTTTTGATGCCCCAAAGACCTACTCCCAGTTCATTCATCCAATAACTCGTTTAACACCACATTAAAGTCCCTAGACATTATAATTGGATATCGAGCGTCTAGCAGCTCAGCACATAACTTTTGTAAGGGGGCTATATCATTCATGTTGGGACCATAATAACAAACCAAGGTGTAAACATTATCATTAATTTTAATATCCGCTACAATCCACCTCCCCATGGCATCCACTTTCTGACGCAAAACTTGAACATTTAACTGCCTCTTAATCAATGATGAAAGAGGACAAAGGGGGAGAACATGGCGCCCGGTGTCTCTCAGCAGTCCTGCTGAGCGGCCGCGGTGCAATGACGGGCTGCACGAGACTTGTGGCGTTATGAGGAAGACACAGCAGACTTAGCGGGGTACCACGGAAGGTGAAGCGACCCCCCTTGACCCCACCACCTGACCTTACCTTGCTTGATCCGGCGTTTTCTGGACGTGTTTGCGTATGCCGCCTCGAGCTCGCAGTCGCGTTACAGCCTGTGTAACAACTAGGGTGACCACCCGTCCGTAAATTTCACGGACTGTCCGTAATTTCGCCCTGCTGTCCGTTGTCCGTGATGAAAGTCTTCACGGACAGCATTTGTCCGTCATTTTAGCCTTCACCTAAAGGACAACGGAGGCACGGCGAAATTATGGGCAAATCAGTCTCCCCAGTTGGACTGCAAGGCAGGGAGTCTCCTGTGCTCTGAGGGAGGGGCAGACAGATAAGAATCAAACCTTCATGACAGGGGGTCTCCTTCCCTAAAGACATGCAAATGTGCCCAACTGGTAAATCTGCAAATACAAAGGGGCTTGAAAACCTGCATTGACTTTACTAAAAGGAGTCACTTGAAGTTTTCTGATGGCAAAGATATTTCTTTTAGAGAGGTACTGTAATGGTGTTCTAAAGTGAGCTGTGGGGTGTGTGGTTTTAATGGAGTGTTATACATTTTTTTATACTAGGTATAAACTGTATATTATTCAAATCTGTATTTGAGAAGCACTTTTTTTTTATTTAACTGAAATGTATTTGCTCATTTTGTAGCAGCCTTTATTATGATGTAATTGTATTTTTCACAGTTCTTTCAGGTACCTCGGTACATCATAGTACTAACAAACATTGGCAAAGCCAATAGGTCTCATCTACGAAAGAGTTATTGGCTTTGCTAATGTGTTTTAGCCATTAGCAATCTTGTACACCAGAGTAGTTGCTGTTCAGCATGGCTTAATGTTAGTGGCATGGTTGTGTGGAGTAGAGTGGCATAGGAGCAGTGGTGTAGAGCCCAGTGGTGCAAAGTACAGTGCAGTGGGGTACAGTGCAGTTGTTTAGAGTGCGTTAGCGTAGAGTGCAGTGGTTTAGAGTGCAGTGGCATGGAGTGGTGTGGGACTGAGTAGGGTGGCATAGAGTGCAGTGGAGTAGAGTGGCATACAATGGAGTAGCAGAGAGAGCAGTAGTGTAGAGTGGTGCAGTGGCATAGATTGCAAAGTAAACTGACGCTGCAGGGAGTGCAGTGGCGTAGTGTAGAGTGGTGCAGAGTAGAGCAAAGTGCTCTGGAGTGATGCAGAGTAGAGTGGCATAGAGTGCAGTGGCATAGAATGCAGTAGTACATAGTACATTGGTGTATAGTGCAGTGGTGGAGAGTGGAATGCTGCAGAGTAGAGTGTCAGTGCAGTGATGTAGAGTGGAGTAGAGTGGCACAGAGAGCAGTGGCGTAGAGTACAGTGGTACAGAGTAGAGGGCAGTGGCGTACAGTGCAGTTGTTTAGAGTGCATTGGCGCAGAGTGCAGTGGCATAGAGTGGCATGGGGTAGAGTTACATAGAGTGCAGTGGAGTAGTGTGGCATACAATAGAGTAGCAGAGAGTGCAGTAATGCAGAGTGGTGCAGTGTCAGAGTGCAGAGTAGACTCATGGTATAGAGTGCAGTGGTGTAGAGTGGTGCAGAGTGGAGTATTGTAGAGTGGTGTAGAGTGGAGTATAGTGCCTAGAGTGCAGTGGCATAGAGTAGAGTGGTGTAGAGTGCAGAGTTGCAGAGTAGAGTGTCAGTGCAGTGGTGTACAGGTTCTGGCAAGGCAAGAGAAAGCTGTGCATGATAACCCCGGATGGTGATCTGTTGAATGGTCAGTAGGAAACAATGAGCAGTGCATTAAGCCTTTCTTAAAAGTCTTTACTGGTAAACCCCATCTCATGCAGGGAGGTGGGCAGAAATCCAGCGAGCCACCCATTGGACCTGTGCAGCTGAATAATAGCATTCTAAGTCCAGAAGACCTAATCCACCCGCAGTCACAGTTAGCTTTAGAGTGGAAAGAGCTCCCGATGGCGCCGCAGCGACCAAATCAGATGTGTGGCCTGTCTGAAGAAGGAATGAAGGACGAGCAGGGGAAGGTTTGCTAAATAATACTATCATTGGGGTAGCACGCCATCTTCGCTAGTGCCACGTGGCCTCTACAGAAAGCAGAAGAGAAGACCAAAAAGCAAACTGGGCTTGGAGGGACCGTTCGCTCTGCCGAGATTTTCATCCTGGAAATCAGTGTAAGAATGGTAGATATTAATCACTAGGTATCAAAAGGTAACTTGTTCCCAGTTCAATCTGAGATCTAATTGTGTATGAAGGCGAAAACAGTGCCATATGTTAAAGAAACACTAATTAAATTTTAAAATTTGTAAATTTTGTTTGTGCAATTTACATCCCAAATATTTTGAAGATTCCATGTGTACTTGACCCTTCGGGATAACCCAGATCTCTAGTTTGGCTTTTGCTCAATTTCAAACCATATAAAGACATGGACTAAGCGGGCAATTGCCTTGCACAACCTTGCAAGGGGTCTGGCCCCTGCTCATCCTTCACAAGCACTAACAGCGAACCATTGCACCAGAAGAGTTTGCCAAGGTGGATGGGTGTTGCTTGTTCAACCACTTGACAGTGCCCCTTCTGTTTCGCTCCTGTGTGCAGACAACTCCCCAGGTACCCAATACCTTCAAATAGTCTTGGTGGACCCATCTTGTCTGATTTTAGGAATTGTCCCACCTTGTACTTCTCTTCCCTATTTACCCAGTTCTTGGCAACAACCCTTTGAATTACTTGCCGTGGATCTCCCATTTGCTCTCGATTTCATCCTCCTCTTTTATTATCTTTGATTGGTAGTCCGGGCTCCCATTTCTGAGATAAATGTAGAGTCCCGGACATACACTCTAGTGCTGTGAGACCACTGACAAGTTATGGGTAAATCACATCCTGATATTAGGTGTGAGACTGTCGCCCACACCATCTGCCCTGCCTCGTTAAGTTGAAAGTCCATGGGCGGTTGGGGTAAGCCAGATGTTTTGAGGTTAATTACCTTAATGTTTCCCAAACTGTTTGCCAGGGGTTTTAAAATGTTCAGAAACATAATCAAATTTTTGCTGTTACTTTCTGTTCAGGAAAGATCGGGTAGATTTGGGTAGGGGTGATGGCCTTGCCGCAGTACTGAAGGGCATTAATTTACTACTGAACAAGGACGTAATGTGACACCTGAATGTAGCATACCAGGAGGCAATCACAAAAAGACCACAGTGAATAAATAGTGCTATGTTAAAAAAGAGTAAATAAATGCACTGACAACATAGTGAGGCATGGCCTCTCTTGCGTGTGACTGTAAAACTGACGTTTGTTCTTGAATTTGTGTCCTGAATTTTGACCCTTTGTCCTGAATTTTTGTCCTGAATTTGGACCATTTGTCCTGAATTTTTTACAGTCCTGTCCAGAATTTGCCTCAATGCCAGGTGGTCACCCTAGTAACAACACGTCTGAGGCGCGAGAGTCTGAGGAAGAGGCACCGAGAGTGAGCTACAGTCATTGGAGGAGGGCGGCCCTGGAGGTAAGAAGGGTTAGGACCCTCACATCCAGGGTTGCGCTGAGAGACGCGACGAGGGGAGACTTGGGCAGAGGCAGCACTGGACAGGATCTGCTGCAAGAAGATCAACTGAATACCGAAGCAGTAAGTGCACAGCGGAGAGGAAGTGAGATTTTCCCCTGTGTTTCTGTTTTTGAAGAGCCCATTCGTGGAGATAACATTGGCTTATTTTCCCAAAGGGGGGGGTAGCGGGAGTGCTATCTTGGAAACTTCAAAATAGGATAATTTGGAGGGGGGCTCTGTGCCTTTAAAGGTGGGGTTAGGAAAAGGAAACCCCCAAAGTGAAGAGATTAATACTATCTGTCAGCAGAAGAGAGGAGTGAATCTCCCTAACGGGGTCGCAAATAAGACAGGAAGGCAATCTTCAATTCAAATAGTGACGCGGGGAGGAAGAAAAATCAAACCTCCTCGGTGCGTCAACTGAAGGTTACCCTCTCTTTAAGATCATATTTTAAAGCACAGAACTCAGTTGAAGTTTTAACTATCCCTTTAACAAACTCCTGTAGGAGGTCAAGTGTTGGGATGGAACAGTACTTGAAGGCCAGAGTGATCCAACTTTAGCTCCCATAATATTTCGAGGCTCTAACTCCACGGGAGGGGAAGACCTTAGTGAACTTACTGTAGGGACACTGGCTGAGGACTGTAACTCTGCCCAGGCCTCAAATCTCCAGGTAGGAGAATTAAGTAACTGGTCAGATAGCCCTGGTGAAATAGGCTCGGAGCCTTTGGTTTCCACGGAGAATACAGGATCTCAGAATTTGTCTCTGAATACGAATAGGGAGTCAAAGGAGCAGGTTTTACCGATGAGTTCATTAGAATCTCTCTTCCACTCTCTAACTAAAGAAGTTAAGCATGGTTTTCTTGTGTCGCAGACTAATCAGAAGGAGATCCAGGAGCTCTGTGAAGGTTTAGCAAACAAACTGGATCTGTTGTCTCAAAGAACTCAGGTCCTGGAAGTTCAAGTGGAACAGTTGAAAGACACAGCCGCAAAGAACATACGGGAAATAGAGGTATTGAAAAGTAAGAATAAGGAAGTCTTCGATGTAGGAGGCTGGCCTGGCTTGTAGTGGGTACCAGAGGTACTTACACCTTGTGCCAGGTCCAGTTATCCCTTATTAGTGTAGAAGAGGTGTTTCTAGCAGCTTAGGCGGATAGAAGGTAGCTATGGCAAAGCAGCTTAGGCTGAACTAGGAGACATGCATAGCTCCTACTATACCACTGGTGTCATATGCACAATATCATAAGAAAACACAATACACAGATATACTCAAAATAAAGGTACTTTATTTTTATGACAATATGCCAAAAGTATCTCAGTGAGTACCCTCAGTATGAGGATGAGAAATATACACAAGATATATGTACACAAACCAAAATTATGCAGATATTAGCAAAAGGAAGTAATGCAAGCAATGTAAAGTTACAGTAGATTGCAATAGGAGCACATAGGTATAGGGGCAACACAAACCATATACTCCAAAAGTGGAATGCGAACCCCAAACCTATGTGAGCTTGTAGAGGGTCGCTGGGACTGTAAGAAAACAGTGAGTTTTAGAAAAATAGCCCACCCCAAGACCCTGTAAGGTAGGTGTAAAGTGCACCTACAACCCCCCGAGAGCACAGAAGTCGTGATAGGGGGATACTGCAAGGAAAACCAACACCAGCAATGCAACAACAGTGGATTTCCGGAACTGAGTACCTGTAAGACAAGGGGACCAAGTCCAAGAGTCGCAACAGTGTCGAGAGTGGGCAGGAGCCCAGGAAATGCCATCTGAGGGTGAAAGGAAGCTGCCACCGGATGGAAGAAGCTTGGTGTTTTGCAAGAACGAAGAGGACTAGGAACTTCCCTTTTTGAGGATGGATGTCCCACGTCATGAAGAAGCTTGCAGAGGTGTTCCCAAGCTGAAAGACCGCAAACAAGCCTTGCTAGCTGTAAGGGTCGCGGTTTGGGTTTTTGGATGCTGCTGTGGCCCAGAAGGGACCAGAATGTAGCCACTTGGATGAGGAGACAGAGGGGGCGCCCAGCAAGACAAGGAGCCCTCACAGAAGCAGGCAGCACCCGCAGAAGTGCCGGAACAGGCACTACAAAGAAGAGTGAACCGAAGCTCGCCCGAAGTCACAAAAGGAGATCCCACGACGCCGGAGGACAACTCAGGAGGTTGTGCACTGCAGGTTAGAATGTTGGGGACCCAGGCTTGGCTGTGCACAAAGGAAATCCTGGAAGAGTGCACAGGAGCCGGAGCAGCTGCAAATCACGCGGTACCCAGCAATGCAGTCTAGCGTGGGGAGGCAAGGACTTACCTCCACCAAACATGGAATGAAGAGTCACTGGACTGTGGGAGTCACTTGGACAGAGTTGCTGGATTCGAGGGACCTCGCTCGTCGTGCTGAGAGGAGACCCAAGGGACCGGTAATGCAGCTTTTTGGTGCCTGCGGTTGCAGGGGGAAGATTCCGTCGACCCACGGGAGCTCCTGGTGCAAGGAGGAGGCAGGCTACCCTCAGAGCATGCACTACCTGGAAACAGTCGAGAAAGCCGGCAGGATGAAGCGATACAAGGTTGCTACTAGTCATCTTGCTACTTTGTTGCGGTTTTGCAGGCGTCCTGAGCACTCAGTGGTCGATCCTTTGGCAGAAGGTGAAGAGGGAGATGCAGAGGAACTCTGGTGAGATCCCCAAAGCAGAGACCCTAAATAGCCAGAAAAGGAGGTTTGGCTAACCTAGGAAGGAGGATTGGCTACCAAGAGAGGTAAGAGCCTATCAGAAGGAGCCTCTGACGTCACCTGCTGGCACTGGTCACTCAGAGCAGTCCAGTGTGCCACAAACACCTCTGTTTCCAAGATGGCAGAGGTCTGGGACATACTGGAGGAGCTCTGGGCACCTCCCCTGGGAGGTGCAGGTCAGGGGAGTGGTCACTCCCCTTTCCTTTGTCCAGTTTCGCACCAGAGCAGGGCTGGGGGATCCCTGAGCTGGTGTAGACTGGCTTAGCAGAGATGGGCAGCATCTGTGCCCATCAAAGCATTTCCAGAGGCTGGGGGAGGCTACTCCTCCCCAGCCACCACACCTATTTCCAAAGGGAGAGGGTGTTACACCCTCTCTCAGAGGAAATCCTTTGTTCTGCCTTCCTGGGCCAGGGCTGCCTGGACCCCAGGAGGGCAGAAACCTGTCTGAGGGGTTGGCAGCAGCAGCAGCTGCAGTGGAGACCCCGGAAAGGCAGTTTGGCAGTACCCGGGTTCTGTGATAGAGACCCGGGGGATCATGGAATTGTCCCCCCAATGCCAGAATGGCATTGGGGGGACAATTCCATGATCTTAGACATGTTACATGGCCATGTTCGGAGTTACCATTGTGACGCTATACATAGGTAGTGACCTATGTATAGTGCACACGTGTAATGGTGTCCCCGCACTCACAAAATCCGGGGAATTTGCCCTGAACGATGTGGGAGCACCTTGGCTAGTGCCAGGGTGCCCACACTCTAAGTAACTTTGCACCCAACCTTCACCAGGTGAAGGTTAGACATATAGGTGACTTATAAGTTACTTAAATGTAGTGGTAAATGGCTGTGAAATGACGTGGACGTTATTTCACTCAGGCTGCACTGGCAGGCCTGTGTAAGAATTGTCAGATCTCCCTATGGGTAGCAAAAGAAATGCTGCAGCCCATAGGGATCTCCTGGAACCCCAATACCCTGGGTACCTCAGTACCATATACTAGGGAATTATATGGGTGTACCAGTATGCCAATGTGAATTGGTGAAATTGGTTGTAAGAAAGTACCATCTTGCCTGGCATGTAACCCCCATTTTTCACTGTATATATGTTGTTTTAGTTGTATGTGTCACTGGGACCCTGCCAGCCAGGGCCCCAGTGCTCATAAGTGTGCCTGAATGTGTTACCTGTGTAGTGACTAACTGCCTCACTGAGGCTCTGCTAATCAGAACCTCAGTGGTTATGCTCTCTCATTTCTTTCAAATTGTCGCTAACAGGCTAGTGACCAATTTTACCAATTTACATTGGCTTACTGGAACACCCTTATAATTCCCTAGTATATGGTACTGAGGTACCCTGGGTATTGGGGTTCCAGGAGATCCCTATGGGCTGCAGCATTTCTTTTGCCACCCATAGGGAGCTCTGACAATTCTTACACAGGCCTGCCACTGCAGCCTGAGTGACATAACGTCCACGTTATTTCACAGCCATTTTACACTGCACTTAAGTAACTTATAAGTCACCTATATGTCTAACCTTTACCTGGTAAAGGTTAGGTGCAAAGTTACTTAGTGTGAGGACACCCTGGCACTAGCCAAGGTGCCCCCACATTGTTCAGGGCCAATTCCCCGGACTTTGTGAGTGCGGGGACACCATTACACGCGTGCACTACATATAGGTCACTACCTATATGTAGCTTCACAATGGTAACTCTGAATATGGCCATGTAACATGTCTATGATCATGGAATTGCCCCCTCTATGCCATCCTGGCATAGTTGGCACAATCCCATGATCCCAGTGGTCTGTAGCACAGACCCTGGTACTGCCAAACTGCCTTTCCTGGGGTTTCACTGCAGCTGCTGCTGCTGCCAACCCCTCAGACAGGTTTCTGCCCTCCTGGGGTCCAGCCAGGCCTGGCCCAGGATGGCAGAACAAAGGACTTCCTCTGAGAGAGGGTGTTACACCCTCTCCCTTTGGAAAATGGTGTGAATGCAGGGGAGGAGTAGCCTCCCCCGGCCTCTGGAAATGCTTTCATGGGCACACATGGTGCCCATTTCTGCATAAGCCAGTCTACACCGGTTCAGGGACCCCTTAGCCCTGCTCTGGCGCGAAACTGGACAAAGGAAAGGGGAGTGACCACTCCCCTGACCTGTACCTCCCCTGGGAGGTGCCCAGAGCTCCTCCAGTGTGCTCCAGACCTCTGCCATCTTGGAAACAGAGGTGCTGCTGGCACACTGGACTGCTCTGAGTGGCCAGTGCCATCAGGTGACGTCAGAGACTCCTTCTGATAGGCTCCTTCAGGTGTTGCTAGCCTATCCTCTCTCCTAGGTAGCCAAACCCTCTTTTCTGGCTATTTAGGGTCTTTGTCTCTTGGGATTCCTTAGATAACAAATGCAAGAGCTCATCCGAGTTCCTCTGCATCTCTCTCTTCACCTTCTGCCAAGGAATCGACTGCTGACCGCGCTGGAAGCCTGCAAACCTGCAACATAGTAGCAAAGACGACTACTGCAACTCTGTAACGCTGATCCTGCCGCCTTCTCGACTGTTTTCCTGGTGGTGCATGCTGTGGGGGTAGTCTGCCTCCTCTCTGCACTAGAAGCTCCGAAGAAATCTCCCGTGGGTCGACGGAATCGTCCCCCTGCAACCGCAGGCACCAAAGAACTGCATCACCGGTGTAGGAAAGTACCATCTTGCCTGGCATGTTACCCCCATTTTTCACTGTATATATATTGTTTTAGTTGTATGTGTCACTGGGACCCTGTTCACCAGGGCCCCAGTGCTCATAAGTGTGCCTGAATGTGTTACCTGTGTAGTGACTAACTGTCTCACTGAGGCTCTGCTAACCAGAACCTCAGTGGTTATGCTCTCTCATTTCTTTCAAATTGTCACTAACAGGCTAGTGACCAATTTTACCAATTTACATTGGCTTACTGGAACACCCATATAATTCCCTAGTATATGGTACTGAGGTACCCAGGGTATTGGGGTTCCAGGAGATCCCTATGGGCTGCAGCATTTCTTTTGCCACCCATAGGGAGCTCTGACAATTCTTACACAGGCCTGCCACTGCAGCCTGAGTGAAATAACGTCCACGTTTTTTACAGCCATTTTACACTGCACTTAAGTAACTTATAAGTCACCTATATGTCTAACCTTTACCTGGTAAAGGTTAGGTGCAAAGTTACTTAGTGTGAGGGCACCCTGGCACTAGCCAAGGTGCCCCAACATTGTTCAGGGCCAATTCCCTGAACTTTGTGAGTGTGGGGACACCATTACACGCGTGTACTACATATAGGTCACTACCTATATGTAGCTTCACAATGGTAACTCCGAATATGGCCATGTAACATGTCTAAGATCATGGCATTGCCCCCTCTATGCCATCCTGGCATTGTTGGCACAATTCCATGATCCCAGTGGTCTGTAGCACAGACCCTGGTACTGCCAAACTGCCCTTCCTGGGGTTTCACTGCAGCTGCTGCCAACCCCTCAGACAGGCATCTGCCCTCCTGGGGTCCAGCCAGGCCTGGCCCAGGATGGCAGAACAAAGGACTTCCTCTGAGAGAGGGTGTTACACCCTCTCCCTTTGGAAAATGGTGTGAAGGCAGGGGAGGAGTAGCCTCCCCCAGCCTCTGGAAATGCTTTGTTGGGCACAGATGTGCCCAATTCTGCATAAGCCAGTCTACACCGGTTCAGGGGACCATTTAGCCCTGCTCTGGCGCGAAACTGGACAAAGGAAAGGGGAGTGACCACTCCCCTGACCTGCACCTCCCCTGGGAGGTGTCCAGAGCTCCTCTAGTGTGCTCCAGACCTCTGCCATCTTGGAAACAGAGGTGCTGCTGGCACACTGGACTGCTCTGAGTGGCCAGTGCCACCAGGTGACGTCAGAGACTCCTTGTGATAGGCTCCTTCAGGTGTTGCTAGCCTATCCTCTCTCCTAGGTAGCCAAACCCTCTTTTCTGGCTATTTAGGGTCTCTGTCTCTGGGGAAACTTTAGATAACGAATGCAAGAGCTCATCAGAGTTCCTCTGCATCTCTCTCTTCACCTTCTGCCAAGGAATCGACTGCTGACCGCGCTGGAAGCCTGCAAAACTGCAACAAAGTAGCTAAGACGACTACTGCAACTCTGTAACGCTGATCCTGCCGCCTTCTCGACTGTTTTCCTGGTGGTGCATGCTGTGGGGGTAGTCTGCCTCCTCTCTGCACTAGAAGCTCCGAAGAAATCTCCCGTGGGTCGACGGAATCTTCCCCCTGCAAGCGCAGGCACCAAAAAGCTGCATTACCGGTCCCTTGGGTCTCCTCTCAGCACGACGAGCGAGGTCCCTCGAATCCAGCAACTCTGTCGAAGTGACTCCCACAGTCCAGTGACTCTTCAGTCCAAGTTTGGTGGAGGTAAGTCCTTGCCTCACCTCGCTAGACTGCATTGCTGGGAACCGCGACTTTTGCAGCTACTCCGGCCCCTGTGCACTTCCGGCGGAAATCCTGTGTGCACAGCCAAGCCTGGGTCCACGGCACTCTTACCTGCATTGTACGACTTTCTAAGTTGGTCTCCGGCGACGTAGGACTCCTTTGTGTAACTTCGGGTGAGCACTGTTTCACGCATCCTCGTAGTGCCTGTTTCTGGCACTTCTCTGGGTGCTACCTGCTGCTGAGAGGGCTCCTTGTCTTGCTCGACGTCCCCTCTACCTCCTGGTCCAACTCCCGACCTCCTGGTCCCTCCTAGGCCACAGCAGCGTCCAAAAACGCTAATCGCACGATTTGTAGCTAGCAAGGCTTGTTGGCGTTCTTTTGGCGGGAAAACACTTCTGCACGACTCTCCACGGCGAGACGGATCCGTCCACCAAAGGGGAAGTCTCTAGCCCTTTTCGTTCCTGCAGAAACCTCAGCTTCTTCTGTCCAGTAGAAGCTTCTTTGCACCCACAGCTGGCATTTCCTGGGCATATGCCCATCTCCGACTTGCTTGTGACTTTTGGACTTGGTCCCCTTGTTCCACAGGTACCCTAGATTGGAAATCCACCATTGTTGCATTGTTGGTTTGTGTCTTTCCTGCATTATTCCTCTATCACGACTTCTTTGTCTTTGGGGGAACTTTAGTGCACTTTGCCCTCACTTTTCAGGGTCTTGGGGAGGGTTATTTTTCTAACTCTCACTATTTTCTAATAGTCCCAGCGACCTTCTACAAGGTCACATAGGTTTGGGGTCCATTCGTGGTTCGCATTCCACTTTTGGAGTATATGGTTTGTGTTGCCCCTATCCCTATGTGTCCCCATTGCATCCTATTGTAACTATACATTGTTTGCACTGTTTTCTAAGACTATACTGTATATTTTTGGTATTGTGTACATATATCTTGTGTATATTTCCTATCCTCTCACTGAGGGTACACTCTAAGATACTTTGGCATATTGTCATAAAAATAAAGTACCTTTATTTTTAGTATAACTGTGTATTGTGTTTTCTTATGATATTGTGCAAGTGACACTTGTGGTACTGTAGTAGCTTCACACGTCTCCTAGTTCAGCCTAAGCTGCTCTGCTAAGCTACCATTATCTATCAGCCTAAGCTGCTAGACACCCTATACACTAATAAGGGATAACTGGGCCTGGTGCAAGGTGCAAGTACCCCTTGGTACTCACTACAAGCCAGTCCAGCCTCCTACATTGGTTGTGCAGCGGTGGGATAAGTGCTTTGAGACTACTTACCACTCTTGTCATTGTACTTTTCATAAGAGAAAAATATACAAAACAAGGTCAGTGTGTGTACACAGTGCTAAAAAGTTTTGCATTTCCTCTTTTCACTCTTTTCTAAAGTGCTGAAAAGTACTTCTAAACTTTCAAAAAGTTCTAAAAAGTTTTAAAAGTTTTTTTCTCTGTCTTTCAAAAAGCTCTGACAAACTTTTTTCTCTTTTTCTATCACTTTAACTCTCTCTAAAAATGTCTGGCACAGACCAAAATGTTGATCTGTCCAAACTTGCATATGACCACCTTAGCTGGAAAAGAGCAAGGAGCCTCTGTGTAGAGAGAGGTTTGAGTGTAGGGAAGAATCCTTCCTTGGAACTGTTACTTAACATGCTTAGAGAACAGGATAAGGCTAGAAGTGCCCCATCTGTAGAAAAAGCAGCTAATGGTTCCCAATCTGATCCAGGGACTCCCCCAGGAAAAGATTCAGGAAAGAAACTCCCTAGCCTGCCCATTACTAGACAGTCTAGCATAGTTGGTAATGATGGAGAGCCACACCATACAAATAGTGTTGTCTCACATCATAGCAAAAGCATTTATTCTCACCACAGTGGTACTGATGTTTCTGTTAGCCAAGCTGTTAGGGTGCCCTCTGTAAGGGACAGGTCTCCTTCTGTCCATTCTCACCATACTTCTGTTTCAAGACATGTCCCTCCCACCCACCCTGATGACAGATTGTTAGAAAGGGAGCTCAATAGATTGAGAGTGGAACAAACCAGACTGAAGCTCAAGAAGCAACAGCTGGATTTGGAGAGACAGACCTTAGAAGTAGAGAAGGAGAGACAGAAACTGGGTTTAGAAACCCATGGTGGCAGCAGCAGTATTCCCCATAGTCATCCTGCAAAAGAGCATGATTCCAGGAATCTGCACAAGATAGTTCCCCCTTATAAGGAGGGGGATGACATTAACAAGTGGTTTGCTGCACTTGAGAGGGCCTGTGTTGTACAGGATGTCCCTCAAAGGCAGTGGGCTGCTATCCTATGGCTATCATTTAGTGGTAAAGGTAGGGATAGGCTCCCTACTGTCAAAGAAAATGAAGCTAATGATTACAAAGTTCTTAAGAATGCACTCCTGGATGGTTATGGCTTAACCACTGAACAATACAGGATAAAGTTCAGAGAGACCAAAAAGGAGTCTTCACAAGACTGGGTTGATTTCATTGACCATTCAGTGAAGGCCTTGGAGGGGTGGTTACATGGCAGTAAAGTTACTGATTATGACAGCCTGTATAACTTAATCCTGAGAGAGCATATTCTTAATAATTGTGTGTCTGATTTGTTGCACCAGTACTTGGTGGACTCGGATCTGACCTCTCCCCAAGAATTGGGAAAGAAGGCAGACAAATGGGTCAGAACAAGGGTGAACAGAAAAGTTCATACAGGGGGTGACAAAGATGGCAAGAAGAAGGATGGTAAGTCTTCTGACAAGGGTGGGGACAAATCTAAAAATTAGTCTTCATCAGGCACACAAAAACACTCTGGTGGGGGTGGTGGGTCCAAATCCTCTTCTAATCAAAACAAGGAAAAGAAACCATGGTGCTATATATGTAAAATAAAAGGCCATTGGACAACAGATCCCAGTTGTCCAAAGAAAAGCACCAAGCCTCCTACCACTACAACCCCTACTGCTACACCTAGTGTCCCTACTAATAGCAGTGGTGGTGGGAGCAAACCTACTAATAGCCAATCCAAGGGAGTAGCTGGGCTCACTATTGGTAACTTAGTTGGGGTTGGACTTGTTAGGGAGGCCACAGAGGCTGTGTTAGTGTCTGAGGGGACTATTGATTTAGCCACCTTAGTTGCTTGTCCCCTTAATATGGATAAGTACAAGCAGCTACCCCTAATAAATGGTGTTGAGGTTCAGGCCTACAGGGACACTGGAGCCAGTGTGACTATGGTCATAGAGAAACTGGTCCACCCTGAACAACACCTACTTGGTCACCAGTACCAAGTAACCGATGCTCACAACAACACACTTAGCCACCCCATGGCTGTTGTTAATCTCAACTGGGGGGGGGGTTACTGGTCCAAAGAAAGTTGTGGTAGCCACAGATTTACCTGTAGACTGTCTACTAGGAAATGATTTGGAGACATCAGCTTGGTCAGATGTGGAGTTGGAGGCCCATGCAGCAATGCTGGGCATCCCAGGGCATATTTTTGCTTTAACCAGGGCTCAGGCCAAAAAGCAAAAATGACAGGGAAGCTTGGATCCTGGAACAATGGACCAAGTGCTCCCTAAAGCTAGGGCTAGTAGAAGCAAACCACTTCCTACTATCCCTCCCTCTACAGTGGATTCAACTTCTGAGGAAGAAGAATTCCCTCCCTGTGCAGAACCTACACCAGAGGAGCTGGAAGCAGACACTGCTGAGCTTTTGGGTGAAGGGGGGCCTGCCAGGGAGGAGCTGATTGTGGCACAGCAAACCTGTCCCACATTAGAGGGTCTAAGACAGCAAGCTGTCAAACAGGCTAATGGGGATGTCAGTGACTCTCACAGAGTTTACTGGGAGGACAACCTCTTGTACACTGAGCATAGGGATCCTAAACCTGGAGCTGCCAGGAGGTTAGTGATTCCTCAGGAGTACAGAAAGTTCCTCCTAACTCTTGCCCACGACATTCCCCTAGCTGGGCATCTAGGACAAATGAAAACTTGGGACAGGCTTGTCCCCTTGTTTCATTGGCCTAGGATGTCTGAGGACACAAAATAATTTTGTAAGTCCTCTGAAACCTGTCAAGCCAGTGGCAAGACAGGTGGCACTCCAAAGGCACCCCTTATCCCACTACCTGTGGTTGGGGTTCCCTTTGAGAGGGTAGGGGTTGACATAGTTGGCCCCCTTGACCCTCCTACTGCTTCAGGCAATAGGTTTATCTTGGTGGTAGTGGACCATGCCACAAGATATCCTGAAGCTATTCCTTTAAGGACCACTACAGCACCTGCAGTGGCAAAGGCCCTCCTGGGAATATTTTCCAGGGTGGGCTTCCCAAAGGAAGTAGTATCAGACAGGGGAAGCAATTTCATGTCTGCATACTTAAAGGCCATGTGGAAGGAGTGTGGTGTAACTTACAAGTTCACAACACCCTATCATCCACAAACAAATGGACTGGTGGAGAGATTTAATAAAACTCTCAAAGGCATGATTATGGGTCTCCCTGAAAAACTCCGCAGGAGATGGGATATCCTTCTACCATGCATCCTTTTTGCCTACAGGGAGGTACCCCAGAAAGGAGTGGGCTTCAGCCCCTTTGAACTTCTTTTTGGACACCCTGTTAGGGGTCCACTCACACTTGTAAAGGAGGGTTGGGAACAACCTTTAAAAGCTCCTAAGCAGGATATTGTGGATTATGTACTTGGCCTCAGATCAAGGATGGCTGAGTACATGAAAAAGGCCAGCAAAAACCTTCAGGCCAGCCAAGAGCTCCAGAAGCAATGGCATGATCAGAAGGCTGTTTTGGTTCAGTACCAACCAGGGCAGAAAGTGTGGGTCTTGGAGCCTGTGGCCCCAAGAGCACTCCAAGATAAATGGAGTGGTCCCCACACAATTTTTGAGAAAAAGGGTGTAGTCACCTATTTAGTTGACTTAGGCACTGCAAGGAGTCCCCTTAGGGTACTCCATGTAAACCGCCTGAAACCCTACTATGACAGGGCTGATCTCACCCTGCTCATGGCAACTGATGAGGGACAGGAAGAAGACAGTGATCCTCTACCTGATCTCTTCTCTTCCACAGAACAAGATGCTCTTGTGGAAGGTGTAGTTTTGGCTGATTGTCTTACTGCTGAGCAGAAAGACCATTGCATAAACCTCCTAGATCAATTCTCTGAACTCTTCTCTACTGTGCCAGGTACCACTTCTTGGGGTGAGCACACTATAGATACTGGAGACAGTTTACCTGTCAAAAGTAAGATCTATAGCCTGACCATGTCAGGGACTGCATAAAGCAAGAGGTGCAGAAAATGTTAGAACTAGGAGTGGTTGAGCACTCTGAAAGCCCATGGGCTTCTCCTGTGGTACTTGTACCAAAACCCCATTCCAAAGATGGAAAGAAGGAAATGCGGTTTTGTGTAGACTATAGAGGTCTCAACCTGGTAACCAAAACTGATGCTCACCCTATACCCAGGGCAGATGAGCTCATAGATACACTGGCATCTGCCAAGTATCTAAGCACTTTTGATTTGACTGCAGGGTATTGGCAGATCAAATTATCAGAAGATGCTAAACCTAAAACTGCATTTTCAACCATTGGAGGCCATTACCAGTTTACTGTTATGCCTTTTGGTTTGAAAAATGCACCTGCCACTTTTCAGAGGTTGGTGAACACAGTCCTGCAAGGGCTGGAAGCTTTCAGTGCAGCATATTTGGACGATATAGCTGTCTTTAGCTCCAGCTGGGATGATCACCTGGTCCACCTATGGAAAGTTTTGGAGACCCTGCAAAAGGCAGGCCTCACTATCAAGGCTTCAAAGTGCCAGATAGGGCAGGGAAAGGTGGTTTATCTGGGACACCTTGTTGGTGGGGAACAGATTGCACCACTTCAGGGGAAAATCCAAACAATTATTGATTGGGTTCCCCCTACTACTCAGGTGAGAGCCTTCCTAGGCCTCACTGGGTATTACAGGAGGTTCATTAAGAACTATGGCTCCATTGCAGCCCCTCTTAATGACCTCACATCCAAGAAAATGCCTAAAAAGGTATTATGGACAGCAAACTGTCAGAAAGCTTTTGAGGAGCTGAAGCAGGCCATGTGCTCTGCACCTGTCCTGAAAAGCCCTTGTTACTCTAAAAAATTCTATGTCCAAACTGATGCATCTGAATTAGGAGTAGGGGCAGTCCTATCACAACTTAATTCTGAGGGCCAGGATCAACCTGTTGCTTTTATTAGTAGGAGGTTGACCCCTAGAGAAAAGCGTTGGTCTGCCATTGAGAGGGAGGCCTTTGCTGTGGTCTGGGCACTGAAGAAGTTGAGGCCATACCTGTTTGGCACTCACTTCATTGTTCAGACAGACCACAAACCTCTACTTTGGCTAAAACAAATGAAAGGTGAAAATCCTAAATTGTTGAGGTGGTCCATATCCCTACAGGGAATGGACTATACAGTGGAACATAGACCTGGGAGTAGCCACTCCAATGCAGATGGACTCTCCAGATATTTCCACTTAGACAATGAAGACTCATCAGGTCATGGCTAGTCTTATTGTCCTTCGTTTGGGGGGGGGGTTGTGTAGGAAAGTACCATCTTGCCTGGCATGTTACCCCCATTTTTCACTGTATATATGTTGTTTTAGTTGTATGTGTCACTGGGACCCTGTTCACCAGGGCCCCAGTGCTCATAAGTGTGCCTGAATGTGTTACCTGTGTAGTGACTAACTGTCTCACTGAGGCTCTGCTAACCAGAACCTCAGTGGTTATGCTCTCTCATTTCTTTCAAATTGTCACTAACAGGCTAGTGACCAATTTTACCAATTTACATTGGCTTACTGGAACACCCTTCTAATTCCCTAGTATATGGTACTGAGGTACCCAGGGTATTGGGGTTCCAGGAGATCCCTATGGGCTGCAGCATTTCTTTTGCCACCCATAGGGAGCTCTGACAATTCTTACACAGGCCTGCCACTGCAGCCTGAGTGAAATAACGTCCACGTTATTTCACAGCCATTTTACACTGCACTTAAGTAACTTATAAGTCACCTATATGTCTAACCTTTACCTGGTAAAGGTTAGGTGCAAAGTTACTTAGTGTGAGGGCACCCTGGCACTAGCCAAGGTGCCCCCACATTGTTCAGGGCCAATTCCCTGAACTTTGTGAGTGCGGGGACACCATTACACACGTGTACTACATATAGGTCACTACCTATATGTAGCTTCACAATGGTAACTCCGAATATGGCCATGTAACATGTCTAAGATCATGGAATTGCCCCCTCTATGCCATCCTGGCATTGTTGGCACAATTCTATGATCCCAGTGGTCTGTAGCACAGACCCTGGTACTGCCAAACTGCCCTTCCTGGGGTTTCACTGCAGCTGCTGCTGCTGCCAACCCCTCAGACAGGCATCTGCCCTCCTGGGGTCCAGCCAGGCCTGGCCCAGGATGGCAGAACAAAGGACTTCCTCTGAGAGAGGGTGTTACACCCTCTCCCTTTGGAAAATGGTGTGAAGGCAGGGGAGGAGTAGCCTCCCCCAGCCTCTGGAAATGCTTTGTTGGGCACAGATGTGCCCAATTCTGCATAAGCCAGTCTACACCGGTTCAGGGGACCCCTTAGCCCTGCTCTGGCGCGAAACTGGACAAAGGAAAGGGGAGTGACCACTCCCCTGACCTGCACCTCCCCTGGGAGGTGTCCAGAGCTCCTCCAGTGTGCTCCAGACCTCTGCCATCTTGGAAACAGAGGTGCTGCTGGCACACTGGACTGCTCTGAGTGGCCAGTGCCACCAGGTGACGTCAGAGACTCCTTGTGATAGGCTCCTTCAGGTGTTGCTAGCCTATCCTCTCTCCTAGGTAGCCAAACCCTCTTTTCTGGCTATTTAGGGTCTCTGTCTCTGGGGAAACTTTAGATAACGAATGCAAGAGCTCATCAGAGTTCCTCTGCATCTCTCTCTTCACCTTCTGCCAAGGAATCGACTGCTGACCGCGCTGGAAGCCTGCAAAACTGCAACAAAGTAGCGTAGACCACTACTGCAACTCTGTAACGCTGATCCTGCCGCCTTCTCGACTGTTTTCCTGGTGGTGCATGCTGTGGGGGTAGTCTGCCTCCTCTCTGCACTAGAAGCTCCGAAGAAATCTCCCGTGGGTCGACGGAATCTTCCCCCTGCAACCGCAGGCACCAAAAAGCTGCATTACCGGTCCCTTGGGTCTCCTCTCAGCACGACGAGCGAGGTCCCTCGAATCCAGCAACTCTGTCCAAGTGACTTCCACAGTCCAGTGACTCTTCAGTCCAAGTTTGGTGGAGGTAAGTCCTTGCCTCACCTTGCTAGACTGCATTGCTGGAAACCGCGACTTTTGCAGCTACTCCGGCCCCTGTGCACTTCCGGCGGAAATCCTGTGTGCACAGCCAAGCCTGGGTCCACGGCACTCTAACCTGCATTGCACGACTTTCTAAGTTGGTCTCCGGCGACGTGGGACTCCTTTGTGTAACTTCGGGTGAGCACCGTTTCACACATCCTCGTAGTGCCTGTTTCTGGCACTTCTCTGGGTGCTACCTGCTGCTGAGAGGGCTCCTTGTCTTCCTCGACGTCCCCTCTACCTCCTGGTCCAATTTGCGACCTCCTGGTCCTTCCTGGGCCACAGCAGCGTCCAAAAACGCTAATCACACGATTTGTAGCTAGCATGGCTAGTTGGCGTTCTTTTGGCGGGAAAACACTTCTGCACGACTCTCCACGGCGAGAAGAATCCGTCCACCAAAGGGGAAGTCTCTAGCCCTTTTCGTTCCTGCAGAAACCTCAGCTTCTTCTGTCCAGTAGAAGCTTCTTTGCACCCACAGCTGGCATTTCCTGGGCATATGCCCATCTCCGACTTGCTTGTGACTTTTGGCCTTGGTCCCCTTGTTCCACAGGTACCCTAGATTGGAAATCCACCATTGTTGCATTGTTGGTTTGTGTCTTTCCTGCATTATTCCTCTATCACGACTTCTTTGTCTTTGGGGGAACTTTAGTGCACTTTGCACTCACTTTTCAGGGTCTTGGGGAGGGTTATTTTTCTAACTCTCACTATTTTCTAATAGTCCCAGCGACCCTCTACAAGGTCACATAGGTTTGGGGTCCATTCGTGGTTCGCATTCCACTTTTGGAGTATATGGTTTGTGTTGCCCCTATCCCTATGTGTCCCCATTGCATCCTATTGTAACTATACATTGTTTGCACTGTTTTCTAAGACTATACTGTATATTTTTGGTATTGTGTACATATATCTTGTGTATATTTCCTATCCTCTCACTGAGGGTACACTCTAAGATACTTTGGCATATTGTCATAAAAATAAAGTACCTTTATTTTTAGTATAACTGTGTATTGTGTTTTCTTATGATATTGTGCAAGTGACACTTGTGGTACTGTAGTAGCTTCACACGTCTTCTAGTTCAGCCTAAGCTGCTCTGCTAAGCTACCATTATCTATCAGCCTAAGCTGCTAGACACCCTATACACTAATAAGGGATAACTGGGCCTGGTGCAAGGTGCAAGTACCCCTTGGTACTCACTGCAAGCCAGTCCAGCCTCCTACAACCGGTCCCCTGGGTCTCCTCTCAGCACGACGAGCGAGGTCCCTTGAATCCAGCGACTCTGTCCAAGTGACTCCCACAGCCAAGTGACTCTTCAGTCCAAGTTTGCTGGAGGTAAGTCCTTGCCTTCCCACGCCAGACTGCATTGCTGGGAACCGCGACTTTTGCAGCTACTCCGGCCTCCGTGCACTTCCGGCGGAAATCCTTTGTGCACAGTCCAGCCTGGGTCCACGGCACTCTAACCTGCATTGCACGACCTCCTAAGTTGTTCTCCGGCGACGTGGAACTCCTTTGTGCGACTTCGGGTGAGCACCGTTTCACGCATCCTCGTAGTGCCTATTTCTGGCACTTCTGCGGGTGCTGCCTGCTGCTGAGAGGGCTCCTTGTCTTGCTCGACGCCCCCTCTGTCCCCTGACGCAATTGGCAACATCCTGGTCCCTCCTGGGCCACAGCAGCACCCAAAAACCCTTACCGCACGATTTGCAGCTAGCAAGGCTTGTTGGCGGTCTTTCGGCGGGAAAACACTTCTGCACGACTCTCCATGGCGTGAGGGATCCGTCCTCCAACTGCAAAGGGGAAGTCTCTAGCCCTTGTCGTTCCTGCAGAAATCTAAGCTTCTACTGTCCAGTAGCAGCTTCTTTGCACCCACAGCTGGCATTTCCTGGGCATCTGCCCATCTCCGACTTGCTTGTGACTTTTGGACTTGGTCACCTTGTTCCACAGGTACCCTCGACTGGAAATCCATCGTTGTTGCATTGTTGGTTTGTGTCTTTCCTGCAGAATTCCCCTATCACAACTTCTATGTCCTTTGGGGAACTTTAGTGCACTTTGCACTCACTTTTCAGGGTCTTGGGGTGGGCTAATTTTCTAACCCTTACTATTTTCTAATAGTCCCAGCGACCCTCTACAAGGTCACATAGGTTTGGGGTCCATTCGTGGTTCGCATTCCACTTTTGGAGTATATGGTTTGTGTTGCCCCTATCCCTATGTGTCCCCATTGCATCCTATTGTAACTATACATTGTTTGCACTGTTTTCTAATACTATTACTGCATATTTTGTTATTGTGTACATATATCTTGTGTATATTTGCTATCCTCATACTGAGGGTACACTCTGAGATACTTTGGCATATTGTCATAAAAATAAAGTACCTTTATTTTTAGTATATCTGTGTATTGTGTTTTCTTATGATATTGTGCATATGACACTAAGTGGTACTGTAGGAGCTTCACTCGTCTCCTAGTTCAGCCTAAGCTGCTCTGCTAAGCTACCATTATCTATCAGCCTATGCTGCTAGACACCCTATACACTAATAAGGGATAACTGGGCCTGGTGCAAGGTGCAAGTACCCCTTGGTACTCACTACAAGCCAGTCCAGCCTCCTACATTGGTTGTGCAGCGGTGGGATAAGTGCTTTGAGACTACTTACCACTCTTGTCATTGTACTTTTCATAAGAGAAAAATATACAAAACAAGTTCAGTGTATGTACACCTAACCAAAAAGTTTTGCATTTCCTCTTTTCACTCTTTTCTAAGTGCTGAAAAGTACTTCTAAACTTTCTAAAAAGTTCTAAAAAGTTTTTAAAGTTTTTTTTCCTGTCTTTCTAAAAGTTCTGAAAACTTTTTTCTCTTTTTCTATCACTTAAACTCTTTCTAAAAATGTCTGGTACAGGTCAAAATGTTGATCTGTCCAAACTTGCATATGACCACCTTAGCTGGAAAGGAGCAAGGAGTCTCTGTATAGAAAGAGGTTTGAGTGTAGGGAAGAATCCTTCCTTGGAATTATTGCTTAACATGCTTAGAGAACAACATAAGGCCAAAAGGGCCCCATCTGTTGAAAAAGTAGCTAATGGTTCCCAATCTGATCCAGGGACACCCCTAGGAAAAGATTCAGGAAAGAAACTTCAGACCCTGCCCATTACTAGACAGTCTAGCATAGTTGGTACTGATGTAGAGTCACACCATACAGATAGTGTTGTCTCACATCATAGCAAGCGCATTCATTCTCACCACAGTAGAAGTGATGTTTCTGTTAACCAAGCTGTTAGGGTGCCCTCTGTAAGGGACAGGTCTCCTGTCCATTCTCATCATACTTCTGTTTCAAGACATGTCCCTCCCACCCACCCTGATGACAGATTGTTAGAAAGGGAGGTCAATAGATTGAGAGGGAACAAACCAGACTGAAGCTCAAGAAGCAACAGCTGGATTTAGAGAGACAGACTTTAGAAGTAGAGAAGGAGAGACAGAAACTGGGTTTAGAAACCCATGGTGGCAGCAGCAGTATTCCCCATAGTCATCCTGCAAAAGAGCATGATTCCAGGAATCTGCACAAGATAGTTCCCTCTTATAAGGAGGGGGATGACATTAACAAGTGGTTTTCTGCACTTGAGAGGGCCTGTGCTGTACAGGATCTCCCTGAAAGGCAGTGGGCTGCTATCCTATGGCTATCATTTAGTGGAAAAGGTAGGGATAGGCTCCTTACTGTGAAAGAAAGTGAAGCCAATGATTACAAAGTTCTTAAGAATGCACTCCTGGAGGGTTATGGCGTAACCACTGAACAGTACAGGATAAAGTTCAGAGAGACCAAAAAGGAGTCTTCACAAGACTGGGTTGATTTCATTGACCATTCAGTGAAGGCCTTGGAGGGGTGGTTACATGGCAGTAAAGTTACTGATTATGACAGCCTGTATAACTTGATCCTGAGAGAGCATATTCTTAATATTTGTGTGTCTGATTTGTTGCACCAGTACTTGGTGGACTCTGATCTGACCTCTCCCCAAGAATTGGGAAAGAAGGCAGACAAATGGGTCAGAACAAGAGTGAACAGAAAAGTTCATACAGGGGGTGACAAAGATGGCAACAAGAAGAAGGATGGTAAGTCTTCTGACAAGGTTGGGGACAAATCTAAAAATGAGTCTTCATCAGGCCCACAAAAACACTCTGGTGGGGGGGGTGGGCCCAGATCCTCTTCTAATCAAAACAAAGAAAAGAAACCATGGTGCTATTTATGTAAAATAAAAGGCCATTGGACAACAGATCCCAATTGTCCAAAGAAAAGCACCAAGCCTCCTACCACTACAACCCCTACTGCTACACCTAGTGTCCCTACTAATAGCAGTGGTGGTGGGAGCAAACCTACTAATAGCCAATCCAAGGGAGTAGCTGGGCTCACTTTTGGTAACTTAGTTGGGGTTGGTCTTGTTAGGGAGACCACAGAGGCTGTGTTAGTCTCTGAGGCGGCTATTGATTTAGCCACCTTAGTTGCTTGTCCCCTTAATATGGATAAGTACAAGCAGCTACCCCTGATAAATGGTGTTGAGGTTCAGGCCTACAGGGACACAGGTGCCAGTGTCACAATGGTGATAGAGAAACTGGTCCACCCTGAACAACACCTACTTGGTCACCAGTACCAAGTAACCGATGCTCACAACAACACACTTAGCCACCCCATGGCTGTTGTAAATCTCAACTGGGGGTGGGGGGGGGTTACTGGTCCAAAGAAAGTTGTGGTAGCCACAGATTTACCTGTAGACTGTCTACTAGGAAATGATTTGGAGACATCAGCTTGGTCAGATGTGGAGTTGGAGGCCCATGCAGCAATGCTGGGCATCCCAGGGCATATTTTTGCTTTAACCAGGGCTCAGGCCAAAAAGCAAAGAGGACAGGGAAACTTGGATCCTGGAACAATGGACCAAGTGCTCCCTAAAGCTAGGGCTAGTAGAAGTAAAGCACTTCCTACTATCCCTCCCTCTACAGTGGATTCTTGTTCTGAGGAAGAAGAATTTCCACCCTGTGCAGAACCTACACCAGAGGAGCTGGAAGCAGACACTGCTGAGCTTTTGGGTGAAGGGGGGCCTGCCAGGGAGGAGCTGAGTGTGGCACAGCAAACCTGTCCCACACTAGAGGGTCTAAGACAGCAAGCTGTCAAACAGGCTAATGGGGATGTCAGTGACTCTCACAGAGTTTACTGGGAGGACAACCTCTTGTACACTGAAGCAAGGGATCCTAAGCCTGGAAGTGCCAGGAGGTTAGTGATTCCTCAGGAGTACAGAAAGTTCCTCCTAACTCTAGCCCACGACATTCCCCTAGCTGGACATCTGGGACAAATGAAAACTTGGGACAGGCTTGTTCCCCTGTTTCATTGGCCTAGGATGTCTGAGGACACAAAGGAATTTTGTAAGTCCTGTGAAACCTGTCAAGCCAGTGGCAAGACAGGTGGCACTCCAAAGGCACCCCTTATTCCACTGCCTGTGGTTGGGGTTCCCTTTGAAAGGGTAGGGGTTGACATAGTTGGCCCCCTTGACCCTCCTACTGCTTCAGGCAATAGGTTTATCTTGGTGGTAGTGGACCATGCCACAAGATATCCTGAAGCAATTCCTTTAAGGACCACTACAGCACCTTCAGTGGCAAAGGCCCTCCTGGGAATATTTTCTAGGGTGGGCTTCCCAAAGGAAGTAGTATCAGGCAGAGGAAGCAATTTCATGTCTGCTTACTTAAAGGCCATGTGGAAGGAGTGTGGTGTGACTTACAAGTTCACTACACCCTATCATCCACAAACAAATGGACTGGTGGAGAGATTTAACAAAACTCTCAAAGGCATGATTATGGGTCTCCCTGAAAAACTCCGCAGGAGATGGGATATCCTGTTACCATGCCTCCTTTTTGCCTACAGGGAGGTACCCCAGAAAGGAGTGGGCTTCAGCCCCTTTGAACTCCTCTTTGGACACCCTGTTAGGGGTCCACTAACACTTGTCAAGGAGGGTTGGGAACAACCTTTAAAAGCTCCAAAGCAAGATATTGTGGATTATGTGCTTGGCCTCAGATCAAGAATGGCTGAGTATATGAAAAAGGCCAGTAAAAACCTTCAGGCCAGCCAAGAGCTCCAAAAGCAATGGCATGACCAGAAGGCTGTTTTGGTTCAGTACAAACCAGGGCAGAAAGTGTGGGTCTTGGAGCCTGTGGCCCCAAGAGCACTCCAAGATAAATGGAGTGGACCCCACACAATTGTTGAGAAAAAGGGTGAAGTCACCTACTTAGTTGACTTAGGCACTGCCAGGAGTCCCCTTAGGGTGCTCCATGTCAATCGCCTTAAACCCTACTATGACAGGGCTGATCTCACCCTGCTCATGGCAACTGATGAGGGACAGGAAGAAGACAGTGATCCTCTACCTGATCTCTTCTCTTCCACAGAACAAGATGCTCTAGTGGAAGGTGTAGTTTTGGCTGATTGTCTTACTGGTGAGCAGAAAGACCATTGCATAAATCTCCTGGGTCAGTTTTCTGAACTCTTCTCTACTGTGCCAGGTACCACTGCTTAGTGTGAGCACACTATAGATACTGGAGACAGCTTGCCTGTCAAAAGTAAGATCTATAGGCAGCCTGACCATGTCAGGGACTGCATAAAGCAAGAGGTGCAGAAAATGTTAGAACTGGGAGTGGTTGAGCACTCTGAAAGTCCATCGGCCTCTCCTGTGGTACTTGTACCAAAACCTCATTCCAAGGATGGAAAGAAAGAAATGCGGTTTTGTGTTGACTACAGAGGTCTCAACCAGGTAACCAAAACTGATGCTCACCCTATACCCAGGGCAGATGAGCTCATAGATACACTGGCATCTGCCAAGTATCTAAGCACTTTTGATTTGACTGCAGGGTATTGGCAGATCAAATTATCAGAAGATGCTAAACCTAAAACTGCATTTTCAACCATTGGAGGCCATTACCAATTCACAGTAATGCCTTTTGGATTGAAAAATGCACCTGCCACTTTTCAGAGGTTGGTGAACACAGTCCTGCAAGAGCTGGAAGCTTTTAGTGCAGCATATCTGGACGATATAGCTGTCTTTAGCTCCAGTTGGGATGATCACCTAGTCCACCTATAGAAAGTTTTGGAGGCCCTGCAAAAGGCAGGCCTCACTATCAAGGCTTCAAAGTGCCAGATATGGCAGGGGAAGGTGGTTTATCTGGGACACCTTGTTGGTGGGGAACAGATTGCACCACTTCAGGGGAAAATCCAAACTATTATAGATTGGGTTCCCCCTACTACTCAGACTCAGGTGAGAGCCTTCCTAGGCCTCACTGGGTATTACAGGAGGTTCATTAAGAACTATGGCTCCATTGCAGCCCCTCTTAATGACCTCACATCCAAAAAGATGCCTAAAAAGGTATTACGGACAGCAAACTGTCAGAAAGCTTTTGAGGAGCTGAAGCAGGCCATGTGCTCTGCACCTGTCCTGAAAAGCCCTTGTTACTCTAAAAAAATTCTATGTCCAAACTGATGCATCTGAATTAGGAGTAGGGGCAGTCCTATCACAACTTAATTCTGACGGCCAGGATCAACCTGTTGCTTTTATTAGTAGAAGGTTGACCCCTAGAGAAAAGCGTTGGTCTGCCATTGAGAGGGAGGCCTTTGCTGTGGTCTGGGCACTGAAGAAGTTGAGGCCATACCTGTTTGGCACTCACTTCATTGTTCAGACAGACCACAAACCTCTACTTTGGCTAAAACAAATGAAAGGTGAAAATCCTAAATTATTGAGTTGGTCCATATCCCTACAGGGAATGGACTATACAGTGGAACATAGACCTGGGAGTAGCCACTCCAATGTAGATGGACTCTCCAGATATTTCCACTTAGACAATGAAGACTCATCAGGTCATGGCTAGTCTTATTGTCCTTCGTTGGGGGGGGGGTTGTGTAGGAAAGTACCATCTTGCCTGGCATGTTACCCCCATTTTTCACTGTATATATGTTGTTTTAGTTGTATGTGTCACTGGGACCCTGCCAGCCAGGGCCCCAGGGCTCATAAGTGTGCCTGAATGTGTTACCTGTGTAGTGACTAACTGTCTCACTGAGGCTCTGCTAATCAGAACCTCAGTGGTTATGCTCTCTCATTTCTTTCAAATTGTCACTAACAGGCTAGTGACCAATTTTACCAATTTACATTGGCTTACTGGAACACCCTTATAATTCCCTAGTATATTGTACTGAGGAACCCAGGGTATTGGGGTTCCAGGAGATCCCTATGGGCTGCAGCATTTCTTTTGCCACCCATAGGGAGCTCTGACAATTCTTACACAGGCCTGCCACTGCAGCCTGAGTGAAATAACGTCCACGTTATTTCACAGCCATTTTACACTGCACTTAAGTAACTTATAAGTCACCTATATGTCTAACCTTTACCTGGTAAAGGTTAGGTGCAAAGTTACTTAGTGTGAGGACACCCTGGCACTAGCCAAGGTGCCCCCACATTGTTCAGGGCCAATTCCCCGGACTTTGTGAGTGCGGGGACACCATTACACGCGTGCTCTACATATAGGTCACTACCTATATGTAGCTTCACAATGGTAACTCCGAATATGGCCATGTAACATGTCTATGATCATGGAATTGCCCCCTCTATGCCATCCTGGCATAGTTGGCACAATCCCATGATCCCAGTGGTCTGTAGCACAGACCCTGGTACTGCCAAACTGCCTTTCCTGGAGTTTCACTGCAGCTGCTGCTGCTGCCAACCCCTCAGACAGGTTTCTGCCCTCCTGGGGTCCAGCCAGGCCTGGCCCAGGATGGCAGAACAAAGGACTTCCTCTGAGAGAGGGTGTTACACCCTCTCCCTTTGGAAAATGGTGTGAAGGCAGGGGAGGAGTAGCCTCCCCCAGCCTCTGGAAATGCTTTCATGGGCACACATGGTGCCCATTTCTGCATAAGCCAGTCTACACCGGTTCAGGGACCCCTTAGCCCTGATCTGGCGCGAAACTGGACAAAGGAAAGGGGAGTGACCACTCCCCTGACCTGTACCTCCCCTGTGAGGTGCCCAGAGCTCCTCCAGTGAGCTCCAGACCTCTGCCATCTTGGAAACAGAGGTGCTGCTGGCACACTGGACTGCTCTGAGTGGCCAGTGCCATCAGGTGACGTCAGAGACTCCTTCTGATAGGCTCCTTCAGGTGTTGCTAGCCTATCCTCTCTCCTAGGTAGCCAAACCCTCTTTTCTGGCTATTTAGGGGGGTCTGTCTCTTGGGATTCCTTAGATAACGAATGCAAGAGCTCATCCGAGTTCCTCTGCATCTCTCTCTTCACCTTCTGCCAAGGAATCGACTGCTGACCGTGCTGGAAGCCTGCAAAACTGCAACATAGTAGCAAAGATGACTACTGCAACTCTGTAACGCTGATCCTGCCGCCTTCTCGACTGTTTTCCTGGTGGTGCATGCTGTGGGGGTAGTCTGCCTCCTCTCTGCACTAGAAGCTCCGAAGAAATCTCCCGTGGGTCAACGGAATCGTCCCCCTGCAACCGCAGGCACCAAAGAACTGCATCACCGGTCCCCTGGGTCTCCTCTCAGCATGACGAGCGAGGTCACTTGAATCCAGCAACTCTGTCCAAGTGACTCCCACAGTCCAGTGACTCTTCAGTCCAAGTTTGGTGGAGGTAAGTCCTTGCCTCCCCACGCCAGACTGCATTGCTGGGAACTGCAACTTTTGCAGCTACTCCGGCCTCCGTGCACTTCCGGCGGAAATCCTTTGTGCACAGTCCAGCCTGGGTCCACGGCACTCTAACCTGCATTGCACGACCTCCTAAGTTGTTCTCCAGCGACGTGGGACTCCTTTGTGCGACTTCGGGTGAGCACCGTTTCATGCATCCTCGTAGTGCCTATTTCTGGCACTTCTGCGGGTGCTGCCTGCTGCTGAGAGGGCTCCTTGTCTTGCTCAACGCCCCCTCTGTCCCCTGACGCAATTGGCGACATCCTGGTCCCTCCTGGGCCACAGCAGCACCCAAAAACCCTTACCGCACGATTTGCAGCTAGCAAGGCTTGTTGGCGGTCTTTCGGCGGGAAAACACGTCTGCACGACTCTCCACGGCGTGCGGGATCCGTCCTCCAAAAGGGAAGTCTCTAGCCCTTGTCGTTCCTGCAGAAATCTAAGCTTCTACTGTCCAGTAGCAGCTTCTTTGCACCCACAGCTGGCATTTCCTGGGCATCTGCCCACCTCCGACTTGCTTGTGACTTTTGGACTTGGTCCCCTTGTTCCACAGGTACCCTCGACTGGAAATCCATCATTGTTGCATTGTTGGTTTGTGTCTTTCCTGCAGAATTCCCCTATCACGACTTCTATGTCCTTTGGGGAACTTTAGTGCACTTTGCACTCACTTTTCAGGGTCTTGGGGTGGGCTATTTTTCTAACCCTTACTATTTTCCAATAGTCCCAGTGACCCTCTACAAGGTCACATAGGTTTGGGGTCCATTCGTGGTTCGCATTCCACTTTTGGAGTATATGGTTTGTGTTGCCCCTATCCCTATGTGTCCCCATTGCATCCTATTGTAACTATACATTGTTTGCACTGTTTTCTAATACTATTACTGCATATTTTGGTATTGTGTACATATATCTTGTGTATATTTGCTATCCTCATACTGAGGGTACACTCTGAGATACTTTGGCATATTGTCATAAAAATAAAGTACCTTTATTTTAAGTATATCTGTGTATTGTGTTTTCTTATGATATTGTGCATATGACACTAAGTGGTACTGTAGGAGCTTAACTCGTCTCCTAGTTCAGCCTAAGCTGCTCTGCTAAGCTACCATTATCTATCAGCCTATGCTGCTAGACACCATACACACTAATAAGGGATACCTGGGCCTGGTGCAAGGTGCAAGTACCCCTTGGTACTCACTACAAGCCAGTCCAGCCTCCTACATTGGTCACTAGCCTGTTAGTGACAATTTGGAAAGCATAGAGAGCATACCCACTGAGGTTCTGGTTAGCAGAGCCTCAGTGAGACAGTTAGTCATCACACAGGGAACACATACAGGGCACATACTTATGAGCACTGGGGCCCTGCCTGGCAGGGTCCCAATGACACATAGATTAAAACAACATATATACAGTGAAATATGGGGGTAACATGCCAGGCAAGATGGTACTTTCCTACATTCGAGAAGTTGGAATCATTAGAAAATAATGCCAGGAGGAATAATATCAAATTAATGAATGTCTTGGAAGGGAAGGAGGGTGATAATATTAAGGCTTTTGTGGTGGATCCCTTGGAAAGGGTCGGAGGATGTACTGAGTAATGACATACAGCGTGTGTGAGAAAGTAGCCTCTTTCTAGCCTTGTTACCCCCACTTTTGGCCGGTTTGTGAGTGTATGTCAGGGTGTTTTCACTGTCTCACTGGGATCCTGCTAGCCAGGGCCCAGTGCTCATAGTGAAAACCCTATGTTTTCAGTATGTTTGTTATGTGTCACTGGGACCCTGCTAGTCAGGACCCCAGTGCTCATAAGTTTGTGGCCTATATGTATGTGTTACCTGTGTGGTGCCTAACTGTCTCACTGAGGCTCTGCTAACCAGAACCTCAGTGGTTATGCTCTCTCATTTCTTTCAAATTGTCACTAACAGGCTAGTGACCAATTTTACCAATTTACATTGGCTTACTGGAACACCCTTATAATTCCCTAGTATATGGTACTGAGGTACTGTAGGAAAGTACCATCTTGCCTGGCATGTTACCCCCATTTTTCACTGTATATATGTTGTTTTAGTTGTATTTGTCACTGGGACCCTGGTAACCCAGGGCCCCAGTGCTCATAAGTGTGCCTGAATGTGTTACCTGTGTAGTGACTAACTGTCTCACTGAGGCTCTGCTAATCAGAACCTCAGTGGTTATGCTCTCTCATTTCTTTCCAAATTGTCACTAACAGGCTAGTGACCATTTTTACCAATTTACATTGGCTTACTGGAACACCCTTATAATTCCCTAGTATATGGTACTGAGGTACCCAGGGTATTGGGGTTCCAGGAGATCCCTATGGGCTGCAGCATTTCTTTTGCCACCCATAGGGAGCTCTGACAATTCTTACACAGGCCTGCCACTGCAGCCTGAGTGAAATAACGTCCACGTTATTTCACAGCCATTTTACACTGCACTTAAGTAACTTATAAGTCACCTATATGTCTAACCTTTACCTGGTAAAGGTTAGGTGCAAAGTTACTTAGTGTGAGGGCACCCTGGCACTAGCCAAGGTGCCCCCACATTGTTCAGAGCCAATTCCCTGAACTTTGTGAGTGCGGGGACACCATTACACGCGTGCACTACATATAGGTCACTACCTATATGTAGCTTCACAATGGTAACTCCGAATATGGCCATGTAACATGTCTATGATCATGGAATTGCCCCCTCTATGCCATCCTGGCATAGTTCCCACAATCCCATGATCCCAGTGGTCTGTAGCACAGACCCTGGTACTGCCAAACTGCCCTTCCTGGGGTTTCACTGCAGCTGCTGCTGCTGCCAACCCCTCAGACAGGCATCTGCCCTCCTGGGGTCCAGCCAGGCCTGGCCCAGGATGGCAGAACAAAGGACTTCCTCTGAGAGAGGGTGTTACACCCTTTCCCTTTGGAAAATGGTGTGAAGGCAGGGGAGGAGTAGCCTCCCCCAGCCTCTGGAAATGCTTTGTTGGGCACAGAGGTGCCCAATTCTGCATAAGCCAGTCTACACCGGTTCAGAGGACCCCTTAGCCCTGCTCTGGCGTGAAACTGGACAAAGGAAAGGGGAGTGACCAATCCCCTGACCTGCACCTCCCCTGGGAGGTGTCCAGAGCTCCTCCAGTGTGCTCCAGACCTCTGCCATCTTGGAAACAGAGGTGCTGCTGGCACACTGGACTGCTCTGAGTGGCCAGTGCCACCAGGTGACGTCAGAGACTCCTTCTGATAGGCTCCTTCAGGTGTTAGTAGCCTATCCTCTCTCCTAAGTAGCCAAACCCTCTTTTCTGGCTATTTAGGGTCTCTGTCTCTGGGGAAACTTTAGATAACGAATGCAAGAGCTCATCCGAGTTCCTCTGCATCTCTCTCTTCACCTTCTGCCAAGGAATCGACTGCTGACCGCGCTGGAAGCCTGCAAACCTGCAACATAGTAGCAAAGACGACTACTGCAACCCTGTAACGCTGATCCTGCCGCCTTCTCGACTGTTTTCCTGGTGGTGCATGCTGTGGGGGTAGTCTGCCTCCTCTCTGCACTAGAAGCTCCAAAGAAATCTCCCGTGGGTCGACGGAATCTTCCCCCTGCAACCGCAGGCACCAAAAAGCTGCATTACCGGTCCCTTGGGTCTCCTCTCAGCACGACGAGCGAGGTCCCTCGAATCCAGCGACTCTGTCGCAGTGACCCCCACAGTCCAGTGACTCTTCAGTCCAAGTTTGGTGGAGGTAAGTCCTTGCCTCACCTCGCTGGGCTGCATTGCTGGGAACCGTGACTTTTGCAGCTACTCCGGCCCCTGTGCACTTCCGGCGGAAATCCTTCGTGCACAGCCAAGCCTGGGTCGACGGCACTCTAACCTGCATTGCACGACTTTCTAAGTTGGCCTCCGGCGACGTGGGACTCCTTTGTGCAACTTCGGCGAGCACCGTTTCACGCATCCTCGTAGTGCCTGTTTCTGGCACTTCTCCGGGTGCTACCGGCTTCAGAGAGGGCTCCTTGTCCTGCTCGACGTCCCCTCTCTCTGCTGGTCCAATTTGCGACCTCCTGGTCCCTCCTGGGCCTCAGCAGCGTCCAAAAACGCTAACCGCACGATTTGCAGCTAGCAAGGCTTGTTGGCATTCTTTCGGCGGGAAAACACTTCTGCACGACTCTCCACGGCGAGAGGGATCCGTCCACCAAAGGGGAAGTCTCTAGCCCTTTTCGTTCCTGCAGAAACCTCAGCTTCTTCTGTCCAGTAGAAGCTTCTTTGCACCCGCAGCTGGCATTTCCTGGGCATTTGCCCATCTCCGACTTGCTTGTGACTTTTGGACTTGGTCCCCTTGTTCCACAGGTACCCTAGATTGGAAATCCACAGTTGTTGCATTGTTGGTTTGTGTCTTTCCTGCATTATTCCTCTAACACGACTTCTTTGTCCTTAGGGGAACGTTAGTGCACTTTGCACTCACTTTTCAGGGTCTTGGGGAGGGTTATTTTTCTAACTCTCACTATTTTCTAATAGTCCCAGCGACCCTCTACAAGGTCACATAGGTTTGGGGTCCATTCGTGGTTCGCATTCCACTTTTGGAGTATATGGTTTGTGTTGCCCCTATCCCTATGTTTCCCCATTGCATCCTATTGTAACTATACATTGTTTGCACTGTTTTCTAAGACTATACTGCATATTTTTGCTATTGTGTATATATATCTTGTGTATATTTCCTATCCTCTCACTGAGGGTACACTCTAAGATACTTTGGCATATTGTCATAAAAATAAAGTACCTTTATTTTTAGTATAACTGTGTATTGTGTTTTCTTATGATATTGTGCATATGACACTAGGTGGTACTGTAGTAGCTTCACACGTCTCCTAGTTCAGCCTAAGCTGCTCTGCTAAGCTACCATTATCTATCAGCCTAAGCTGCTAGACACCCTATACACTAATAAGGGATAACTGGGCCTGGTGCAAGGTGCAAGTACCCCTTGGTACTCACTACAAGCCAGTCCAGCCTCCTACAGGTACCCAGGGTATTGAGGTTCCAGGAGATCCCTATGGGCTGCAGCATTTCTTTTGCCACCCATAGGGAGCTCTGACAATTCTTACACAGGCCTGCCACTGCAGCCTGAGTGAAATAACGTCCACGTTATTTCACAGCCATTTTACACTGCACTTAAGTAACTTATAAGTCACCTATATGTCTAACCTTTACCTGGTAAAGGTTAGGTGCAAAGTTACTTAGTGTGAGGGCACCCTGGCACTAGCCAAGGTGCCCCCACATTGTTCAGGGCCAATTCCCCGGACTTTGTGAGTGCGGGGACACCATTACACGCGTGCACTACATATAGGTCACTACCTATCTGTAGCTTCACAATGGTAACTCCGAATATGGCCATGTAACATGTCTATGATCATGGAATTGCTCCCTCTATGCCATCCTGGCATAGTTGGCACAATCCCATGATCCTAGTGGTGTGTAGCACAGACCCTGGTACTGCCAAACTGCCTTTCCTGGGGTTTCACTGCAGCTGCTGCTGCTGCCAACCCCTCAGACAGGTTTCTGCCCCCCTGGGGTCAAGCCAGGCTTGTCCCAGGATGGCAGAACAAAGGACGTCCTCTGAGAGAGGGTGTTACACCCTCTCCCTTTGGAAAATGGTGTGAAGGCAGGGGGGGAGTAGCCTCCCCCAGCCTCTGGAAATGCTTTCATGGGCACAGATGTGCCCATTTCTGCATAAGCCAGTCTACACCGGTTCAGGGACCCCTTAGCCCTGCTCTGGCGCGAAACTGGACAAAGGAAAGGGGAGTGACCACTCCCCTGACCTGCACCTCCCCTGGGAGGTGTCCAGAGCTCCTCCAGTGTGCTCCAGACCTCTGCCATCTTGGAAACAGAGGTGCTGCTGGCACACTGGACTGCTCTGAGTGGCCAGTGCCACCAGGTGACGTCAGAGACTCCTTCTGATAGGCTCCTTCAGGTGTTAGTAGCCTATCCTCTCTCCTAGGTAGCCAAACCCTCTTTTCTGGCTATTTAGGGTCTCTGTCTCTGGGGAAACTTTAGATAACGAATGCAAGAGCTCATCCGAGTTCCTCTGCATCTCTCTCTTCACCTTCTGCCAAGGAATCGACTGCTGACCGCGCTGGAAGCCTGCAAACCTGCAACATAGTAGCAAAGACGACTACTGCAACTCTGTAACACTGATCCTGCCGCCTTCTCGACTGTTTTCCTGGTGGTGCATGCTGTGGGGGTAGTCTGCCTCCTCTCTGCACTAGAAGCTCCAAAGAAATCTCCCGTGGGTCGACGGAATCTTCCCCCTGCAACCGCAGGCACCAAAAAGCTGCATTACCGGGCCCTTGGGTCTCCTCTCAGCACGACGAGCGAGGTCCCTCGAATCCAGCAACTCTGTCCTAGTGACTCCCACAGTCCAGTGACTCTTCAGTCCAAGTTTGGTGGAGGTAAGTCCTTGCCTCACCTCGCTAGACTGCATTGCTGGGAACCGCGACTTTTGCAGCTACTCCAGCCCCTGTGCACTTCCGGCGGAAATCCTTTGTGCACAGCCAAGCCTGGGTCCACGGCACTCTAACCTGCATTGCACGACTTTCTAAGTTGGTCTCCGGCGACGTGGGACTCCTTTGTGCGACTTCGGGTGAGCACCGTTTCACGCATCCTCGTAGTGCCTGTTTCTGGCACTTCTGCGGGTGCTACCTGCTGCTAAAAGGTCTCCTTGTCTTGCTCGACGTCCCCTCTACCTCCTGGTCCAATTTGCGACCTCCTGGTCCCTCCTGGGCCACAGCAGCATCCAAAAACGCTAACCGCACGATTTGCAGCTAGCAAGGCTTGTTGGCGATCTTTCGGCGGGAAAACACTTCTGCACGACTTTCCACGGCGAGAGGGATCCGTCCACCAAAGGGGAAGTCTCTAGCCCTTTTCGTTCCTGCAGAAACCTCAGCTTCTTCTGTCCAGTAGAAGCTTCTTTGCACCCACAGCTGGCATTTCCTGGGCATCTGCCCATCTCCGACTTGCTTGTGACTTTTGGACTTGGTCCCCTTGTTCCACAGGTACCCTAGATTGGAAATCCATTGTTGTTGCTTTGTTGGTTTGTGTCTTTCCTGCATTATTCCTCTAACACGACTTCTTTGTCCTTAGGGGAACTTTAGTGCACTTTGCACTCACTTTTCAGGGTCTTGGGGAGGGTTATTTTTCTAACTCTCACTATTTTCTAATAGTCCCAGCGACCCTCTACAAGGTCACATAGGTTTGGGGTCCATTTGTGGTTCGCATTCCACTTTTGGAGTATATGGTTTGTGTTGCCCCTATCCCTATGTTTCCCCATTGCATCCTATTGTAACTATACATTGTTTGCACTGTTTTCTAAGACTATACTGCATATTTTTGGTATTGTGTACATATATCTTGTGTATATTTGCTATCCTCATACTGAGGGTACTCACTGAGATACTTTGGCATATTGTCATAAAAATAAAGTACCTTTACTTTTAGTATATCTGTGTATTGTGTTTTCTTATGATATTGTGCAAGTGACACTTGTGGTACTGTAGTAGCTTCACACGTCTCCTAGTTCAGCCTAAGCTGCTCTGCTAAGCTACCATTATCTATCAGCCTATGCTGCTAGACACCCTATACACTAATAAGGGATAACTGGGCCTGGTGCAAGGTGCAAGTACCCCTTGGTACTCACTACAAGCCAGTCCAGCCTCCTACAGCGTGTACATCGAGACCCTTTTTGGAAAACTCAGGTCAAAGCCAAGCCGAGGCGGATGTTGGTGAATTTCCTCTCCTATTCGGTCAAAGAGAAGATTTTATTAAAAGTTTTAAAATTAGGCACTCTAAAGGCGAAAGAATGCTCAGGTCTGATGTTTCCCGTATCACCTTGAATAGGCAGTGGGAGCTGGGTAAAAGGATGGAAGATTTTAGAACACTGGGAGCCACAGTTCAACTGAAATTTCCTGTGACCCTGTGGGTCATGAGGAACAATAAAATGTATAATCTGAGAGATTGTGAGGATCCAGGCACCCTTTTGGAAACGTTTAGGAGCACATATTTAGTGCAATGGGTCATCTTTGGGTTCTTGGTCTCTGTCTCTTTTCTCTTTCTTTTTTTTTGTTGTTTCTTTTTCTGTGTAGCCCATTGGCGCCAATGGGCTTAACAGCCAGTATGGAGAGGGGTTGGGTTATCCGGTGTGGGGAGGCTTGGGATTGGATGTGGGAGTATTTGGGAAAGGGTGGTGGGGATAAGGGTGGGGGTAAAAAATAAATAAAAATGTGTGCCTCATCACTCAAGGGTTCCGTGGGCTGTTTATAAGATTTCTGTTAAGAATATTAAAAACACAGGGAACAAGAAATGACTAGTAACAAGGTGCAATGTCTTTCCTGGAATGTGAATGGTCTCGGGGTTAAGCCTAGGAGGGACTAAGTTTTTCAGTATATAAGGGAATCTTCAGCCCAGATTATAATGTTGCAAGAATCACATCTAGCAGGTATAGAGGCCCATGAAATTATTACATCTCGGAGGTGGGTGAAATATATGATTTGTTCAGGTAACACATTCCATTCTAGAGGAGGTATGATCTTGGTTAAGGGAGTGTACTGTTGTCGTTGATGTTGCGGGTGTGTGTTGTTTAGTGGTGGCTAATAAACCAGGTGATGTTCTCAGAACCAGGAGAGTCAGTGGGTGTCTTTTAGCTACATTATGAAACTGGATGTGACAGGTTGTTCCTGACCACTGAGGTTTTGATTGTTAATCTTAAATTCTGATCAGGATAGATTCAAGGGTGGCAAATAATAAGATTGTGTGAAACAAGTCTCAGAGGATTAAGCTTTGTGAAAGGGTGAGTGTGGTTGTGTATATGTGTGCTGGTGGTTTGTACACACCAGGCGCAGATAACATGCAGTGGTGACATGACTTGTTGAAATGTTACATTCTCATAGGAGCTATGGAATATTTCTGCCTTCCTTCCTTCTGTCAGTTTAAAAAAAAGTTTTATTGTATTTAAATTATTCCATTGCCAAAGCTTTCTAATATCCTTCAAATGTACACGTATAAAAGAATCATGATTTATGTATGTATTTGCTGTATTTCTAAAGAGCAAGACTCACCCCCTGAGGGATATCACAGCGCTTAGAAAGCAAGCTGTCTTTTCCACTGTGATGACTGACCAGAATTTAAGCTTAAACTGCTAAGAAAAACTTAACCTTTGAAAAACAAGTTGTTAGTTTTTTTCCTGAAGCATTGGTGGTTCTCAGACAAAGATCTAAAGGGAGAGTATTCTAAAGAGCCGCCGCCAGATGGGGAAAGAATGGCCACCTGTTGTAACTTTTTTTATCTGTTTTGCCTTGGCGAGCGCAGGGCTTTGTGACCTCATTTTGCGTGCCAAAATGTAAAATTCCACTTTGACTTGAAGAATTTCAGGCCCAGTACTATATAGTGACCTGTGCGCATGACAAAGAAGCTTAAAGCTGACCCTTTTCCTTACTGGCAGCCAATGTAGGGATGCCCGACAGGCTGAAGCTGAGCTGTGTCTCTCCCTATTACAGATCCGCTTGGCAGGCGCGTTCTGGATTACCTGGAGTCTAGTAAAAAGATAACATGCTGTGCCCACATGAAGGGCATTTCCATCATCCAGTCTGCTGGTCATCAATGCCTGAACTATCACTTTATGCCAATCAACCGGTAGCCACCTGAACAGCTGTTTCCCCAGTGGCAATAACTTGTTCCTGCATTGAGAGTGAGTCATCAATGATGATTAGATTTTTTTACTGATTTCTCCGGAAATGGTACTTCTACTAGAGAAGTAGGCCATCAGGATGAATCCCATATTCGATGAGCACCACTGAATAGTAGGATTTCAGATTTCTCAACGTAAAGTTTAAGACAGTGCTCTCTCATCCAATCTGCAACTCCCCAGATTGCCTCAGGTCTCTTGAAGTTTTTCCACCATGGAGATGATTAACTGAGTATCATCCACAAACAAGCAGATCTTAAAGCCCATGTTCCTTACAATCTTTGCTAGGGAGGAAACATAGATGTTAAAGAGAGTCGGGCTCAGGGAAGAACCCAGAGGGCCTCCACATTTGGATAAATGGGATTGAGATCTGATAGTGCTCAGCTGAGCTGTGTGTATTCTATTAATTAAGAACGACCCAAACCACTGTAGGGCTTTAGAATGGAGTCCAGAATGATGGAGTTTCCTGATCAACTGACTGTATGAGAGAGTGTCAAAAGCCGCCGTCCGGTCAAGTAGGATCAGGGCCGTAGATTTGCCCTGATCGACCACTGACCTGATGTAGGAGGCTGGCCTGGCTTGTAGTGGGTACCAAGGGGTACTTACACTCTGTACCAGGTCCAGTTATCCCTTATTAGTGTAGAAGAGGTGTTTCTAGCAGCTTAGGCTGATAGAAGGTAGCTATAGCAGAGCAGCTTAGGCTGAACTAGGAGACATGCAAAGCTCCTACTATACCACTGGTGTCATATGCACAATACCATAAGAAAACACAATACACAGATATACTAAAAATAAAGGTATTGACAATATGCCAAAAGTATCTCAGTGAGTACCCTCAGTATGAGGATGCCAAATATACACAAGATATATGTACACAATACCAAAAATATGCAGTAATAGCAAAAGGAAATAATGCAAGCAACGTATAGTCACAATAGATCGCAATAGGAGCACATAGGTATAGGGGCAACACAAACCATATACTCCAAAAGTGGAATAAGAACCACGAATGGACCCCAAACCTATGTGAGCTTGTAGAGGGTCGCTGGGACTGTAAGAAAACAGTGAGGGTTAGAAAAATAGCCCTCCCCAAGACCCTGAAAAGTAGGTGTAAAGTGCACCTATATTCCCCAGAGAGCACAGAAGTCGTGATAGGGGAATTCTGCAAGGAAGACCAACACCAGCAATGCAACAAAGGTGGATTTCCGGACGAGAGTACCTGTGGAACAAGGGGACCAAGTCCAAGAGTCGCTACAAAGTCGACATTGGGCAGATGCCCAGGAAATGCCAGCAGAGGATGCAAAGAAGCTGCCATCGGATGATATAAGCTGTGGATTCTGCAAGAACAAAGCAGGCTAGAAACGTCCCCTTTGGAGGATGGATGTCCCACGTCGTGAAGAAGCTTGCAGAGGTGTTCCCACGCAGAAAGACCACAAACAAGCCTTGCTAGCTGCAAGGGTCGCGGTTAGGGTTTTTGGATGTTGCTGTGGCCCAGGAGGGACCAGGATGTTTCCAATTGCGTGAGGAGACAGAGGGGGCGCCCAGCAAGGTAGGGAGCCCTCACAGAAGCAGGCAGCACCTGCAGAAGTGCCGGAACAGGCACTACGAAGAGGAGTGAACCGGAGCTCACCCGAAGTCACAAAAGGAGATCCCACGACGCCAGAGGACAACTCAGGAGGTTGTGCACTGCAGGTTAGAGTGTCGGGGACCCAGGCTTGGCTGTGCACAAAGGAAATCCTGGAAGAGTGCACAGGAGCCGGAGCAGCTGCAAATCACGCGGTACCCAGCAATGCAGTCTAGCGGACTTACCTCCACCAAACTTAGACTGAAGAGTCACTGGACTGTGGTAGTCACTTGGACAGAGTTGCTGAGTTCCAGGGACCACGCTCGTCGTGCTGATAGGGGACCCAGAGGACCGGTGATGCAGTTCTTTTGGTGCCTGCGGTTGCAGGGGAAGGATTCTGTCGTCCCACAGGAGATTTCTTCGGAGCTTCTAGTTCAGAGAGGAGGCAGACTACCCCCACAGCATGCACCACCAGGAAAACAGTCGAGAAGGCGGCAGGATCAGTGATACAAGGTTGCAGTAGTCGTCTTTGCTACTTTGTTGCGGTTTTGCAGGCGTCCTGAGCAGTCAGCGGTCAATTCCTTGGCAGAAGGTGAAGATAGAGATGCAGAGGAACTCTGATGAGCTCTTGCATTCGTTATCTAAAGAATTCCCCAAAGCAGAGACCCTAAATAGCCAGAAAAGGAGGTTTGGCTGCCTAGGAAGGAGGATAGGCAAGCAACACAGGTAAGAGCCTATCAGAAGGAGTCTCTGACGTCACCTGCTGGCACTGGTCATTCAGAGCAGTCCAGTGTGCCAGAAGCACCTCTGTTTCCAAGATGGCAGAGGTCTGGAGCACACTGGAGGAGCTCTGGGCACCTCCCAGGGGAGGTGCAGGTCAGGGGAGTGGTCACTCCCCTTCCCTTTGTCCAGTTTCGCGCCATAGCAGGGCTGGGGGATCCCTGAACCGGTGTAGACTGGCTTATGCAGAGATGGGAACCATCTGTGCCCATCAAAGCATTTCCAGAGGCTGGGGAAGGCTACTCCTCCCCAGCCCTGACACCTTTTTCCAAAGGGAGAGGGTGTAACACCCTCTCTCTGATGAAGTCCTTTGTTGTGCCTTCCTGGGCCAGGCCTGGCTGGAACCTGTCTGAGGGGTTGGCAGCAGTAGCAGCTGCAGTGAAACCCCGGGAAAGGTAGTTTGGCAGTACCCTGGTCTGTGCTAGAGACTCGGGGGATCATGGAATTGTCTCCCCAATGCCAGAAAGGCATTGGGGTGACAATTCCATGATCTTAGACATGTTACATGGCCATGTTCGGAGTTACCATTGTGACGCTGTACTTAGATAGTGACCTATGTACAGTGCACGTCTGTGTAATGGTGTCCCCGCACTCACAAAGTCCGGGGAATTTGCCCTGAACGAGGTGGGGGCACCTTGGCTAGTGCCAGGGTGCCCACACACTAAGTAACTTAGCACCCAACCTTTACCAGGTAAAGGTTAGACATATAGGTGACTTATAAGTTACTTAAGTGCAGTGATAAATGGCTGTGAAATAACGTGGACGTTATTTCACTCAGGCTGCAGTGGCAGGCCTGTGTAAGAATTGTCAGAGCTCCCTATGGGTGGCAAAAGAAATGCTGCAGCCCATAAGGATCTCCTGGAACCCCAATACCCTGGGTACCTCAGTACCATATACTGGGGAATTATAAGGGTGTTCCAGTATGCCAATGTGAATTGGTGAAATTGGTCACTAGCCTGTTAGTGACAATTTGTAAAGAGAGAGCATAACCACTGAGGTTCTGGTTAGCAGAGCCTCAGTGAGACAGTTAGGCATCACACAGGGAATACATACATATAGGCCACAAACTTATGAGCACTGGGGCCCTGGCTGGCAGGATCCCAGTGACACATAACAAACATACTGACTACATAGGGTTTTCACTATGAGCACTGGGCCCTGGCTAGCAGGATCCCAGTGAGACTGAAAACACCCTGACATACACTCACAAACAGGCCAAAAGTGGGGGTAACAAGGCTAGAAAGAGGCTACTTTCTCACACCTGATATCATCCAAAATGGCCAAAAGGGTAGTCTCAGTGCTTTTTCTCATCCGGAAGCCCGTTTGGGAGGAGTCCAGCAGATTGTTGCTTTCAAAAAAGTTAGTTAGCTGCCCATTCACAATTTTTCCTGTATCTTGGATAAATTAAAGCAAAGATATAGGACTGTAGTTGGCAAGCAGGGATACATACATTCCTGGCTTCTTGTGCGAAGGAAGTATTAGCGCCTGCATCTAATACTCTGGGTATATTGCCTATGGCAAGGACTGGGTAAAAACATAGGTAAAAAAAGGGAGTCAATAGAGTAGATAGTTTCAAATAGATAAAATGAGGGGAGGGGTCTAGAGTGGATCCTGACCACCTCTGACGTTAGTTTTGTCACTTATTCCTCCGTGATTCCTTCAAAAGAACGCCAATGTGTTGCACTCTCCAGATGTGGGCCCAGTTGTTCCTACGGGAGCTCGTCCAGAGAAGTTTAAGTATCAAATGACCAGTACATGTTATTTTATCATTAAAACTTTCCAATTCCCTCACAGTGATCTTTTGTGGAAATGATTGCTAAGGAGAGGCTGTTGGGCTGGGCAAGTTCTTTTACAATTTTAAATAGTTCTTTTGACAAACTGCTATTTCTCCTGATGAAGTGATCCTTCTTAGCTCTCTCTAATGCCTTGTGATATTTTTTCAATTCCTCTTTGTGGATTTGGGGATCAGTTCCATTCTTTGAGTGCCTCCAGTTATGTTCAAGCATTTTACATTTCCTTTTTACACATTTTAAATCATCAGAGTACGGAGAGTTAGCTTCTAGGGGCCACAAATATCTAAAGAATCTGAAGTTGGTGTATTAAGGTTTTCAGTGTAATCTTCTAGGTGTTTCGAATGATCAGTAGGAGGAGGGGTAGAGTGTTTGTGAAAGGGCTCAGCATTAATACAACTCCAAGATCTTTTGAGAGTGACAGACATGACAGACAGATTTGAAAGTATTTTTTCTTCTGCTTGTAACATGAGAGAGGAAGTAATCATCGCATGATCTGTCCAAGTTAAAGGAACTATGCCCAACATTTTAATGGCTTCAATGTTTGAAAAAGGGAGATATAAATCATGGCCAGCTCTATGGGCGGGGCCCGTTATCCATTGTTTGAACTGGACCATTTTCATATCATTTCCCAATTGTCTACAAAGGGAGTCCTCACTGTTCTCAAAATGTATATTAAAATCCCCAATAACTATGTTTTGCTCATGCTTGTGTTACGGGCTGAATGGAAATGCTCTTGGGACTCAAAAATGACCACATAGAATCTTCTTGGCAATCCAAACACAGTATTTACTAACTATCGCAACAGGGAGAAAAATACTGCGGACTGCACCTCAGCCATGCACGACCTACCGCTACAGTTTTTCCCTAATGCCTGTTCACAGACAGGCCTTTTTATACACATGAGCACAATACTTTTTTTACATATGATCAATAAGAGATAACTTGCACGTTTACATATTAAAATGGAAAAACACACAAACATGTGACCCCATAACCCCAGATTCATAGGCTGTCATTACTCGCTCTTTATAAGTTCAACAGGGCATTTTTTGACCTATGATTGTAGGAGGCTGGCCTGGCTTATTGTGGGTACTAATGGTACTTACACCTTGTGCCAGGTCCAGTTATCCCTTATTAGTAGATTAGTAGTGTTCTAGCAGCTTAGGCTGATAGAAGGTAGCTATAGCAGAGCAGCTTAGGCTGAACTAGGAGACATGCAAAGCTCCTACTATACCACTCATATCATATAAGTACTATATAATAAGAAACACAATACTCAGAGTTACTAAAAATAAAGGTACTTTATTTTAGTGACAATGTGCCAAAAATATCTCAGAGGATATAGGGCCAGATGTAGCAAAGTGTTTGCGCCTCGCAAACGGCGAAAATCGCCGTTTGCGAGGCGCAAAAGCCACTTTGCCATTCAGAAATGCATTTTGCGAGTCGGTTCCGACTCGCAAAATGCATTTCCGACTCGCAAATAGGAAGGGGTGTTCCCTTCCTATTTGCGACTCGCAGTGGGATGCAATTCCATTTGCGACCGCATACGCGGTCGCAAATGGAGTCGCAGTTACCATCCACTTCAAGTGGATGGTAACCCACTCGCAAATTGGAAGGGGTCCCCATGGGACCCCTTCCAGTTTGTGACTGGACCCCAAATTATTTTTTCAGGGCAGGGAGTGGTCCAAGGGACCACTCCCTGCCCTGAAAAAAACCCGAAACTAAAGGTTTCGTTTTTTTTGAAGTGCAGCTCGTTTTCCTCTTAGGAAAACGGGCTACACTTCAAAAAAAAAAAACTGCTTTATTGAAAAGCAGGTCGCGAACATGGAGGTCTGCTGACGACAGCAGGCCTCCATGTTAGCGAGTGCCTATACTCGCAATGGGGCCGCAATTTGCGACCCACCTCATGAATATTCATGAGGTGGGTCATTGCGACCCCATTGCGAGTCGCAGTCGGTGTCTGAGACACCGTACTGCATAGCAATTTGCGACTTGCAAATTGCGAGTCGCAGGGACTCGCAATTTGCAAGTCGCAAATTGCCGACTTGCTACATCTGGCCCATACTCCCTTAGCGGGTAAGTAAAATACACAAAATATACACACAAACCAAATCAGGTAAGTAAAACCGTCAGAAAGTAATGCAAACACTGCAGAATACAATAGGATGCAATAGGCCTAGGGGCAACACAAACCATATACTATGAAAGTGGAATGCGAACCACGAATGGACCCCTAGGCTAGTGTAGTGTGTAGAGGGTTGCTGTGAGTGTAAGATGTGTAAAAAGGAAATGTAAAATGCTTGAACATAACTGGAGGCACTCAAAGAATGGAACTGATCACCAAATCGTCAAAGAGGAATTGAAGAAAACACTAAGGGTGTCCAAGATACCCCACCCCAAGACCCTGGAAAGTAGGAGTAAAGTACTACTATTTTCCCAGAAACACACTAAAGTCATGATAAGGGATTTTACAAAGACCACAACAGACTGCAAAGCACTGAAGACGGATTCCTGGACCTAAGGACCTGCAAAGGAAGGGGACCAAGTCCAAGAATCGCGAAAGTGTCCAGGGGGGCAGGAGCCCACTAATCCCCGGATGAAGGTACAAAATGGCTGTATCCAGATGGAAGAAGCTGAAGATTATACAACAACGAAAGGTGGTAGGAACTTCTCCTTCGTGCAGAAGATGGCCCACGGCATGCTGGAGGATGCAGAAGTGTTTCCTTGGCAAAATACCTCAAACAAGCCTTGCTAGCTGCAAGAGTCGCGGTTGAAGAAAAAGGGTGCTGCCCAGGAAGGACCAGGATGTTGCCACTTGGGAGAGGAGACAGAGGGGGCCCTCAGCAACGTAGAAAGCCCACGCACAAGCAGGAAGCACCCACAGAAGTCCTTGAGCACGGGTTCAAGAAGTCTGAACAGGGCGGTCGTCTCAACACTGCAAAAGGAGGTCCTACAACACCGGAGATCAATTCAGGGAGCTGAGCATCGCAGGACAGGGTGCTGGGGACCTAGGCTTGGCTGTGCCTGCAGGATTTCTTGGAAATGTGCACAGAAGCCCTGGTAGCTGCAGTTCACGCGGTGCACAGAATTACTGTCTGGAGAGGGGAGGCATGGACTTACCTCCTCCAAATTTGGATAGTTGGTCCACTGGACAGTCTGGGTCACTTGGGTCCACCACCTGTGTTCCAGGGGCCACGCTTGTCAGGATGAGAGGGGCCCCAGAGTATGGGTGAAGCTGAAGTTTGGTGTCTGCTGAAGCAGGGGGAAGATTCCGTCGACCCACAGGAGATTTCTTCGTGGCTTCCAGTGCAGGGTGAAGGCCGGCAGCCCCAGAGCATGCACCACCTGGAAACAATTTGAGAAAGCCGGCAGGATTAGGTGCTACAATGTGCCCTTCAAACCATTTCCAGAGGCTGGGAGAGGCTACCCCTCCCCAGCCTTTAACACCTATTTCCAAAGGAAGAGGGTGTAACACCCTCTCTCAGAGGAAATTCTTTGTTCTGCCCAAACCCCAGGAGGGCTGAACCCTGTCTGTAGAGTGGCAGCAGCAGTAGCTGCAGAGAAAACCCCAGAAAACCGGTTTGGCAGTACCCGGTGTCCATAGTGGAGCACCAGGGATGCATGGAATTGGCTCCCCAATACCAGATTTTGAATGGGGGGACAATTCCATGATCTTAGACATGTTACATGGCCATATTTGGAGTTACCATTGTGAAGCTACATATAGGTATCGTCTTATATGTAGTGCACGCGTGTAATGGTGTCCCCGCACTCATAAAGTTCGGGGAAATGGCCCTGAACTATGTGGGGGCACCTTGGCTAGTGCCAGGGTGCCCTCACACTTAGTAACTTTGCACCTAACCTTCAGCAAGTGAAGGTTAGACATATAGGTGACTTATAAGTTACTTAAGTGCAGTGAAAATTGCTGTGAAATAACGTGTGCGTTATTTCACTCAGGCTGCAGTGGCAGTCCTGTGTATAGGTTTGTCTGAGCTCCCTATGGGTGGCAAAAGAAATGCTGCAGCCCATAGGGATCTCCTGAACCCAATAATCTGGATACCTTGGTACCAGGTACTAGGGAATTATAAGAGTGTTCCAGTATGCCAATATGAATTGGTAAAAATGGTCACTAGCCTGCAGTGACAATTTAAAAGCAGAGAGAGCATAAACACTGAGGTTCTGCTTAGCAGAGCCGCAGTGACACAGTTAAGCACTGTAGGAGGCTGGCCTGGCTTGTAGTGGGTACCAAGGGGTACTTACACCTTGCACCAGGTCCAGGCATCCCTTATTAGTGTAGAGGGGTGTCTAGCAGCTTAGGCTGATAGAAAAGGTAGCTTAGCAGAGCAGCTTAGGCTGAACTAGGAGACGAGTGAAGCTCCTACACTACCACTAGTGTCATATGCACAATATCATAAGAAAACACAATACACAGATATAATAAAAATAAAGGTACTTTATTTTTATGACAATATGCCAACGTATCTCAGTGAGTACCCTCAGTATGAGGATAGCAAATATACACAAGATATATGTACACAATACCAAAATATGCAGTAATAGCAATAGAAAACAGTGCAAACAATGTATAGTCACAATAGAATGCAATGGGGGCACATAGGGATAGGGGTAACACAAACCATATACTCTAGAAGTGGAATGCGAACCACAAATGGACCCCAAACCTATGTGAGCTTGTAGAGGGTCGCTGGGACTGTAAGAAAACAGTGAGGGTTAGAAAAATAGCCCACCCAAGACCCTGAAAAGTGGGTGCAAAGTGCACCTAAGTTCCTCAGAGAGCACAGGAGTCGTGATAGGGGAATTCTGCAAGAAAGACCAACACCAGCAATGCAACAACGATGGATTTCCATACGAGAGTATCTGTGGAACAAGGGGACCAAGTCCAAGAGTCACGATCAAGTCGGGAGTGGGCAGATGCCCAGGAAATGCCAGCTGTGGATGCAAAGAAGCTGCCACCGGATGGTAGAAGCTGTGGATTCTGCAAGAACGAAGAGGGCTAGAAACTTCCCCTTTAGAGGATGGATGTCCCACGTCGTGAAGAAGCTTGCAGAGGTGTTTTTGTGCAGAAAGACTGCAAACAAGCCTTGCTAGCTGCAAGGGTCGCGGTTAGGATTTTTGGATGCTGCTGTGGCCCAGGAGGGACCAGGATGTCGTCAATTGCGTGAGGAGACAGAGGGGGCGTCCAGCAAGACAAAGAGCCCACTCAGAAGCAGGCAGCACCCACAGGAGTGCCGGAACAGGCACTACGAAGTGGAGTGAACCGGAGCTCACCCGAAGTCCTTTGGTGCCTGCGGCTGCAGGGGGAGGATTCCGTTGTCCCACAGGAGATTTCTTCGGAGCTTCTAGTGCAGAGAGGAGGCAGACTACCCCCACAGCATGCACCACCAGGAAAACAGTTGAGAAGGCGGCAGGATCAGCGATACAAGGTTGCAGTAGTCGTCTTTGCTACTTTGTTGCGGTTTTGCAGGCGTCCTGAGCAGTCAGCAGTCGATTCCTTGGCAGAAGGTGAAGAGAGAGATGCAGAGGAACTCTGATGAGCTCTTGCATTCGTTATCTAAAGAATTCCCCAAAGCAGAGACCCTAAATAGCCAGAAAAGGAGGTTTGGCTACCTAGGAAGGAGGATAGGCCAGCAACACAGGTAAGAGCCTATCAGGAGGAGTCTCTGACGTCACCTGCTGGCACTGGCCACTCAGAGCAGTCCAGTGTGCCAGCAGCACCTCTGTTTCCAAGATGGCAGAGGTCTGGAGCACACTGGAGGAGCTCTGGGCACCTCCCCTGGGAGGTGCAGGTCAGGGGAGTGGTCACTCCCCTTTCCTTTGTCCAGTTTCGCGCCAGAGCAGGGCTGGGGATCCCTGAACCGGTGTAGACTGGCTTATGCAGAGATGGGCACCATCTGTGCCCATCAAAGCATTTCCAGAGGCTGGGGGAGGCTACTCCTCCCCAGCCCTGACACCTTTTTCCAAAGGGAGAGGGTGTAACACCCTCTCTCTGAGGAAGTCCTTTGTTCTGCCTTCCTCGGCCAAGCCTGGCTGGACCCCAGGAGGGCAGAAACCTGTCTGAAGGGTTGGCAGCAGCAGCAGCTGCAGTGAAACCCCGGGAAAGGTAGTTTGGCAGTACCCGGGTCTGTGCTAGAGACTCAGGGGATCATGGAATTGTCTCCCCAATGCCAGAATGGCATTGGGGTGACAATTCCATGATCTTAGGCATGTTACATGGCCATGTTCGGAGTTACCATTGTGACGCTATACATAGGTAGTGACCTATATATAGTGCACGCGTGTAATGGTGTCCCCGCACTCACAAAGTCCGGGGAATTTGCCCTGAACGATGTGGGAGCACCTTGGCTAGTGCCAGGGTGCCCACACACTAAGTAACTTAGCACCCAACCTTTACCAGATAAAGGTTAGACATATAGGTGACTTATAAGTTACTTAAGTGCAGTGGTAAATGGCTGTGAAATAACGTGGACGTTATTTCACTCAGGCTGCAGTGGCAGGCCTGTGTAAGAATTGTCAGAGCTCCTTATGGGTGGCAAAAGAAATGCTGCAGCCCATAGGGATCTCCTGGAACCCCAATACCCTGGGTACTTCAGTACCATATACTAGGGATTTATAAGGGTGTTCAAGTATGCCAATGTGAATTGGTGAAATTGGTCACTAGCCTGTTAGTGACAATTTGGAAAGCAAAGCGAGAGCATAACCACTGAGGTTCTGGTTAGCAGAGCCTCAGTGAGACAGTTAGTAATCACACAGGGAACACATACAGGGCACACTTATGAGCACTGGGGCCCTGGCTGGCAGGGTCCCAGTGACACATACAACTAAAACAACATATATACAGTGAAAAATGGGGGTAACATGCCAGGCAAGATGGTACTTTCCTACAGTAGAAGTTTAGTCTCCAACATTCGTAGAAAATACACATCCTTACGTAGGGACATTTTCTCAGAATATCAGCTGTGTTATTATATAAACACTTCCTTGTCCCTTACACGTTAGAGGGAAATTCCAGCCAGGGAACCACGACTGTATGCTGACTGCCGGATGCTTTGCTACAGATGCTAAAACAGATCGCAGGCCTTTGCTCAGGTATGGGGGTTGATGTCTTCCCAGGGGAACCTGAAAGACAGAATTAGAGCTTAACATGCTGTGCTCGATCATAACCTAGATAGGCAATAATCCAATGATTATAATGACAATATGATAGTGTTGTTTTTATGCTTCACTCTTCTCGTCACAATTTTAATACTGTCATGTTGTGTTGTCCTGGTTATTGCAGCTCACGCTTTGCTATCTAAGATGCAGTTGTTTTATTAAATCCATTATTAAAACATATACTGCTTCTGTTTTTCATTTATATATGAGACTTGATTATAAATGAGAGAACCGGATGAGACCTGAGTGACCACAACTTCCCTGAGAAGCCTAGTATGTCTTGCACTCGGCTGGCTAATCATCACTATCCTTGGGTGACGATGAGGCACTGCTAGTTAGCCGGAGCAAAACCCGGATTAGAGCGACAGGTGTCACCCACAGTGGGTTGGACTCAGTCTCCCACGCCACGGGCAATTCTGCCGCTCAAAATCCAGTAGTCTCATTAGAATAATGAGAGCCTACGTGACACCGTTTTCCATTAACTTTGACTTTTGACATAGACATTCTAGTTCTTCCAGGATTTTCTTTCTAATCATCACATCACACCCCAAAAAGACAGACTTTGTGCACCATAATTAATATCACCGGACATTTTTGCTGCCTGTACTGCAGCACCTACTTAAACAGTGCTGCAGCTGGCAAAATGTTGATAAAAAACTGCAATCACAGCAGGGCAAACACTGGCACTGAAAATATGTCAGTGTTGTCTTCTGCTGAAATGTCAGCAAATCATGATAAATCTTTAGTCATGAGTACGCCTTATGTATGTAACAGAGATTTGTAAACAAAGTTTCTGAATCATATGGGGCATTGGCTTTTTAACTTGGGGCACTGTGTTCCTGTCTTTTTAAGCTTTTTACCTGTTTGAAGCAGTGGTAGGTTTCAACCACGCCAAACAGGAAGTGGTGATTTTTCAACCGCTATCCCTGCCGGTCAGCGGTTTAATTTCCATGTCAAGGAGAGGAAAAATAAGAGAGCACTGCATGGCCACAACGCTGGCACACCAAAGCCACAGCTAAAGCAAGCCAGTTTGCGCCTGTCCGTGCCTAACCGGGGCCTGGGGCCAAGGACCCTGCCAAATTCAACTTAAAACACCAGGTTAGGATTTGCTACTCCCCGGAAACACCTCTTGCACTAGGCAGTGTTCCCAACTATAATGAGACCGCTTTCTGGAAAGCCTCTCCTGGCCGCTAAGAAGGCCCATTCTCTTGTTTAAAAGGGTGAGCTAGCCAGTGAAAGCGCCTCCAGCTCAGTCAATAACTAACAATAGTGATCTGACGCTGAAATGCCTGTATTTCAATGCTAGGGCCCTACCGAAACACGATATGGGATGTCATTTCAGAGGATAAGCCGGACCTAGTGTTTACTACAGAAATGTGGCTCAAGGATTTATCTCTACCAAAATATTGCTGGCCATACCATTAGGATATAAGATTTTGAAGTGTGACAGAGTTGGCCGTACTAGAGGTGGTATAGCGATTATTTTTAAAGATACCTTCTCCGGCTCCACCAAACTTAGCTCCCCCTAACAGACTCTGAACTTTTAGCTTTCCAGCTGTTTCGCAAAAAACAAAAGCTTCTTGGTGGCATGGTCCTTTATAGACCATCGGATTATCAATCCCAAATGCCCGCCAACCTCCTAGCACTGCTAACCCCACTAAGGGCCAGATGTAGCAAAGGTTTTTACCCATTCTGTGTCTATGGGAAAAAGTGTTCATACATTTGGCCCTAAGTACCAAGCATTGTAGGAAATGCAAAAAAAATAAATGCAGCACTGTAAATATGAAATGTGAAAACATCGGGCAACATCAAGCACAAGTAGAAACTACACTACTGTTCACAATAAAAAAACAGTTTAACCCTAACACCCACACTGACACGAGCAAGGAGAAAGGTTCATTCAAGATGTAGTGGAATAAGGCACATGAAAGGGTCATCTGTTAAAGGCCAACTCATGTCTAACCAACCTGCAAGCAGTAACGACATCAGCACATGAATCCCCGTCAGACATTGCAGACTGAATAGACAATGGGTACATAATTGAATAAGCACAAAGCACAGGTGCACAAATCACAATGGGCGCAGGGAAGAAACCAAACTCCGAACGCTCAGAAGACCTGGACACACAATGCTGTCAGCACACACTTCAAAAACATTATATTTACAAAAGAGCACATAAGCATTCATTGTAGGAAAGAAACATCCTGCCTGGCAAGTTACCCCCATTTTTACATGTATGTAAGTTTGTTTTAGCCCTTGTGTCACTGGGATCCTGCTAGCCAGGACCCCAGTGCTCATAGTATGTGGCCTATATGTGTTCCCTGTGTGGTGCTTGTGAGAAAGTAGCCTCTTTCTAGCCTTGTTACCCCCACTTTTGGCCTGTTTGTGAGTGTATGTCAGGGTGTTTTCACTGTCTCACTGGGATCCTGCCAGCCAGGGCCCAGTGCTCATAGTGAAAACCCTATGTTTTCAGTATGTTTGTTATGTGTCACTGGGACCCTGCTAGCCAGGACCCCAGTGCTCATAGTGCTCATAGTGCTCATAGTGAAAACCCTATGTTTCCAGTATGTTTGTTATGTGTCACTGAGACCCTGATAGCCAGGACCCCAGTGCTCATAGGTTTGTGGCATATATGTATGTGTTCCCTGTGTGATGCCTAACTGTCTCACTGAGGCTCTGCTAACCAGAACCTCAGTGGTTATGCTCGCTCTGTACAAATTGTCACTAACAGGCTAGTGACCAATTTCACCAATTCATATTGGCATACTGGAACACCCTTATAATTAAATATAAATATGGTACTGAGGTACCCAGGGAATTGGGGTTCCAGGAGATCCCTATGGGCTGCAGCATTTCTTTTGCCACCCATAGGGAGCTCTGACAATTCTTACACAGGCCTGCCACTGCAGCCTGAGTGAAATAACATCCACGTTATTTCACAGCCATTTACCACTGCACTTAAGTAACTTATAAGTCACCTATATGTCTAACCTTTACCTGGTAAAGGATGGGTGCTAAGTTACTTAGTGTGTGGGCACCCTGGCACTAACCAAGGTGCCCCCACATTGTTCAGGGCAAATTCCCCAGACTTTGTGAGTGCGGGGACACCATTACACGTGTGCACTATACATAGGTCACTACCTATGTATAGCTTCACAATGGTAACTCCGAACATGGCCATGTAACATGTCTAAGATCATGGAATTGCCCCCCTAATGCCATCCTGGTATTGGGGAGACAATCCCATGATTCCCCGGGTCTCTAGCACAGACTCGGGTACTGCCAAACTGCCTTTTCTGGGGTTTCACTGCAGCTGCTGCTGCTGCCAACCCCTCAGACAGGTTTCTGCCCTCCTGGGGTGTGAGAAGGTAGCCTCTTTCTAGCCTTGTTACCCCCACTTTTGGCCTGTTTGTGAGTGTATGTCAGGGTGTTTGTCACTGTTTTCACTGTCTCACTGGGATCCTGATAGCCAGGCCTCAGTGCTCATAGTGAAAACACCATGTTTTCAGTATGGTTGTTATGTGTCACTGGGATCCTGCTGGTCAGGACCCCAGTGCTCATAGGTTTGTGGCCTATATGTATGTGTCACTGGGACCCTGTCACACAGGGCCCCAGTGCTCATAGGTGTGCATGTGTATGTTCCCTGTGTGGTGCCTAACTGTCTCACTGAGGCTCTGCTAACCAGAACCTCAGTGGTTATGCTCTCTCATTACTTTTAAATTATCACTAACGGGCTAGTGACCAATTTTACCAATTCACATTGGCTTACTGGAACACCCTTATAATTCCCTAGTATATGGTACTGAGGTACCCAGGGTATTGGGGTTCCAGGAGATCCCTATGGGCTGCAGCATTTCTTTTGCCACCCATAGGGAGCTCTGACAATTCTTACACAGGCCTGCCACTGCAGCCTGAGTGAAATAACGTCCACGTTATTTCACAGCCATTTTACACTGCACTTAAGTAACTTATAAGTCACCTATATGTCTAACCTTTACCTTGTAAAGGTTAGGTGCAAAGTTACTTAGTGTGAGGGCACCCTGGCACTAGCCAAGGTGCCCCCACATTGTTCAGAGCCAATTCACTGAACTTTGTGAGTGCGGGGACACCATTACACGCGTGCACTACATATAGGTCACTACCTATATGTAGCTTCACCATGGTAACTCCGAATATGGCCATGTAACATGTCTATGATCATGGAATTGTCCCCTCTATGCCATCCTGGCATTGTTGGTACAATTCCATGATCCCAGTGGTCTGTAGCACAGACCCTGGTACTGCCAGACTGCCCTTCCTGGGGTTTCACTGCAGCTGCTGCTGCTGCTGCTGCCAACCCCTCAGACAGGCAGCTGCCCTCCTGGGGTCCAGCCAGGCCTGGCCCAGGATGGCAGAACAAAGAACTTCCTCTGAGAGAGGGTGTGACACCCTCTCCCTTTGGAAAATGGTGTGAAGGCAGGGGAGGAGTAGCCTCCCCCAGCCTCTGGAAATGCTTTCTTGGGCACAGATGTGCCCAATTCTGCATAAGCCAGTCTACACCGGTTCAGGGACCCCTTAGCCCCTGCTCTGGCGCGAAACTGGACAAAGGAAAGGGGAGTGACCACTCCCCTGACCTGCACCTCCCCTGGGAGGTGTCCAGAGCTCCTCCAGTGTGCTCCAGACCTCTGCCATCTTGGAAACAGAGGTGCTGCTGGCACACTGGACTGCTCTGAGTGGCCAGTGCCACCAGGTGACGTCAGAGACTCCTGCTGATAGGCTCCTTCAGGTGTTAGTAGCCTTTCCTCTCTCCTAGGTAGCCAAACCCTCTTTTCTGGCTATTTAGGGTCTCTGTCTCTGGGGAAACTTCAGATAACGAATGCATGAGCTCAGCCGAGTTCCTCTGCATCTCCCTCTTCACCTTCTGATAAGGAATCGACCGCTGACCGCGCTGGAAGCCTGCAAACCTGCAACATAGTAGCAAAGACGACTACTGCAACTCTGTAACGCTGATCCTGCCGCCTTCTCGACTGTTTTCCTGCTTGTGCATGCTGTGGGGGTAGTCTGCCTCCTCTCTGCACCAGAAGCTCCGAAGAAATCTCCCGTGGGTCGACGGAATCTTCCCCCTGCAACCGCAGGCACCAAAAAGCTGCATTACCGGTCCCTTGGGTCTCCTCTCAGCACGACGAGCGAGGTCCCTCGAATCCAGCGACGCTGTCCAAGTGACCCCCACAGTCCAGTGACTCTTCAGCCCGAGTTTGGTGGAGGTAAGTCCTTGCCTCACCTCGCTGGGCTGCATTGCTGGGAACCGCGACTTTGCAAGCTACTCCGGCCCCTGTGCACTTCCGGCGGAAATCCTTCGTGCACAGCCAAGCCTGGGTCCACGGCACTCTAACCTGCATTGCACGACTTTCTAAGTTGGTCTCCGGCGACGTGGGACTCCTTTGTGCAACTTCGGCGAGCACCATTTCACGCATCCTCGTAGTGCCTGTTTCTGGCACTTCTCCGGGTGCTACCTGCTTCAGTGAGGGCTCTTTGTCTTGCTCGACGTCCCCTCTCTCTGCAGGTCCAATTTGCGACCTCCTGGTCCCTCCTTGGCCCCAGCAGCGTCCAAAAACGCCAAACGCACGATTTGCGTGTAGCAAGGCTTGTTGGCGTCCATCCGGCGGGAAAACACTTCTGCACGACTCTCCAAGGCGTGGGGGATCCATCCTCCAAAGGGGAAGTCTCTAGCCCTTGTCGTTCCTGCAGTATTCACAGTTCTTCAGCCTAGTAAGAGCTTCTTTGCACCAACCGCTGGCATTTCTTGGGCATCTGCCCATCTCCGAGTTGCTTGTGACTTTTGGACTTGGTCCCCTTGTTCCACAGGTACCCTCAGTCAGGAATCCATCGTTGTTGCATTGCTGATTTGTGTTTTCCTTGCATTTTCCCTCTAACACGACTATTTTGTCCTTAGGGGAACTTTAGTGCAATTTGGAATCACTTTTCAGGGTCTTGGGGAGGGTTATTTTTCTAACTCTCACTATTTTCTAATAGTCCCAGCGACCCTCTACAAGGTCACATAGGTTTGGGGTCCATTCGTGGTTCACATTCCACTTTTGGAGTATATGGTTTGTGTTGCCCCTATCCCTATGTTTCCCCATTGCATCCTATTGTAACTAAACATTGTTTGCACTGTTTTCTAAGACTATACGGCATATTTTTGCTATTGTGTATATATATCTTGTGTATATTTCCTATCCTCTCACTGAGGGTACACTCTAAGATACTTTGGCATATTGTCATAAAAATAAAGTACCTTTATTTTTAGTATAACTGTGTATTGTGTTTTCTTATGATATTGTGCATATGACACTAGGTGGTACTGTAGTAGCTTCACACGTCTCCTAGTTCAGCCTGAGCTGCTCTGCTAAGCTACCATTATCTATCAGCCTAAGCTGCTAGACACCCTATACACTAATAAGGGATAACTGGGCCTGGTGCAAGGTGCAAGTACCCCTTGGTACTCACTACAAGCCAGTCCAGCCTCCTACATTGGTTGTGCAGCGGTGGGATAAGTGCTTTGAGACTACTTACCACTCTTGTCATTGTACTTTTCATAAGAGAAAAATATACAAAACAAGGTCAGTGTATATACACATAGCCAAAAAGTTTTGCATTTCCTCTTTTCACTCTTTTCTAAGTGCTGAAAAGTACTTCTAAACTTTCAAAAAGTTCTGAAAACTTTTTTCTCTTTGTCTATCACTTTAACTCTCTCTAAAAAATGTCTGGCACAGGCCAAAAAGTTGAACTGTCCAAACTTGCATATGATCACCTTAGCTGGAAAGGAGCAAGGAGTCTCTGCATAGAGAGAGGTTTGAGTGTAGGGAAGAATCCTTCCTTAGAACTGTTAATTAATATGCTTAGAGTACAGGATAAGGCCATAAGTGCCCAATCTGTAGAAAAAGTAGCTAATGGTTCTCAATCTGATCCAGGGACTCCCCCAGGAAAAGGTTCAGGAAAGAAACTTCTCAGCCTGCCCATTACTAGACAGTCTAGCATAGTTGGTACAGAGGTTGAATCACATCATACTGATGATGTGCTCTCACATTATACTGGTAGCCAAGCTGTTAGGGTGCCCTCTGTAAGGGACAGGTCTCCTTCTGTTCATTCCCATCATACCTCTGTATCTAGAAATGTCCCTCCCACCCACCCTGATGACAGATTGTTAGAAAGGGAGCTCAATAGATTGAGAGTGGAGCAAACCAGACTGAAGCTCAAGAAGCAACAGCTGGATTTGGATAGACAGTCTTTAGAAATAGAGAGGGAAAGACAGAAGATGGGTTTAGATACCCATGGTGGCAGCAGCAGTATTCCCCATAGTCATCCTGCAAAAGAGCATGATTCCAGGAATCTGCACAAGATAGTTCCCCCTTATAAGGAGGGGGATGACATTAACAAGTGGTTTGCTGCACTTGAGAGGGCCTGTGTTGTACAGGATGTCCCTCAAAGGCAGTGGGCTGCTATCCTATGGCTATCATTTAGTGGAAAAGGTAGGGATAGGCTCCTTACTGTGAAAGAAAATGATGCCAATAATTTTACAGTTCTTAAGAATGCACTCCTGGATGGTTATGGCTTAACCACTGAACAGTACAGGATAAAGTTCAGAGAGACCAAAAAGGAGTCTTCACAAGACTGGGTTGATTTCATTGACCATTCAGTGAAGGCCTTGGAGGGGTGGTTACATGGCAGTAAAGTTACTGATTATGAAAGCCTGTATAACACAATCCTGAGAGAGCATATACTTAATAATTGTGTGTCTGATTTGTTGCACCAGTACCTGGTAGACTCTGATCTGACCTCTCCCCAAGAATTGGGAAAGAAGGCAGACAAATGGGTCAGAACAAGGGTGAACAGAAAAGTTCATACAGGGGGTGACAAAGATGGCAATAAGAAGAAAGATGGTGAAAAATCTCAAGATAAGCATGGGGATAAGGGTAAAACCAAAGATCCCACTTCAAGTCTTAAACACTCTTCAGAGGGTGGGGATAAAACAAATTCTTCCTCTTCTTCCCAACCTGCACACATTAAAAAGCCTTGGTGCTTTGTGTGTAAAAACAGAGGCCATAGGCCAGGGGATAAGTCCTGTCCAGGTAAACCCCCTGAGCCTACCACCACTAATACATCAAGCTCTAGTGCCCCTAGCAGTAGTGGTACTAGTGGTGGGACTGCTGGCAACAGTCAAGCAAAGGGTGTAGTTGGGTTCACTTATGGGTCCATAGTGGAAACTGATGTAATCAGTCCCAAGACAGTTTCTGTCACACCTAGTGGCATTGGCCTTGCCACACTGGCTGCTTGTCCCCTTACAATGGATAAGTACAGGCAGACAGTTTCAATAAATGGTGTTGAGGCCTTGGCCTACAGGGACACAGGTGCCAGTTTCACTTTGGTGACTGAAAACCTAGTGCCTCCTGAACAACACATCATTGGACAACAGTATAAGATTATTGATGTCCATAACTCCACTAAGTTTCTTCCCTTAGCTATAATTCAGTTTAGTTGGGGTGGAGTTACTGGCCCTAAGCAGGTGGTGATATCACCTAGCTTACCTGTAGACTGTCTCTTAGGTAATGACCTAGAGGCCTCAGGTTGGGCTGATGTAGAGTTTTATGCCCATGCAGCCATGCTGGGCATCCCTGAGGAATTGTTCCCTCTCATTTCAAGTGAAATGAAAAAGCAAAGGAGAGAAGGCCTGAAAACTCAGGATCCCTCTCCATCAACAGGTAAAAAGGGTATCACAGTATCCCCTAACCACCCTACCATTCAGGATACTATTCCTGTGGTGGGAGAAACCTCTCCTGGGGTGGCACCTGTTCCAAGGGAATCATCAGTTGGCAAAACTGTACTCCCTGAGGTGGAAGTACCTCTCTGTGGGATAACTAACATTGGTGAGAAAAACAGCACCATTTTAGTTAACATGGAGCATCCCTCCAACCCTCCCAGAGAAACTTTAGTGCAGAAACCCTGCACTACCTCACAACACTTAGGACAGCATCCCTGCCCTAGTGTGGAGCTCATAGGACAGCATCCCTGCCCTGCTCCAACTCAAGAGAAACAGCATCCCTGTTCTCTCTTCCAGCCAGATGGACAAAGTTTTTGCCCAGCTATGGCTTTTCTGAGACAGCATCCCTGTCTGGCATTTCCATCACTACAAATAGGTTCAGTGGACAATTCCCACTGCTCTAAACTAAAACTTACTGATAGAAACTCTGAAAATACATCTTCACATTGTTGCTTAGCTAAAAAACTTCAAACAGGGTGGTTTACATCCCCACAGGGAAGTAACCATATAGTGGATGATAAAGGGAGTAACCAGTCTATTGCAGAGCTACTCTCTACTTATCACCACTTAGACAATAAAGTCTCAACTGGCCAAGGTTAGCCTTATTGTCCTTCGTTTGGGGGGGGGTTGTGTGAGAAGGTAGCCTCTTTCTAGCCTTGTTACCCCCACTTTTGGCCTGTTTGTGAGTGTATGTCAGGGTGTTTGTCACTGTTTTCACTGTCTCACTGGGATCCTGATAGCCAGGCCTCAGTGCTCATAGTGAAAACACCATGTTTTCAGTATGGTTGTTATGTGTCACTGGGATCCTGCTGGTCAGGACCCCAGTGCTTATAGGTTTGTGGCCTATATGTATGTGTCACTGGGACCCTGTCACACAGGGCCCCAGTGCTCATAGGTGTGCATGTGTATGTTCCCTGTGTGGTGCCTAACTGTCTCACTGAGGCTCTGCTAACCAGAACCTCAGTGGTTATGCTCTCTCATTACTTTTAAATTATCACTAACGGGCTAGTGACCAATTTTACCAATTCACATTGGCTTACTGGAACACCCTTATAATTCCCTAGTATATGGTACTGAGGTACCCAGGGTATTGGGGTTCCAGGAGATCCCTATGGGCTGCAGCATTTCTTTTGCCACCCATAGGGAGCTCTGACAATTCTTACACAGGCCTGCCACTGCAGCCTGAGTGAAATAACGTCCACGTTATTTCACAGCCATTTTACACTGCACTTAAGTAACTTATAAGTCACCTATATGTCTAACCTTTACCTTGTAAAGGTTAGGTGCAAAGTTACTTAGTGTGAGGGCACCCTGGCACTAGCCAAGGTGCCCCCACATTGTTCAGAGCCAATTCACTGAACTTTGTGAGTGCGGGGACACCATTACACGCGTGCACTACATATAGGTCACTACCTATATGTAGCTTCACCATGGTAACTCCGAATATGGCCATGTAACATGTCTATGATCATGGAATTGCCCCCTCTATGCCATCCTGGCATTGTTGGTACAATTCCATGATCCCAGTGGTCTGTAGCACAGACCCTGGTACTGCCAGACTGCCCTTCCTGGGGTTTCACTGCAGCTGCTGCTGCTGCCAACCCCTCAGACAGGCAGCTGCCCTCCTGGGGTCCAGCCAGGCCTGGCCCAGGATGGCAGAACAAAGAACTTCCTCTGAGAGAGGGTGTGACACCCTCTCCCTTTGGAAAATGGTGTGAAGGCAGGGGAGGAGTAGCCTCCCCCAGCCTCTGGAAATGCTTTCTTGGGCACAGATGTGCCCAATTCTGCATAAGCCAGTCTACACCGGTTCAGGGACCCCTTAGCCCCTGCTCTGGCGCGAAACTGGACAAAGGAAAGGGGAGTGACCACTCCCCTGACCTGCACCTCCCCTGGGAGGTGTCCAGAGCTCCTCCAGTGTGCTCCAGACCTCTGCCATCTTGGAAACAGAGGTGCTGCTGGCACACTGGACTGCTCTGAGTGGCCAGTGCCACCAGGTGACGTCAGAGACTCCTGCTGATAGGCTCCTTCAGGTGTTAGTAGCCTTTCCTCTCTCCTAGGTAGCCAAACCCTCTTTTCTGGCTATTTAGGGTCTCTGTCTCTGGGGAAACTTCAGATAACGAATGCATGAGCTCAGCCGAGTTCCTCTGCATCTCCCTCTTCACCTTCTGATAAGGAATCGACCGCTGACCGCGCTGGAAGCCTGCAAACCTGCAACATAGTAGCAAAGACGACTACTGCAACTCTGTAACGCTGATCCTGCCGCCTTCTCGACTGTTTTCCTGCTTGTGCATGCTGTGGGGGTAGTCTGCCTCCTCTCTGCACCAGAAGCTCCGAAGAAATCTCCCGTGGGTCGACGGAATCTTCCCCCTGCAACCGCAGGCACCAAAAAGCTGCATTACCGGTCCCTTGGGTCTCCTCTCAGCACGACGAGCGAGGTCCCTCGAATCCAGCGACGCTGTCCAAGTGACCCCCACAGTCCAGTGACTCTTCAGCCCGAGTTTGGTGGAGGTAAGTCCTTGCCTCACCTCGCTGGGCTGCATTGCTGGGAACCGCGACTTTGCAAGCTACTCCGGCCCCTGTGCACTTCCGGCGGAAATCCTTCGTGCACAGCCAAGCCTGGGTCCACGGCACTCTAACCTGCATTGCACGACTTTCTAAGTTGGTCTCCGGCGACGTGGGACTCCTTTGTGCAACTTCGGCGAGCACCATTTCACGCATCCTCGTAGTGCCTGTTTCTGGCACTTCTCCGGGTGCTACCTGCTTCAGTGAGGGCTCTTTGTCTTGCTCGACGTCCCCTCTCTCTGCAGGTCCAATTTGCGACCTCCTGGTCCCTCCTTGGCCCCAGCAGCGTCCAAAAACGCCAAACGCACGATTTGCGTGTAGCAAGGCTTGTTGGCGTCCATCCGGCGGGAAAACACTTCTGCACGACTCTCCAAGGCGTGGGGGATCCATCCTCCAAAGGGGAAGTCTCTAGCCCTTGTCGTTCCTGCAGTATTCACAGTTCTTCAGCCTAGTAAGAGCTTCTTTGCACCAACCGCTGGCATTTCTTGGGCATCTGCCCATCTCCGAGTTGCTTGTGACTTTTGGACTTGGTCCCCTTGTTCCACAGGTACCCTCAGTCAGGAATCCATCGTTGTTGCATTGCTGATTTGTGTTTTCCTTGCATTTTCCCTCTAACACGACTATTTTGTCCTTAGGGGAACTTTAGTGCACTTTGCACTCACTTTTCAGGGTCTTGGGGAGGGTTATTTTTCTAACTCTCACTATTTTCTAATAGTCCCAGCGACCCTCTACAAGGTCACATAGGTTTGGGGTCCATTCGTGGTTCACATTCCACTTTTGGAGTATATGGTTTGTGTTGCCCCTATCCCTATGTTTCCCCATTGCATCCTATTGTAACTATACATTGTTTGCACTGTTTTCTAAGACTATACGGCATATTTTTGCTATTGTGTATATATATCTTGTGTATATTTCCTATCCTCTCACTGAGGGTACACTCTAAGATACTTTGGCATATTGTCATAAAAATAAAGTACCTTTATTTTTAGTATAACTGTGTATTGTGTTTTCTTATGATATTGTGCATATGACACTAGGTGGTACTGTAGTAGCTTCACACGTCTCCTAGTTCAGCCTGAGCTGCTCTGCTAAGCTACCATTATCTATCAGCCTAAGCTGCTAGACACCCTATACACTAATAAGGGATAACTGGGCCTGGTGCAAGGTGCAAGTACCCCTTGGTACTCACTACAAGCCAGTCCAGCCTCCTACATGGGGTCCAGCCAGGCTTGGCCCAGGAAGGCAGAACAAAGGACTTCCTCAGAGAGAGGGTGTTAGGGCTGGGGAGGAGTAGCCTCCCCCAGCCTCTGGAAATGCTTTCATGGTCACAGATGGTGTCCATTTCTGCATAAGCCAGTCTACACCGGTTCAGGGATCCCCCAGCCCTGCTCTGGTGCGAAACTGGACAAGGAAAGGGGAGGGACCACTCCCCTGACCTGCACCTCCCCTGGGAGGTGCCCAGAGCTCCTCCAGTGTGCTCCAGACCTCTGCCATCTTGGAAACAGAGGTGCTGCTGGCACACTGGACTGCTCTGAGTGGCCAGGGCCAGCAGGTGACGTCAGAGACTCCTTCTGATAGGCTCCTCCAGGTGTTGCTCGCCTATCCTCTCTCCTAGGTAGCCAAACCTCCTTATCTGGCTATTTAGGGTCTCTGCTTTGGGGAATTCCTTAGATAACGAATGCAAGAGCTCATCACAGTTCCTCTGCATCTCTCTCTTCACCTTCTGCCAAGGAATCGACTGCTGACCGCGCTGGAAGCCTGCAAAACTGCAACAAAGTAGCAAAGACGACTACTGCGACCTTGTAACGCTGATCCTGCCGCCTTCTCGACTGTTTTCCTGGTGGTGCATGCTGTGGGGGTAGTCTGCCTCCTCTCTGCACTAGAAGCTCCGAAGAAATCTCCAGTGGGTCGGCGGAATCTTCCCCCTGCAACCGCAGGCACCAAAAGACTTCATCACCGGTCCTCTGGGTCTCCTCTCAGCATGACGAGCGAGGTCCCTTGAACTCAGCAACTCTGTCCAAGTGACTCCCACAGTCCAGTGACTCTTCAGTCCAAGTTTGGTGGAGGTAAGTCCTTGCCTCCCCACGCTAGACTGCATTGCTGGGTACCGTGTGATTTGCAGCTGCTCCGGCTCCGGTGCACTCTTCCAGGATTTCCTTTGTGCATAGCCAAGCCTGGGACCCCGGCACTCTAACCTGCAGTGCACGACCTCCTGAGTTGTCCTCCGGCGTCGTGGGACCTTCCTTTGTGACTTCGGGTGAGCTCCTGTTCACTCTTCTTCGTAGTGCCTCTTCCGGCACTTCTGCGGGTGCTACCTGCTTCTGTGAGGGCTCCCTATCTTCCTGGGCGCCCCCTCTGTCTCCTCACGCAATTGGCGACACCCTGGTTCCTCCTGGGCCACAGCAGCATCCAAAAACCCTAACCGCGACCCTTGCAGCTAGCAAGGCTTGTTTGCAGTATTTCTGCGTGGGAACACCTCTGCAAGCTTCTTCACGGCGTGGGACATCCATCCTCCAAAGGGGAAGTTCCTAGTCCTCTTCGTTCTTGCAGAATCCACAACTTCTACCATCCGGTGGCAGCTTCTTTGCATCCTCATTTGGCATTTCCTGGGCATCTGCCCAATCTCGACTTTGTCACGACTCTTGGACTTGGTCCCCTTGTTCCACAGGTACTGTGATCCGGAAATCCACCTTTGTTGCATTGCTGGTGTTGGTCTTCCTTGCAGAATTCCCCTATCACGACTTCTGTGCTCTCTGGGGAATATAGGTGCACTTTACACCTACTTTTCAGGGTCTTGGGGTGGGCTATTTTTCTAGCCCTTACTGTTTTCTTACAGTCCCAGTGACCCTCTACAAGGTCACATAGGTTTGGGGTCCATTCGTGGTTCGCATTCCACTTTTGGAGTATATGGTTTGTGTTGCCCCTATACCTATGTGCTCTCATTGCAATCTATTGTGACTGTACATTGCTTGCATTACTTCCTTTTGCTATTACTGCATATTTTTGGTATTGTGTACATATATTTTGTGTATATTTGCTATCCTCATACTGAGGGTACTCACTGAGATACTTTTGGCATATTGTCATAAAAATAAAGTACCTTTAGTTTTAGTATATCTGTGTATTGTGTTTTCTTATGATATTGTGCATATGACACCAGTGGTATAGTAGGAGCTTTGCATGTCTCCTAGTTCAGCCTAAGCTGCTCTGCTAAGCTACCTTTTCTATCAGCCTAAGCTGCTAGAACACCTCTTCTACACTAATAAGGGATAACTGGACCTGGTGCAGAGTGTAAGTACCCCTTGGTACCCACTACAAACCAGGCCAGCCTCCTACATCTACCACGTTCACCGGCAATGTATCGAGCTGTAGCCTTGGAAGAAGCACAGAGTGAGCAAGAATGTCTTGTTTGAGAACAGAGTGCTGGCCTAGGCAAAAACAGTTAGATAGATGAAAATAAAACAAGACCGTAAAAACTGGTTATTGTAATAATAATAATAAAACAAAGGCGAATAAAATATATCTAGGTTAGAGTGCACAGCGGCCTAGTGTGTTAAAATAACGTGCATGGAGCTATAACTAAAATGGCTACACAACACCCTCCCCTTGTCTGTTGAAAGTGGTTCAAAGCCAAAGCTAAAATGTTATTGCTAAGAAGCTCAACCTAAGATATATATAAAAAGCAAAGTCAATTTGGACAAGTCGAAGGGACACATAAGCATCCTACATGACAATTTGTAACATGAGCATGTGGCTTAAAACCTAATTCAAAGAGCAAGTCAATTTAGAAAAGTTACAATCTAGACCTGAGTCATAGACAATAGGAGATCTTCCACTTCGGCCGATGTTAGAGTCGGGAAGTCCTCGCCAAGTAGGATCAAGGAGCAGATGTGTTCCGTAGCCTCAGTCTCAGCCAAGGCGGCATTCCGTGGTGTGCCCATTGATGAGCCGTGAATAACTTCCTCCAGGAATGGCAACTCATAAGTAGCTTCACGCAGCAAACGCAACCTCAGTGCGCATGTCTGGTAATGAACCCTCAGCGAGAACATCAACAGATCACCGTCTAATGTAGGCAAACGATGCTTCGAAAGGCAAACTTTCAGTGCATGTTCAAAAGAGCACCAGAGGCACCGAAAAACGGGCTGCACACAATGCAAAACCGGTCTGAATGACAAAGACCAGGAGTGTTGCTCCAAAATACTGCATCATGCGTTCACGACACAGCTGCGCTGATGGAGCGCCTTCATTTCTCCTTGTTGCGGCAGGACAGCCATTGCGCATAAAAAACAGCAAGAGCAGGATGCCAGCTAATAAAGCCAAAGTTATCGGAAATCCCCCAAAAATACTAGAGAAAATTGAATGGCCTGCTGATGGTATCAAACCGAATACCGAGAAGGTGTGAATGAAACCAGAACCAACAGCTTTGAAAAAATTTACGATTCCAGTTGTTCTGGATGCATTAAATATTCGTCCCACAAGTTCACCAAAGTGTTTAGGAAAGTTTGTATTTAATAGGGACTGTATCTCTGCCGACAACCTTGTCACCTGAAGTGGGTAGGTCTTGCGCGCAGATGTAAGGGCCAAATGCTTTTGAAACAGTAAAGCCTTGAGTCTGCTCAACTTGTCAAAATTCACGTTTGAAGTAACAATGTGAGGCCAAATATCAGCTACCTCCTTAATGTTAGTGGGGGGAAAAAGTAAGTTCCCGCAGCATGTAACTTCCTTAGCGACCGAAACAACGTAAACTATTCCGGCCTGCATGCCACAACAGTCTTTACCATTGAGGAGGACATAGCTGCTGTTTGAAAGCACCTGGAACGTAGGTCTAATCAAGGGGACTGGAACTCCCTTCAGATAACAAGCCAAGTTTGCAGCGGAGGCGTTACACGCCCTATGCAAGGACAGCTGTTTACAAACCACTGAATGGCCGACCGAAGTCTCGCACTCACTACCGCTTAGAAAGACTCCTTTCATGCCACTGAAGCATTCGATTGAGAAGGAAAGCTCCCACACCTCATGAATGTAACTATCTCCCAGCTTCTCATATCTGCCTACCGGAATATGTTTTAAACAGGAGGTAAATTGAAGTGTTGAAATAGGCAGATTAATGACCCCATGTATTAGCCACTCAGCAGATGGTATTTCGGCCACAGTAAAAGGCAACCTTTCTAATTTCTCGTTGTTAAGCATGACATAAGTGGATTCCTTCGTAGCCATTAGTTGTTGTTGTCACATTAAATTAAAGGAAGAAAAAATCTCCCTTGCACTGACATGTTGTCAGGGAACGCGACCCGCCTTCAATGTTTGAAGCGTCCAACCCAACTTCATAATGGACCTTAGCCGACTCTGCCCATGATGTAATGTAGACACATCTGTTTGTATAATGTTTATAGCAGAAGAGACAATATTATTTAGTGTATATATATCCGGTCGGACAAGGTATTAATCCCATTATCCACAACAGCTAATGCCTTTTTTAGATTTTCCTGGTCTATTTGCCTTAACCGGGCAGCTGCTTCCTTCTGGGAAAGCTTCCAAATGTCATTATATACTTGATATAAGAAAAGTTTCCTACGTCGTGTTCTGGGGCCTAACAGGAATTCCTGTAAATCAGTAGTATTAGACAGGAGACTGAGGTGTTCTCTAACCACTTCTAGTGAGGATGATTTTAACCATTGCTGGCACAATTTTCCTACACTATGGGGGTCATTCTGACCCTGGCGGTCATGGACCGCCAGGGCCGGGGTTGGAGGAAGCACCGCCAACAGGCTGGCGGTGCTTCAAGGGCAATTCTGACCGCGGCGGTAAAGCCGCGGTCAGAAAAGGGAAACCGGCGGTTTCCCGCCGGTTTTCCCCTGCCCCTGTGAATCCTCCACGGCGGCGCTGCAAGCAGCGCCGCCATGGGGATTCCAACCCCCTTCCCGCCAGCCTGGTTCTGGCGGTTGGGAACGGGTGTCGTGAGGGCCCCCTAACAGGGCCCCACATTGATTTTCAGTGTCTGCTTAGCAGACACTGAAAATCGCAACGGGTGCCACTGCACCCGTCGCACACCAGCAACGCCGCCGGCTCCATTCGGAGCCGGCTTCATCGTTGCTGGGGCTTTCCAGCTGGGCGGGGGGCGGCCTTTTGGCGGTCGCCCGCCCGCCCAGCGGGAAAGTCATAATGACCGCTGCGGTCTTTTGACCGCGGTACGGTCTTCTGGCGGTTCCCGGCAGGCGGGTGGCTTCCGCCGCCCGCGGGGGTCAGAATGACCCCCTATATGTCGTTACTAGACCCACATGTTCTGATGATTTATAGTGAGGGTCTGGCCTACTAGTTCTAAAACCCCTGAGGAGTTAATAAAACGTTGATGACACCCATTGGTATCTATTGGCCACAATAACCACCCGCCAGGACGTGTCAGTGAAGCATTAAACGTACCATTCTGGGCCCATTCGTCGAGCTGATCTTTAGTAGCATTGATATTTTTTTGCCATTTATAAAACTTTGCGGGGGCAGGTATACTGTTCATGTTTAATTCCTTAATTTTAGCTAAGCCTAAACAACTTGTTTGTTGTACTGTTTCATTTAAAAAGATAATTTGTACAGGAATAACAAAGCTTCCTTTCCCCTAATTTGCCAATTTTTTGTTCCCCATATACTTTTGAGATCGATCGACTTCAGCCAATATTCATAGCCTTCTATAGACAACCGGGAAACAAAGGATTCCGAATATATAAATTTCGGATTGGCCATTGACATATGCATATTTTTAGTAGGTGGTACCTTAAAGTAATATGACTCAGCATTTCTCACATTGTGCCCAGAAAAATATGCAAACTTTTCATAGTATGTTTTGGAACTCCCCTGTGGTGGAGTCGGACAATGTTCCCATTGTGTATATTTAAAAACAGTTTTGGGGGCTGCTCGCTCTATGTATAAAATGGTGCCCATAATAATTATAGCAAAACATATCACCATAATTCTTTTTAAATTGATAAACATCTTCATTTTCAAAGACAGTATAACATTGTAATTCAGTTATCATAGAATCAACTGTTTTCACATCCCAATCATCAGAAAGAATGCCTGGTATTACTACACATTCATTGATAATTTGAACACATACGTTGTTTGAATGACTTCCGTGGGACCTTATATATCAAACATTACTTTGTCCCAAACAATCCCATCAGGAACTGGTACTGCGGAAATGTTCACAAATGGCAAGTCTCTTCGGACCTTATGTGATGAGAAATGCGGCTTTAAAACCTCCTCCACCAGTTCAACTGTTGATTTTTCAGGAAGAAAGTGACCATGTATTAGTAAGAAAAAGGTAATGACAAAACCAATCCAAAGTACAAAGGCTAGGACAGTCAAAGAGAGCCATAGATAGTTCCATGGAAAAATAAAATACGTTTCTTTAAGCCAGTTTTGTTAGCTTACGCGCACTTGACAAGTCAGCTGTCGAAGAGGCGAATGAGTCTGAGAAGTCTTCATTGAAGTCGACAAAATATCCAGAGGCAGTTCGTGCAAATGGTAGAGCTGTGGTCAGTGGTTTAGTTGGTGTTTCCTGTTGGGGCACACTATAGATAGCACCATCCGTCTGTGTTGGAGTTGAGTCAATTTGGTCAAATATTTCTAAATTGTTTGATGTTGGTGGAACTAATGCAAGATCATCTTCCACCCTCCCCAAGCTCGGAGAGGTGTCGGTGCTGGTATAAATGACTTGTAGAGGAACTTCTTCGCCATTAGTGAGAGGGATTCGAGAGCTACTGGATGTTCCTCTTTGTCGGCTGTGCAGGATCGGCCACATGGTGTAGTTTGACATTGTCGATGGAGACAAAGCGATTTACTTTGGCACCTGCCAACGGTGGTAGAATTACAGTTCTGGTACCGTGTATCCCTAATACTGGGACTGGTGCTCGATAGGAAGGGCCAAATTCCTTTTTCACAGCGACTTTCTCACGTACAAGATCCCCAACTTTGGGAATCCAGCCGATAGATGTTGCTGGCACATCCTTGATTCCTGTGGAGGCTGCACTGATAGAAGAATTGTCATCACAGAACTGTTGCAATTCCTGTGAGACAGTGACACGTTCATTTATGTCAAAAGGTGTTTCTGCTGCCTCCACGCCAGGACCATCAAGATCCGGAACATACATTTGAGTTCCAAACAGGCACTCATATGAAGTACGACCCCCCAGGGACCTTCTAGGCAGATTATTTAGTGCTCTCTGGACTCCATATAGGTGGTTAAGCCAACTACGACCCGTACCGAAGACTCTGGCTGTTAAGGATTGCTTTAAATCACGGTTTAAGAGCTCCATGACACTATTTCCCTCTGGATGAAATGGAGACGAGTACTGGAGTTGGACCCCCAACAAAGCCATGGCGTATGTGAATGCCCTTGAGGCGAAAGCAGGGCCCTGGTCCAAATCGAAAGCCGCAACCGCATATGTACAGATAAACACTACACAAATTTTTGTTAACAGTCTGAGAGTCAGCCGAGCGTTGTGGCCACACCCATAAAAATCTGGAGCATGAATCAACAGCGACTAAAATATACTTGTATGCACTATCCGGTGTTAGGGGACCACAGTGGTCCAGGTACACACATTGTAACGGTTTGTTTGAAATCAAGTGGGGTGTCTGCGGCGGGTGTTTGGCAGTGGAAAGTTTAATTTGTTGACAGATGTCACAACAAAGGACATACTGCTTGGTCTCTTTGTAAAGGCCTGGCCACCAATAACGGGCCTGCAAGATCGAAACTGTAGCCGCCACACCAGCATGGGCAGATGCCACCCCCTCATGCGCTGCTTTAATCAATTGTGATCTTATATCTCTATTTGGAATGTCTCCTACACCTACACCTGGTATCTTAACCTCAGTGTTCAGCATACCTCCTATACAGTAGTGATACTTGTTAGGAAATCCTTTAGGATAGGGCGTACCATCAGCCGTAGCTGTCACGGCAGCCCACGTGTCTGTGTCCGGTTTTGAACTCAAATGAGTCACTGCACCTACAGCGGCCACAGCCACTGCTGACTTTCCGGCTTTATCAGCCAATGTATTTCCAGCAACGTGTATCCCAACACGCTGGTGTCCAAGTGTATGTACAACGTGGACATTTGGTAGCGTCTCTTTCAGGTCTGCTACTTTCCTCCACAGAGGTCTGTGTTTCATGGTGTTGCCTTTGGAATCTCTGATCCCATTCTGGCACCAATAATGCAGGTATTCATTAAAGGACTGGACACAATAATATGAATCACAGATAATCACAGTAGGCTGTGCAGGATCCGAGTGTTCCAGTGCCATCAGCAGAGCCTTTAGTTCTGCCAACTGTGCTGTGCAATCCCCTAGGGTTTGCATAAAGGAATGTAGAGGACAAAATTTATCGCCCTCCATGTAGCCACTTACGTCTGGGCAAACAGCAGAATATTGGTGTTTTGTGCAAACTGCAGGTTGTGCTGAGCCATCGGTGTACATGACTCTGATATTGTTCAATGGGCAATGTATTTGCTGGAACTGGGTACTCTATTTCATACTGCAAAAATTCTTGAGTTTGTAATTTTGGGTCAAAAATGTAGTCTACATCAGTGGCTGTCAAGGATGTAGCTCATTGTATCCAACGTGGATGTAATGCTTTTTCGTTCAGAATGCTGGCTTTTGTAACAGCCCAGTGACAATAATGCATTTTCAAAACAACAATAATGCATTTTCCCTGAGCAGGAGGTCTTTCTTTAATGACAGCCATCTGCACAGCAGTGAGAATTTTCTCAGTGGGAGCAAAGTGTTGTTCTGCTGCTGAATATAAGTGTGATTTGTATGCAATCGGGACTGTCTCACCTTCATTAAATGTCACGTAGGTGAAACCGATGGCCCCAGCTATTACTCTGATGACCAAATGTGTTTTGTTGTCCTTTGTGTGTAAGTGTTTTGCTGCAAGCATGTCTGTTTGCAAATCTCAAAGAATACGTGTATGTTCAATAGTCCAGAATTTGCTTGAAAATTTGGGACGAATCAAATCATATAAAGGTTTTATGCGTGTAGCATAATCCGGAATGTAAGTTCTGCCAACATTTAGGAACTCCAATAGAGATTGAAGTTTTTTAATTGTATTTGGTGGTTATAACTGTGTGCATTTTTCTAGAAATTGTGGTGCTAGGCTCTTTCCTTCATTCGACAGCTCATATCCCCAAAACAGGACACTGAGGAAGGCAATTTTTTATTTATTTATTTAATTTGTAGCCAAATTCAGCAAAACCTACAACAACGCGGGCTACCCTTCTTAGATGTTGTAGTAGTTCATCATCCATAAGGTAGATATAATCTACATAGGACAATGCTTCAGGATCAATCTTGTGCAAAATTGCTGTCACACGAGCTGTGAACAGTCCTGGGCTGTTCTTATACCCATGAGGTAAACAACAGACATTTTTCTGGGAGCCTAGTGCGCTGAAACTTGTTAAGTCTCTACTCTCAGGCACTATATTCTGGCAGAAAAAAATATTGGAAATGTCCAATGTTGTTTTGTATTTTTTTCGCACTGTATTGTTCATTAGTGCTGTGCTATGTGAGTTTTGTATAGCATAAGTGTGTGTATGACTGTTTAAGTGTCTGTGGTCTAAAACTATTCGATATGAATGATCTGGCTCAGCTACAGGGAATAATGGATTATTCATTGGGGAGACACATGGTTCAATCACGCCCTGGTACTCTAACTGCGTGAGTATTTCTCTCACAGGTGCTTTAGTTTCATGTTTTATAGGATACTGTGGTAGGGGCTGAGGTTCACTTTTAATTGGAATTACATGGTAGGGGGATTCTTTATTCCATCCTACGTGGTTTCTGTACAAAGCGGGTGCTTGTGCCAAAGCCCATTCAATGGAATAGGATTCAGTGAGTTGCTCTGGAACAAGGGGCGAGAAGGAATGTTTAATAACGTCATCTCCATATGGGCAGGTACGGACAAATTCAGGTTGCCATTCTTGTTTGGCTAACAAAACATCATATATGTTTACTACGCAATCCCAAAAGATTGCGTCTATTATGCGTTCAATGTCTCCTTTTAACTGTAGCGTTACTTTTTACACCCTATCAGGCGTGGAGACACACATGTCTGCAGTTTCGACTTGTATAAAGTCATCAGTTGCTTTCACCTCCAGATGCTCTAGAAGATTCCGGCGAACTATTGTGACCTCTGCCGCGTTGTCAAGCAGTGCTAGAGCCCATTTCTTGTTCGTCAAGAGGACCCTCTTCCTGAGTGGCATGTCTAACTGTGGATGCTGCCACTTTTTTCTTTTTGAATAGTGTTTTTTGTTGGGTGGGTTTCTCTTCCTTTTTAACAGAAACCTCCGAAGAGCGTTGTGATTCCTGTCTTGGTTTCACGTACTCTGTTATTCGCTCTGATTGCCCACCTCGCTCATTTCGTTTTTCCGATGCATCCTGAAAGGAACGAGATTGGCGTGTATCAGTATATTGATATCTATCAGGCGTTTTTATATTATCTCTATTTCTGAGACTCCGCCGCCGAATGACCGCACCGCGGTCAAAAGACCGCGGCGGCCATTTAGACATTTCCGCTGGGCCGGCGGGCGCTCTCCAAAAGAGCGCCCGCCGGCCCAGCAGAAATGCCCCTGCAACGAGGACGCCGGCTCAGAATTGAGCCGGCGTAGTTGCAGGGGTGCGACGGGTGCAGTTGCACCCGTCGCGTATTTCAGTGTCTGCAAAGCAGACACTGAAATACTTTGCGGGGCCCTCTTACGGGGGCCCCGTGGCACCCCCTACCGCCATCCTGTTCATGGCGGGTTTCCCGCCATGAACAGGATGGCGGTAGGGGGTGTCTGAATCCCCATGGCGGCGGAGCGCGCTCCGCCGCCATGGAGGATTCATTGGGGCAGTGGTAAACCGGCGGGAGACCGCCGGTTTACCCTTTCTGACCGCGGCTGAACCGCCGCGGTCAGAATGCCCTCGGGAGCACCGCCAGCCTGTTGGCGGTGCTCCCGTGGTCGGTGACCCTGGCGGTCACTGGCCGCCAGGGTCAGAATGACCCCCTATATCTATTCTGCGGGGTCTCCATACGTGGAGATCCTCCCCTCTCTTTCTTAGGAGTTTGTAGCTTTTTATCCCAGTATTTCTTATAACCCTCAGGTGCTTGCTTGGGGAAATCTTTACTCGATTTGCCCAGAAATTGTGGTTTAGATGGTCTGGCCCCTAAACTATCTCGACCGATACTCGAATAGGTCTCTGCGATGATTTTAGGCAGCTCTTGTTCCTGATCCTGTTGAGGAACGCCACAGAGCTGCATGCGCACTGCAAGCGCCACCGCTTCCCCTTTAAGATTACTTAAAATGATTGAGGATACTGTGGCAAAATTGCCCATCAATTGCATCCCCAAATCTAGGGCGGGGGCAGCCCCATACTCATCTTGAATTTGTTTCAACACCTCCAGCAAATTGGCAAGTGTCCGTGTACCGTGTGTGGTTGTATAGAGCGCGGCAAATACCGTGCCTCAGGTATTAGTTATCTACTGTAGGGACCATCCCAAAAGGCAAGCGCATCGTTAATATTCTATGTTTATCCTGAGGTCCCGTATGGGGAAATACTGTCTCCAGCGCATTAATCTTTTGTGCTAAGCAAAAACTGAGTTTCCTCTCGTTTGGCGGGTACTTTGCCCATGATTGAATGTACAGTCGCAGGACTTATACCTGGCGTTGATGCATGTTGATGTGCTGGAGCAGCACGTGCTGGGTTTGTATTTAATGTTTGCATTATGAATTGCACTAATCGTCTATATATCCCTGTTATTATTTTAGTATATAAACGACGAACCTCAGCTACCACTAAATGTGCAACTGCAGGATGTGGTGTATAGGTGGCCAATAAAAGCCAGGGGACCATCGTTACTTAGAGGACCTAACCTTACTGGTAAAAGTGTGTGGGGTAGGGCGCCATCAAGCCAATTATTATGTTCTTGATAAGATAACTGTATTTCGAAATATGCTCTGTATTGTCCAGGTGCATTTGCAGGTGTGTAATGGTGAAATGTATGGTGAAATGTATTTGTATTCCCATCAACTGCTGGAAATGTGACCCAAGAATAAAAAAGTTCTGTTCTATAAGCTGCATGGACATCCACCACAATTGTTACTGGACCCCCCTGGACCGTTAGGCCATTTTCTAAAAAAATGTGCAGTTAGAGGCTGTCTCATATTAACCGCTGTTTGTACCTGCTGTGGATTCGCCATTGTAATGAAACTATAAATTCAGAGAACGTACACCAAATAGGGCTTTCCAATTAAAGTTCAAGCTTGAACAACCTCCAGCTGCAAATAGGATAGCCTATGCAGCTGGGGTGGAAATCCTCAGTACCACGGACGTCTCTGCAAATGCTATTGAGGCGTCATTATATATAATGAGACTGAGATATCCTGTAGGACCCGAAAATGAGAGCCTGACCAAACGTTGGCGGCGCCATGTCACGTAGGCTCTCATTATTCTAATGAGACTACTGGATTTTGAGCGGCAGAATTGCCTGCGGTGTGAGAAACTGAGTCCAACCCACTGTGGGTGACACCTGTCGCTCTAATCCGGGTTTTGCTACGGCTAACTAGCAGTGCCTCACCCCTACCAAAGTGTAGTGATGATTGGGCAGCCAAGTGCATGACATACTAGGCTTCTCAGGGAAGTCGTGGTCACTCAGGTCTCATCCAGTTCTCTCATTTATAATCAAGTCTCATATATAAAGGACAAACAGAAGCAGTATATGTTTTAATATTGGATTTAATAAAACAACTGCATCTTAGATAGCAAAGCATGAGCTGCAATAACCAGGACAACACAACATGACAGTATTAAAATTGTGACGAGAAGAGTGAAGCATAAAAACAGGGGGATCATATTGTCACTATAATCAATGGATTATTGCCTATCTAGGTTATGATCGAGCACAGCATGTTAAGCTCTAATTCTGCCTTTCAGGTTCCCCTGGGAAGACATCAACCCCCATACCTGAGCAAAGGCCTGCGATCTGTTTTAGCATCTGTAGCAAAGCATTCAGCAGTCAGCATACAGTTGTGGTTCCCTGGCTGGAATCTCCCTCTAACGTGTAAGGGACAAGGAAGTGTTTATATAATAACACAGCTGATATTCTGAGAAAATGTCCCTACGTAAAGATGTGTATTTTCTACGAATGTTGGAGACTAAACTTCTACCACGTTCACCGGCAATGTACTGAGCTGTAGCCTTGGAAGAAGCACAGAGTGAGCAAGAATGTCTTGTTTGAGAACAGAGTGCCGGCCTATGTAAGAACAGTTAGATAGATGAAAATAAAACAAGACCGTAAAAACGGGTTATTGTAATAATAATAAATCAAAGCCAAATAAAAATATATCTAGGTTAGAGTGCACAGCGGCCTAGTGTGTTAAAATAACATGCATGGAGCTATAACTAAAATGGCTACACAACAACGGGTTTCAGTGGACATATTATGAGAAGCCCATAAAACAACTACCGTCTTGATAATTTGCAGAGCGTTTTGCGACAACCAATAGACGCTTCAAAGACCAGTTAGGAGGAAGGTGCTAGGAAACATCTGAAATGGAAAAGAAGAACCAAGAGAAGAAGAAAGGGGCAATCATGAAAGAGAGAGGACACTTGGGATGGAGGTTCACTCCATGATATGCTACAATCTCACTGGACAGATTGACCATACATTGTGGTTGAACTGTAGCAGTGTCTGACCAAATTAAAGTGAGCACTGTAGGAGGCTGGCCTGGCTTGTAGTGGGTACCAAAGGTACTTACACCTTGTGCCAGGTCCCGTTATCCCTTATTAGTGTAGAAGAGGTGTTTCTAGCAGCTTAGACTGGTAGAAGGTAGCTATTGCAAAGCAGCTTAGGCTTAATCACAATAGGTTGCCATGGGAGCACAGAGGTATGGGGCAACACAAACCATATACTCCAAAAGTGGAATGCAAACCACGAATGGACCCCAGACCTATGTGAGCTTGTAGAGGGTCGCTGGGACTGTAAGAAAACAGTGAGGGGTAGAAAAATACCCCACCCCAAGACCCTGAAAAGTAGGAGTAAAGTACACCTACTACCCCCAGAGAGCACAGAAGTCTTGATAGGGGGATTCTGCAGGAAGAAAAAAACACCAGCAGTACACTGATAACGGATTTCCGGACCTGAGTACCTGTAAGACAAGGTGACCAAGTCCAATAGTCGCGACAGTGTCGAGAGGGGGCAGGAGCCCAGGAAATGCCAGCTGATGGTGCAAGGAAGCTGCCACTGGTTGGAAGAAGCTTGGAGTTCTGCGAGAAAGAAGAGGACTAGGAACTTCTCCTTTGGAAGACGGATGTCCCACGTCGCGATGAAGCTTGCAGAGGTGTTCCCACACAGAAAGACCGCAAACAAGCCTTGCTAGCTGCAAGGGTCGTGGTAGAGGTTTTTGGGTGCTGCTGTGGCCCAGGAGGGACCAGCAACTCAGAGAGCCCTCACAGAAGCAGGCAGCACCCGCAGAAGTACCCCAACAGGCACTTAGAAGAAAAGTGAACTGGAGTCCACGCGAAGTCACAAAAGGGAGTCCCACGACGCCGGAGGACAAGTCAGAAGGTTGTACACTGCAGGATGGAGTGCTGGGGGCCCAGGCTTGGCTGTGCACGAAGGAAATCCTGGAAGAGTGCACAGGAGCCAGAGCAGCTGCAAATCACGCGGTACACAGCTTTGCAGTCTAGCGTGGGGAGGCAATGACTAACCTCCACCAAACTTGGACTGAAGAGTCACTGGACTGTGGGAGTCACTTGGACAGAGTTGCTGTGTTCCAGGGACCATGCTCGTCAGGATGAGAGGGGACCCAGAGGACCAGTGTTGCAGTCTTTTGGTGCCTGCGTTAGTAGGGGGAAGATTCCGTCGACCCACAGGAGATTTCTTCAGAGCTTCTGGTGCAGGGTGAAGGCAGGCTACCCCCAGAACATGCACCACCTGGAAACAATCGAGAGAGCCGGCAGGATTAGGCGCTACAATGTTTCTGGTAATCGTCTTGCTACTTTGTTGCGGTTTTGCAGGCGTCCTGGAGCAGTCAGCGGTCGATCCTTTGGTGAGCTGTTGCATTCGTTATCTAAAGAATTCCCCAAAGCAGAGACCCTAAATAGCCAGAAAAGGAGGTTTGGCTACCAAGGAAGGAGGATTGGCTACCAAGAGAGGTAAGAGCCTATCAGAAGGAGCCTCTGACATCACCTGCTGGCACTGGCCACTCAGAGCAGTCCAGTGTGCCCCAACACCTCTGTTTCCAAGATGGCAGAGGTCTGGGACACACTGTAGGAGCTCTGGGCACCTCCCCTGGGAGGTACAGGTCAGGGGAGTGGCCACTCCCCTTTCCTTTGTCCAGTTTCGTGCCAGAGCAGGGCTGGGGGATCCCTGAACCGGTGTAGACTGGCTTATGCAGAGATGGGCACGATTTGTGCCCATCAAAGCATTTCCAGAGGCTGGGGGAGGCTACTTCTCCCCAGCCCTTCACACCTATTTCCAAAGGGAGAGGGTGTCACACCCTCTCTCAGAGGAAACCCTTTGCTCTGCCTTCCTGGGCCAGGGCTGCCAGGACCCCAGGAGGGCAGAAACCTGTCTGAGGGGTTGGCAGCAGCAGCAGCTGCAGTGGAGACCCCGGAAAGGCAGTTTGGCAGTACCCGGGTTCTGTGCTAGAGACCCGGGGATCATGGAATTGTCCCCCCAATACCAGAATGAGTGACAATTCCATGATCTTAGACATGTTACATGGCCATGTTTGGAGTTACCATTGTGACGCTATACATAGGTAGTGACCTATGTATGGTGCACTCGTGTAATGGTGTCCCCGCACTCACAAAGTCCGGGGAATTTGCCCTGAACAATGTGGGGGCACCTTGGCTAGTGCCAGGGTGCCCACCCACTAAGTAACTTTGCACCCAACCTTCACCAGGTGAAGGTTAGACATATAGGTGACTTATAAGTTTCTTATGTGCAGTGGTAAATGGCTGTGAAATAATGTGGACGTTATTTCACGCAGGCTGCAGTGGCAGGCCTGTGTAAGAATTGTCAGAGCTCCCTATGGGTGCTAAAAGAATGCTGCAGCCCATAGGGATCTCCTGGAACCCCAATACCCTGGGTACCTCAGTACCATATACAAGGGAATTATATGGGTTTACCAGTATGCCAATGTGAATTGGTAAATTCAGTCACTAGCCTGTTAGTGACAAATTTGGAAAGCAGAGAGAGCATAACCACTGAGGTTCTGGTTAGGAGAGCCTCAGTGAGACAGTGAGGCATCACACAGGGAACACATAAAGGGCACATACTTACGAGCACGGGGACCCTGCCTGGCAGGGTCCTAGTGGCACATAGACTCAAACAACATGTATACGGTGAAATAAGGGGGTAACATGCCAGGCAAGATGGTACTTTCCTACACAACCCCCCCCAAACGAAGGACAATAA